>NC_090449.1:639372654-639676195 GCF_031143425.1 Pleurodeles waltl
TGTCCCCGAAGACAGGGTTCAAGCTTTGTGAGGACTGCCATCGGACGATGTCAGTGATGGATCCTCATCACGTTTGTCTGTGGTGCCTTGAGCGCGACCACGATCCGAAGTCGTGCCAGGCTATGCACTTGAAGGCTTAGAGGGAGCGGTCCCTAAAGCTAATGGCGGCCCGCACTCTACTCCGCGTAGGTCCCGACCTCGCTCAAGAGCAAGGTCTCGAGATCGGTCTCGGAGTTATCACCACTCATTTTCTTCCAAAAGCTCGGGTCAAGGTAAGAAGAAGAAGTCGAGGAAGTCCTATCGCTCTCCGACTTCGCCCCGTCGCTTGGCCAGCGCGACGCTGGGAGCATCCACGCACTAGGCCTCCATCTTTGGAGCCTGCGTCTGGGGCGGCTCCACGCTTCCCTGAGTTTCCCGGAGCTACTCCTGTCCAACTAAAAGCACCTCATATTTGGGTGGGCCGACCGGAGCCTGCGTCTGGGTCGGCTCCACGCTTCCCTGAGTTTCCCGGAGCTACCCCTGTCCAACTAAAAGCGCCTCATATTTGGGTGGGCCGACCCCGATACGGCACCCTCGGGCCCAAGGGGTTCGGCTGAGGGGCCTTCGGGTTCCGCGCCGGCGGCTTCTGCCCCGGCCCCCGTGGTCACCTCCAGATCCGTGCGCAGATCCGCACCTGCGCCGGTCGCACCTTTGAGACCCAATTCTTATCCCCAGCGCCGGGTCAATTATCGACGCACCTGACGTCGGTGGTGCTCACTATCGACATCGACCCAATTCTTATCCCCGATGACTCGGAGCTGCTTTGGATGACGCCACCTTTGGCTTCGGTGGGGCCTATTCGCCCCAGGTCGATTCAGACCCTTTTTCCTATGGGTGCAAATATGTGGAAGAATTGGAGGGGTCCCTGGACCCTTATGAATACCAGGATGACCCTGCTATAGATTAGGCACAGGAATTGGGCGAAGCAGTGGTCCAGATACTTCGCCTGACTCTGGCATGCTGTCTCCTCCTACCATGCCTACAGCGGAGGGAGCGACTTATGGTATGGTGGTCAGTAAGGCAGCTGAGGTCCTCGGCCTTGAGCTTCCTACTGTAGATGTCAGGTCTAATCTCCTAACAGAGGTGCTTCAGCCTGAGGCTTCTACTTCAGAACCCCTTTTGCCGTTCAATGAAGCCCTCACTGATGTCCTTTTGGGTACATGGTTCAAACCCAACAGAGGGGCTCCTGTGAACAGGACTATCACACGACACCATCGGCCCGCTCCAAACAACCCTAAATACCTGTCCAAAATTCCCACGCCTGAGAGCTTCCTCTTCTTCAGACACGTTCCCTTCCGCACCGCTGGATATGGACTCCAAAAGGCTGGAACCGTTTGATAAGAAGTTGTATTCTTCCTCCAGTCTAGTGCTGCAGTCTGTGAACACCGCATGCCTTTTGGGCTGCTATACCCACTCCTTGTGGGATACGGTTGCGCAAGTCCTTCCTCAGATACTGGAGGAGGCCCATGCTATAGTCTCCCAAGCCGTGAATGGCACCACGCCTGGTTACGAACTTCTGGTTTCTCGGGGGATATCCAACAGTCACTCATGGACATGTCCTTTCATGGCACCCGTCTCTTCGGAGCTAAAGCAGACTCAGCATTGGAGAGATTTAAGGATTCAGGGGCTACGGCTCGGTCCCTCGGTCTTTCCTCAGCCCCTCGGCAACCACAGTCCACTTTCCGCTCCTTTCGTGGACACGGAAGGGGTGCCCTGTCATGTCCTCCACACAGCCATCATGCTACGCACGCTGGTCAGCCTATGCGTGGCCGAGGATGCGGAATCCCACGTGGCCGTGGGACAGGGAACCAGAGGTCTGTTCAGTCCACCTCTGCCCCCGCTGCAGCCTCCAAACCCTCCTAGTCCGTCCACTCATTCCCGTCCAGTTGGTGGCAGGATTCATCATCACCTGCCCCACTGGGAACATATCACCATGGATGGGTGGGTTTTGCAGATCGTTCGAAAGGGCTACTCCCTCCCTTTTGAATCTGCTCCACCACACATGCCACCATCCTTCAATCACCTTCCGGAGGATCATTTGGTGCTTCTCTGCCAGGATGTCGGGGCTCTCTTGGCCAAGGGAGCTATGGAAAAGGTCCCTATGCCAGAAGTAGGTCATGGTTGTTATTCCTGCTACTTTCTGATACAAAAGAAGGACAAGGGCTTACTTCCTATCCTAGACCTTCAGGACCTAAACTACTTCCTCAAGGAGAAATTCAAAATGCTCACCCTCGCTCAGGTTCTGTCTGCCTTAGACCCAGGAGACTGGATGGTAGCGTTAGACTTGCAGGACGCTTATTTCCACATCCCCATCCTGCCTGCCAACAGCCGTTACCTATGATTTGTGGTAGGTCACGAGCACTTTAATTTTACCGTGCTCCCATTGAGCCTTACCAGTGCCCCTCGGGTGTTCATGAAAGTGATGGCAGTGGTTGCAGCTCATCTGCGCAGGTTAGGGGTTTCAGTGTTCCCCTACCTCGACGACTGGCTGTTGAAGGCGGACTCACCCCAGAAAGTCGCCTCCCACCTTCAGACTACGGCGAACATCCTGCACACGCTGGGGTTCACTATCAACGTGACAAAGTCACACCTGAATCCCTCTTAGTCGCTCACTTTTATCGGGGCAGTTCTGGACACAGTGCAGTTTCAGGCTTATCCTCCTGACAAACGAGTCCAAGACATTCAGGCTATGATTCCGATCTTTTGGCCTTGGCCTTGGGTTTCGGTGAGATTGACTCTGAGGCTGCAGGGCCTCATGGCCTCATGCATCCTGCTAGTAACACATGCCAGATGGCATTTGCAGGCTCTGCAGTGGGACCAGAAGTTCCAGTGCGCGCAGGATCAGGGGAATCTATTTGACCTTGTCCAGATCTCAGAGGGAACTGCGAAAGACCTGCAGTGGTGACTTTCAAATCCCAATTGGGTCCACAGCAAATCCCTCTCCCTTTCCCAATCAGATCTCCCTATAGTGACAGATGCGTCACTTCTGTATTGGGGTGGCCAAATGGAAGAGGCGGAGATCAGAGGCCTCTGGTTTCCAGCGGAGTCGTGGCTCCATATAAATCTACTGGCGCTCCAGGCGATCAGGTTTGCATTGAAAGCATTTCTTCCCACTCTCAAAGGGAAAGTAGTGCAGGTGTTCATGGACAATACTGTGGCCATGTGGTACTCCAACAAACAGGGCAGATTAGGATCATGGACCCTTTGACAGGAGGCACTGTGCCTCTGGACATGGCTGGAACATCAGGGCAATACCCTGATGGTTCAACATCTGGCGGGCTCCCTAAACGCCAGAGCGGACAAACTCAGCCGTCGAAGCACAGCTGATCACGAATGGCATCTCCATCCGGAGGTGGTTCAAGGACTCATTCAGCAGTGGGGAGATCCTTGGTTAGATCTGTTCACCTCCGCAAAGAGTGCGCAATGTCAGCTGCTTTGCGCGTTGGAGTTTCCAAGGTGGCATTTGCTCGAAGACGCTTTTCATCTCGAGTGGAACTCCAGCCTCCTTTACGCCTTCCTGCCTATCCCTCTTCTGCTCAGAGTTCTCAAGAAAATCAAGAATGACCTGGCCCAAGTCATCTTGGTGGCTCCGGACTGGGCTCGAAGAGTGTGGTATCCAGAGCTATTGAGCATGTCCATCGATCCTCCACTCAGACTGCCTCTTTGGGTGGATCTTCTGTCGCAGCAACAGGGGACGGTTCTTCACCCGAACCTGTCCAACCTCCGCCTTCATGTGTGGAGATTGAACAGATACAGTTGACGGCTTTTACCCTTCCCCCCAAAGTCTGCAATGTTATCTTGTCAGCCAGGCGTCCATCGACTAAAACTCTATATGCCTGTCGTTGGAATAAATTTGTGGCATGGTGTACCAACAAATCTGTTGATCCCCTTTCTGCCCCATTGTCAAAGGTTCTTCTGTTCATTTTTTCTTTAGCCCAACAGGGCTCTTCTTTGGGCACCCTTAAAGGGTATTTATCTGCCATTTCCGCCTTTCTTAGGCTACCTGATCAGCCCTCACTCTTTAAATCTCCTATTGTGAGTAGATGTTTAAAAGGTCTCACCCATTTATTTCCTCCCACTCCATTTATCATGCCTCAGTGGGAACTCAATCTTGTACTTACTTATTTGATGTGTACTCGTTTTGAGCCAATTCATAATTGTCCCTTGCGGCTCCTCACCTTCAAAACTGTCTTTCTGGTCGCTGTCACCTCTGCTCGCAGGGTGAGTGAGCTTCAGGCCCTTTCCTCAAAACCTCCATACTTGTCTGTGCACCCTAACAAAGTAGTGTTGCGCACTAGAGCTTCTTTCCTTCCTAAGGTGGTTACACCCTTTCATGTAGGCCAGTCCATCACTTTGCCTATCTTTTACGCACCCCCACATCCTTCTCATAAGCAGGAGAGACTCCACCATCTGGACCCAAATAGAGAGTGTGCGTTCTACCCCAATCGTACTAAAGATTTCCGGGTGGACAATCAACTCTTTGTTGGCTATGTGGGTGCAAAAAAAGGGAAGGCGGTGCAAAAGCGTACCATCTCTTGATGGGTGCTTCTTTGCATCAAAATGTGTTATGCTCTGGCCAAGAAGCAACCTCCTGAAGGCTTGTGTGCTCGTTCCACCAGAGCAACTGCTGCTTCCACTGCATTAGCACGTGGAGTTCCTGTCCTGGATATCTGCCAGGCAGCCACGTGGGCATCCCTGCACACGTTTGCTAAGCATTACTGCTTGGATAGTCAGGTCCGTCGAGATGGCTATTTTGGTCGTTCGGTCCTGCAGGACTTTCTAGTATGATCTTGGTTTGCAGCCCACCACGAGGATGGCATTGTTTGAGTATCTATTCTAAGGTAAGGAATCTGCAACTAGAAGTCTCTATCAGATGTACAAGTTGCTTACCTTCGGTAACAAAATATCTGGTAGAGACATATTCTAGTTGCAGATCCCCTACTGCCCACCCATCCTCCCCGCTTGTGAACTGATTTCTAGGGACAGGGATTCCCCCTTCAGGTCCTTAGCTCTAGCGCACCAATCTCAGTGTTCTTAGCAGGTCTGCCCTCTGGCGTGGAAAGCCATTAAAAGAAACCGACATCACGGCGCAAGGGTGGTGTCTATGTACTACTCCCAACGTCATCACGGCGACCACGATGCCTAGGACACCTGCGGAGTTGACCGACTCCACCTACCGACACGCAAGGGTATTGTTTGAAGAAAAATCTCCGGATCCAGTCTGTTGCCTAGGGGAAAATTCTAGGGTAAGGAATCTGCAACTAGAAGTCTAAGGTAAGGAATCTGCAACTAGAATATGTCTTTACCAGATATTTTGTTACCGAGGTAAGTACATTTTTCTTCAAGGTGAGCTTGTTGTCAATGAGGATTCAGAGGATTCTGGCATGGTCGGAGGGAGTGGTTGCAGGTCCTAGGTCTTAAGGCCACCTAGTTTCATTCAATGTGTTGCTGCCAAAGTTCAGTACTTCCGGCTGGTCTGTGTTCAGCTGCAGGCAGTTGCTCTTCTTCCATTCAGCAACACTTTTCATGCATCTTTGGAAGCTGGTTCTGGTGGTGGAGGGCTCGTTGGTGAGTGAGAGGATGAGTTGGGTGTTGTCTGCGTAGGAAATTATGGTGAGACAGTGGGGTCTGACAATGTTGGCCAGTGTGGTCATATATGAGTTGAAGATTGTGGGGCTGAGGGATAAGTCCTGGGGGACACCACATGTGATCTCCTTGGATTTGGAGATAAAAGTTGGGAGGTAGATCTTCTGGGTTCTTCCGGAGAGGAAGAAGGTGATCCATCTGAGCACGTCCTCTTGGATGCCAATGTGGTGGAGTCTTTTGATCATTATGTGGTGGGATATGGTGTCAAAGGCTGCTGAGAGGTCAAGGAGGATCAAAGTTGCTGCTTGTCCTCAGTCGAGGAGGGTTCAGATATCGTCGGTGGCTGCGATCAGGGCAGTGTCGGTGCTGTGTTTGCTCCCGGATTAGGAGACGTAGTTGGTTCTGCTCCGGGTATGTCATGAGTTGCTTGTTGATGATCTTTTCCAGTATCTTCACTGAGAATGGGAGCAGGGAGATTGGCCAGTAGTGTTTGGGTTTGCTGGGGTCACCAAAGGGTTTTTTGGGTAGTGGTCTGACTTCGGCGTGTTTCCAGGCATCGGGAAATGTTATGGTGTTGATAGAGGTGTTGAACAGGGTGGTGAGCTCCTGGCTGATCCTTTTGTTTCAAAGGTTAAAGATGTAGTGCGGGCATGGGTTACCGTGAGCTCCTGAGTGGATGGATTTCATGCTGGAGGTGATGTCCTGGGTGGAATGGATGTTCCAGGTGGTAAGTATTTGGAACCTAATACCAACTGTGATATGTAGACTTAACACCATCTGTGGTAGAACTTCTGAGAATTTACACACAAGTCTACCATATCTTCCTGATGAGGTCCCATTGGAATGTTAAGGGCTGGCCATGATCTGGGCATTGTGACACAGTTTTTAAGTCACCTGAAATGTAGTTGCTGAATGAGGGCTTGATTTATATCTTGGTGGTCAGCATGCTCTGCAGCAGAGTATGTATATTGGCATCATGATGGTCCCCCACCAAATTTAGATGTGGACAGATTTTCCTTTGGACTGCTCCATCTCTGCTGTGATTAAACCCCTCCAACTGCTCTGAGGAGAAAGGGCCATCGGAGGGAGACCTCTAAATGCACCCACCTAATTTAGATGGGTGAAAATAGCGATTTGTTTTTTAACTGTCCATGACCGCTAGGAAACTCCTGGCTGCAGGGGGCAGTGAAAACTGTTAAATGCTCCCCTCGCCGTGTGACATGACTCCTGCTTCAGGATTTTCTTTTTGAAAAGAAAAATGAAAATTGTTTTGTGCAAGGCTCGGTCATGATGATGGAGCTCAACACCAAACGGCAAAAAGCATTAACAAAGATCTCCATGATGGTGGTTTCTTGCAAGGCTTTAAAAACTGCCCGCCTGCTTGGTGGTAATTTCTAAATCTGGCTGATAGTACCTCTGTTAAGGTGAGAGAGTAATTTACTCTGCCACCCTGGCAAAGAAACAAGCCGTCTGCCAGATTACAAATATGGCCCTAAACCTTGTGCCTCCATTATACGAAAAGGAGAGTCTGCCTCAGGATATTACCTGCACTAATATAGTCACAACAAGTGAGGACCTATTGGTCTACACATTTCTAGCTCATTGAATGGATCTGGTCTTCTCTGGGTCAGCAAAGGGATGCCCATCAGGATTCCCTGGCAGGAGCTGCAGAAATTAGTTAATTTTGAGTGTATTATTGAAGTGGAATTGGGTTTCACCACGTTGTGTTGCTCCATTGCATCATGAGTTAGGGGTCATCTGCGATGAAGAGGAAATAAACAATCACAGAGACCGAAACATAGATTCCAAAATCCCAATAGAGTGTCTAAACAGTTCCAGATTGTGATGCAAATGGAAATTGAAGTGAAAGAAGGCTTTAAACAGTGGCATAACACATGGCAATTTGTGGTCTAATGGGCTTTGCCATTGGTACCTGCTTATGTTCCATAAGGATCAATCAAGGTAGGTACCAGCAAAGCAATCTTTTGACAGAAGTAGGGAATTACAAGTGAGAAGGAATGTCTTGAAAAACTCTAATACTCACTAACTCATTAGAATGATCAAAGTGCAATTTGTTTGTTCAATTTACAGGGCTATTATGGGAGAATGAAGGTTCAAATTTGGATTGTCTCTCAAAGTTTATACAAGGCTCTTGCCATACAGATCCATCAGCTTGAAATTTAATTAAATTCAACGAGTGCATATCCATTCATTCCTCTCACCTTTTACATTTGTGTCTCTACCTGTAGAGTATATATAAGGACTTATAGAAGGTATTGAGCATATCATTACACAGTCAACACAAAGGGTTGGTTTAGTTAGGCTCAGCTATAAATAACCAAATACATATCCTGGTCAAGGCAAAAATCTTTGTTCGTGGATGAAGACTTGAATTTAGGTTCTTCTTAATACAGATATGAGGGCCAGATGTAGCAAGATACAAATTTGCAAATCGTAAATTGCGAGTCGTTGCGACTCGCAATTTCCGATTCACAAATTCGTATGCAGAATGGTGTCTCAGACACCTTCTGCGAATCGCAAGGGGGTCGCAAAGACCCACCTCATTAATATTAATGAGGTGGGTCGCAATTTGCGACCCCCTTGCGATTCCCTGCACTCACAGGGATGTTGGCCTGCTGGAGACAACAGACCTCCATGTCTGTGATTGCTTTTTCAATAAAGCAGTTTTTTTTTTTTTGTATTGCAGCCCGTTTTCCTTAAACTTTGCTTTGTAAATGAAGCAATTCTGCATCATGGTGCGAGTCACAAATAGGAAGGGAACACCCCTTCCTATTTGCGAGTCGCATTCCCATTTTGCGAGTCGGTACCGACTTGGAAAATGGGAATGTGCATTGCGATGGCCGTTTTGCATGGTGCAAACTGGTATTTTTCGCAGTTTGCACAATGCAAAACGGTTCGTACATCCGGCCCTAGATCTTGCTAAAACACACTTATTTGCATATTTAGCAAGGCAACAGCAGAAGCTTCAATCAGAATTGTGATTCACCTTCATTCACACAACACTATGTATGTAAGTATGTGGTATTTGTGAAGTGCGAACCTAGCCAAAAGGTAGCAAAGCACTGTACAGGGTCAAAAACAAGCATAAAGTCAACAAGTGATAGGAGAGGTATTTGGTAGGGGGATAGTGTATTGTCACAGTGTACTCTAAAGTGATGTGTCTTCAAATCTTTCCTGAATTGGAGCAGTGTTGGGGTGGTTCTGGTGGACACAGGAATGTTGTTCCAGTTCTGGGTTGCATAGGTAGAAAAGGCCTGCTGCCTTGATCTTTATCTCTTACCCTCGTATTCTGCAATCTGATGGTGTACTGGCTGCAGATGTGCCGAGAACCTCCAAAGAAGGGAACCTTGCAGCAAAATCAGCTGGGGAGCTGGTTGTCATAGCTTTGTAAATGATGCAATTGGCTTTGAAGATTGTGCATCTGGCAAGGTGATCCAATGTAGCTCCATCCGGATGGAGGGATGTGATCATATTTCTTGAGGACATGGACAAGGCATGCTTCAGCATGTAGGGTGCTGATTAGGGCTACATGCATGGTACATGGGAGGCCAGTCAACAGGGAATTACAAAATGAAAGAGTATTAGGTTTTCACCATCAGTTCTGAAGTTGTTCTCTAGAAGATAGAGTTTCACTTTCTTTACAGCAGAGAGTCGGTACCTGGTCTTTGTTTTTTGGAAATGTGTTCCTTGAGAGTGAGGCTGAACTCAAGGGTGAATCCAAGGAAATTGGTGTTTGATGAAAGTTGGGGTTCAAACCATCAAGGTTTATGTACTGTTTCTTGTTTGTTGCCCTTGGAAAATAATATGAATTCTGTCTTCAGGGGATGAGCTTCAGGTAGGCCCTGGACATCCATGTCTGGATGATTTTCAGGCAGTGTTTGCGGTTTTAGATCACTGAAACAAATGACGCTTTAAAATAGAGCTTCATATCTGTGGCATATTGGTGAATCTTGATGCTGTTATCTATGAGTAGAGCTTCAAGTGGCTCCATGTAGAGATTGAAGATGAAGGGCAACAGTATAGAACCCTGGGGACTTGGGTCCAGGAGGTGCCCTTGTGGGCAAACTTGTATTGTTTGGAAACATAGGAGGAGAACCATTGAAAGACGTTGGTGCTGAATCACATTCAGGACTGCCGGGTGTGTTTGAGAGATCAATAGTGTACTGTGTCAAAGGAAGCTAAGAGGTTCAGCAATATCAGGAGGGAGATAGGGGTCATCTTCAACTGTGGTCAAGCAGGAATTGTCTACGATTGTGAGAAAGTAGCCTCTTTCTAGCATGGTTACCCCCATTTTTGGCCTATTTGTGAGTATGTATCAGTGTGTTTTTACTGTCTCACTGGGATCCTGCTAGCCAGGACCCCAGTGCCCATAATTAAAACCCTATTGGTCAGTGCGTTTTGTCTGTCTCACTGGGATCCTGCTAGCCAGGACCCCATTGCTCATAGTTTGTACCCTATGTGTGTGTTGTCAGTATGCTTAACTGAGTCAATGAAGCCCTGCTAACCAGAACTCCAGTGTTTCTGCTCTCTCTACTTACCAAATTTGTCACTATAGTTTAGTGACTCCATATTCCAATTGGCACACTGGACCCCCCCTTGTAAGTCTCTAGTATATGGTACCTAGGTACCCAGGGCATTGAGGATCCAGGAGATCCTAATGGGCTGCAGTATTTCTTTTGCCACCCATAAGGAGCTCAGACAAACCTTTCTTCAGGACTGCCACTGCAGTCTGAGTGAAATAGTGCACACACTGCCTTAAGTAACTTCTAAGTCACCTCTATGTCTAACCTTCATTTACTAAAGGTTATGTGCAAAGTTACTGTGTGTGAGGGCACCCTTGCACTAGCCAAGGTGCTTCCACATTGTCCAGGGCAATTACCTGGACTTCATGAGTGCGGGGATACCATTACACATGTGCACTACATATATGTCAATACACATATGTAGCTTCACAATGGCAACTCCGAATATGGTCATGTAAAGTGTCTTCATGGAATTGTCCCCATTCCAGATCTGGTATTGGAGGACCAATCCCATGAACCCTGTTCTCCACCATGGACCCCCAGTACTGTCAAACCAGCTCTCTGAGGTTCCACTTCAGCCCCAGCTGCTGCCACCTCACAGACAGGTTTCTGCCCTCCTGGGGACTGAGCAGCTCAGTCTCAGGAAGGCAGAACAATACATTTGCTTTAGGAGAGGGGTGTTACACCCTCTCCCTTTGGAAATAGGTGTTACATGCTTGGGAGGGGTAGCCTCCCAGAGCCTCTGGAAATGCTTTGAAGGGCACAGATGGTGTCCTCCTTGCATAAGCCAGTCTACACTGGTTCAGGGACCCCCAGTCCCTGCTCTGGCATGAAACTGGACAAAGGAAAAGGGGGTGAGCACTCCTCTGTCCATCACCACCCCAGGGGTAGTGCCAAGAGCTCCTCTAGTGTGTTCCTGACGTTAGCCATCTTGGATTCCAAGGTGTGGGGACACTCTGGAGACCTATAAGTGGCCAGTGCCAGAAGGTGACGGCAGAGACCCCTCCTGATAGGTGCATACCTGGGTAGGTAGCCAATCCCCCTCTCGGGGCTATTTAGGGACTCTTTTCTGGGTGTTTCCTCAGATTCAGCTTGCAAGACTAATCTAGGAATCCTCTGCATCCTCTGCTTCAGTTTCTGACCATCGGATCAACTGCAGACTGCTCCAGGAACCGCTGTAACTGCAACAAAGTATCCAGGACGGCTCCTGTGATCTGAAACTTCAGCTCCAGCTAGCATTTGCAACAGTTTCCAAGGTGCGCACGCTCTGAGGACTGCCTGTCTTCATCCTGCACCAGAAGAACCAAAGGAATCTCCTGTGGAGTGACACAGTCACTTCCCTGCTTCTGCAGGCACTCTTCTGCGATGATGACCAGTACTCTAGGACTCCTCTCCTGATGACGAGCTTGCTCCCTGGAACACAGGTGGTGGACCGACGTGACCCAGACTGTCCTAAGGTCCAGCTTCCAAATTTGGTGGAGGTAGGAGCTTGCCTCCCCATGCTGCGACAGTACCCGTGTGCACCACATCGTCTCCAGCTCCTTGGGCCTCTGTACACCTCTTCCAAGAATCCTTTGTGCACAGTGTAGCCCAGGTCCCCAGCACTCCATCCTGCGACGCACAACTCACTGAGTTGTTCTCCGGTGGCGTGGGAGTTTCCTTTGTAGTGCTGCGATGACTGCACTTTGGATCTTCTTTGTCCCTCTGTTCTGGGACTCCAGTGGTCGCTGCCTGGTCATCTGTGGGCTCTCTGAAGAGCCCCCTCTGTCTCCTCAGTATGAGTTGAGACCACCAGGTCCCTCATGGGTCCAGGCAGCTCCATTTTGATGAAAACTGCATACTTGCGCGAACCAAGGCTTGTTGGCGGAATCCAGCGACGCAAACAGCCTTCGTTCAACAACTCGACGTGGGACATTACCTGCAACAAGAAAGAACCCGCAGCCATCTTCTTTGGTGCTCTTCTGTACTCTTCTTCTTACCAGAGAATCAACTTTTGCGCCATCTTCTAGGTTGGCAGGGGCTCCTGTCCTTCCTATACTCTTCTTCGACTTCTGGACTTATTCTCCTCTCTCTACAAAATCTGTTATCATGAATTCTAGTGTGTCCTGAGGAAACTTACTGTACTTTACTCCTGCTTTCCTGGGCTCTGGGGTGGGGTACATTACTTCCCTTTTGTGTTTTCATGCACTCCTATCACCCCTATACACACTACACTTGCCTAGGGGGGAATTTGTGATTCATATTCCACTATTTTAGTATATGGTTTGTGTTGCCCCTAGGCCCATTGCAATCTATTGTATTTTCTACTGTTTGCACTATTCTATGACTGTTTACTTACCTGATTTTGGTTACTAGTGTATATATTGTGCATAATACTTACCTCCAGATGGAGTGTTGCCTCTAAGATATTTGTAGCCTTGTGTCACTTAAATAAAGTACCTTTATTTTTGGTAACACTGAGTATTGTCTTTTATTGTGTATAGGTACTGTGTAACTATAGTGGTATTGCAGGAGCTTTGCATTTCTCCTAGTTCAGCCTAAGCTGCTCTGCTACAGCTATATCTAGACAGCCTAAGCTGCTAGAACACTGCCTACATTTCACTAATAAAGGATAACTGGACCTGGTATACCTTTGGTACCCACTACAAACCAGGCCAGCCTCCTACATTGGTGGTGAGTGGCGGGATAAGTACTTGCAATTGCTTTACCACTTTGTTACTAGTGCTTTTCACAAGAAAAGTTTCCTCCAATTCTTAGAGCTATACATAATTGTACCCAGAAGTCATTATTAACTTTCTGAAAAGTTCTTTAAAAACTTTCTAAAAGTTTCAAAAGTTTTTGTAAAGTTTTTCTTTTCCCTAAATTCTTTTCCCTAACTTCTTTCTGTCACTATGGCCCACATTACAACCCTGGCGGTCGGTGTTGAAGCGGCGGTACTACCGCCAACCAGCCGGCGGTAAAAAAAATGGGATTTTGACCATGGTGGTTACCGCCATCCAAAACCGCCACTTTAACACACTGACCGCCAGGGTGGTAACGACCGCTGGGTTGGAGACTTCAGTCTCCAGCCCGGCGGCCGTCACTAGACCGCCGGCGGTATCAGGACCCCGCATACCGCCATGGATTTCGTGGGGTTTTGTACCGCCACGAAATCCATGGCGGTAGGCACTATCAGCGCCAGGGAATTCGTTCCCTGCCACTGATTGGGGTCTCCCCCTACCCCTTCCCTGAGTCCTCCCCGAACACCCACGACCCCCTACCATCCTCCAAAGGTGGTAAGACCCCCTCTCCACCCCCACCTCCCTGTCAGGAATAAGGCTGTGCGCGGTCCAAGTCCCGTCTGAAACTCCGCTACGCGTATTTGCGGCGCTTCATGTGCACCACTTGTCATCCCTTCCTGTTCTAAAAGTGTTCATCAGCGTCGCCTGCCCTGTGGTAAAGCTCATGTAGCTGCAGGGTCAGGACATTGGTGGACAAGATTCCCTTATCAGTGCTATTCTATGAAGGGACTACAATTCCCAGGGTTTTAGAGGCAGCGGCCATCTTGGGGTGTGGCAGGCCTATAAAGCCCAGCCACACCCAAGCACATTGCTCACTATTTTGAAGACTTCGATGCAGTCAGACCTCGTGGGGGTTCCTCTGAAGAAGAGCAGATTTCCTGCATGGCAGATTGACAGCAGGTTGGAGTATCCTTGTTTCCATGGTGAATTCAGACACGTGTATGTCGTACTCGTAGAGGTAAGGTCTTGATGAGCCCAATCTTGAAGGGAGTTGTTACTTCCAAAAGTCAGCCCCCCTTAGAACAACGAGCAATGCGTTTCCAGTTCTAAGAGTAAAGCGGCCTTGACACAACGATCAAAGCGCTTTGGATCACAGGAGTAAAGCGCCCCTTAGCACAACGAGCACAGGGCTTCAGGCCACACACATAAGCGCCCTTGGCACGATAATCAAAAGCCCTTTTGGCCACACATGTAAAGCGCCCTTGGCTACATTAATAAAGCGATCTGGGCACGAGTATCAAAACGCTTCAGGCCACATAAGTAAAGTGCCCCTTGGCATAACGAGCTTCAGACAAAGCAAGAAAAAGCGCTCTCTGGCATAATGAACAAAGCGCTTCATGTATGATGATCAAAGCGCTTCATGTACAACAAGCAAGGTGCTTCTGCCCAACGAACAAAACGCTTCAAGTTCAATGAGTAAACTTTCAGGCCTAGGTAGTAAATGTGAAAACGTTTCAGAGATAAGCAAATTATAGTTTCATTGTTTTTTGGGAAGCATAATATGTGAGATACATACTTAAGTCTTTGAGAATTTCTAGGCTGAGATCAAACGTTTATCTTATGAATGCATAATTCTTACCTTATTGATATTCAGAGTATGACCATAGTCCAAAGCTCTTGCCATCTCTAGGTTCAGAGGTTACAGTTTGTTCTTGTTCCATGATTCAAAGAAGGGGCTACGCCCAATCTACAAACAGTCTCAATCTGATATCACGGAGATGCCTTTATTCAAGAGTCTATTGGTGAGCTATACTGTTATGAATGAATGTATGCATATTTGTTCTAACCGTTTCTTTTCAGATCTCTCTCCCTGCAGTTCCCTACCCTAATTCCCTTCCCCCCACCTGGCTTCATCATAACTCTGTGCTATAATAGCTTTCCGGGAGGTGGGCCTTTTGTTCAGCAGCGTGCAGATCCTGAGGAAAGGGCACTGTGACAGAATAGTGAGCCTACGAGTTTATACTTTCCTCTTGGTCTGTACGTGAACTGTGCAAGATGGCCACCTTAGACACCGTTATGCAAGTAGTCATTCAAATGTAAAGGGATTTGACAGACTCAAAACATTTTACAGCTGATTTAGTTAACAAAGTAACCCAGTTACAGAGTAAGGTGGATGGTTCTGAATCTGATCCTCGCCCTACGCTTTCCACACCTACTAACATAGCTGTGAACGTGCCAACACAGATTCCTCTAGCTGCACCAGAAAGATTTTCTGGGGTCCCCAATAAGGTTCAGGTTTTTCTCACACAGGTGGAATTACATTTTACGTGTCGTCCCAGTGCCTTTCCGGACGCACAATCTAGAATTGCATTTCTTATATCATATCTGAATGGTGATACAGCTACTTGGGAAGTGCCATTAGTCCGATTAGACAGTCCCCTTTTGTATAATTGGCTTCGTTTTGTAGAAGAATTTGTAAAGGTATTTGACAGGCGCGCAATAACTATGTCTGCAGACAAAGAGTTACTAGAACTACGTCAAGGAAACAAAGACTTGATAACGTATTTGTCACACTTCAACCAGTTAGTAGTGGAAACCGCTTGGCCAGAGGAGAAAAGGTCAGCAGTATATTATCAAGGGCTAAAAGACGAACTGAAAGACGTATTGGCCCAAGTTGAACCGCAACCGGAAACTTGTACTGCTTTAATTAATCTAACCCTGCGGATAGATCATAGACTCTCAGAGAGAAAAGGAGTAAGGAAAAAATGGGAAAAACCCAACTGGCGAATGGAAAGATCCAGACCACTTCAGTTGTCCTAGATCCTATTATAGAACCGATGGATATCAGAACTGTTCGCCCATCATTGACCAAAGAGGAGAAAGACATGCGACGAAGAAATGGACAGTGCCTGTATTGTGGGAAAAAAGGGTAATTTCATAAAGGAATGTCAAAAGAAACCCAAAGATAAAATTGATCCATCATTTGTGACAGAGAAAAATATAGTGATTGCTTTGGAAAATTCACAGGAAAACTAAAGTACCCAAGAAAAAACGATGGGGACCTCTTGGGCAAATTGACAGTCCCTTCAGTGTGTTCTTGCACAAATCGCTATGTCAAGCATTTTCGAAATTTAGTACAACTGACTGTACAGGGAAAAAGACATAGGGCCTGATTCTGACCCCGGCGGTCACGTACCGCCGGGGCCAGGGTCGGCGGGAGCACCGCCAACAGGCTGGCGGTGCTCCTCAGGACATTCTGACCGAGGCGGTTCAGCCGCGGTCAGAACAGGAAAACCGGCGGTCTCCCGCCGGTTTTCCGCTGTCCTGCAGAATCCTCCATGGCGGCGCAGCTTGCTGCCCCGCCATGGGGATTCTGACACCCCATACCGCCAGGATGGCGGTATGGGGTGTCGTGGGGCCCCTGGGGGCCCCACAAAGAATTTCAGTGTCTGCTGAGCAGACACTGAAATTCGCGACGGGTGCAACTGCACCTGTCGCACATCCTCCACTCCGCCGGCTCCATTCGGAGCCGGCATCCTCATGGAGGGGTGCTTCCCACTGGGCTGGCAGGCGGCCTTTTGGCGGTCGCCCGCCAGCCCAGTGGGAAACCCAGAATCACCGCAGCGGTCTTATGACCGCGGAGCGGTGTTCTGGAGGGGGGAACTCTGGCGGGCGGCCTCCGCCGCCCGTCAGAGTTAGAATGACCCCCATAATGTACAAGTTCTAATTGATTTGGGGGCAACAGGAAATGTTGTGGACCAACAAACTGCACTAGATTTACATATACCCAGTGTCAAGAAAAATGTTCCTGAAGTTGTTTGTGCGTTGATGGTAGTGAATTGGCAGGAGGCACTGTTACTAAACAAACCTCACGAATACAAATGATTTGCAAAGATGATGAGAATCTGAACCACTGTGAGATAATTTGCTTCGATAAAATCAAAGCACCCCAATATGGTTTTATCTTAGGAATGCCGTTGTTAATGTTACACAATCCATGCATAGACTGGTGCAACCAGGTTTTGTGTTTTTCAAAGAAGGAAATCTTCAACAATCTATTGCTACTGCAGTCGAGAAGGAAATTAAGCTGCCACCACAGCATTCAGAATATACTGACGTTTTCTGTGAAAAGAAAGCGAGCTCCTTACCACCTCACAGGCCATATGACTGTCAGATCAACCTTGTACCAAGAGCCAATATACCAAATTGTAGAATCTTTGCATTATCAGAGAAAGAAAATCAAGTCATACGAGAATACCTTGATCAATGCTTAGCCAACGAGTTAATTCGGCCATCACGATCTCTAGCGGCTTCTCTGCTGTTTTTCGTACCCAAAGCTAATGGCGAATTGAGACCTTGTATTGACTTTAGAGCGATAAACAAGATCACTCTTAAAAATAAATATCCACTACCTCTCATACCAGTCTTGTTAGACATGGTGAAATCCGCCGTTATTTACACCAAACTTGACTTACGAGGTGCTTATCACCTAGTTTGAATTCGAGAGGGAGATGAATGGAAAACAGCTTTTAAGACTTGTTATGGTCTCTTTGAGTATCTATTGATGCTGTTTGGTCTATGTAACGCAGCTTTCCAATACTTCCTAAATGATGTTCTGAGAGAATACCTAGACATCTTTGTCATTGTTGTAGGAGGCTGGCCTGGCTTATAGTGGGTACCTGATGGTACTTACACCTTGTGCCAGGTCCAGTTATCCCTTATTAGTAGATTAGTAGTGTTCTAGCAGCTTAGGCTGATAGAGTTAGCTATAGTAGAGCAGCTTAGGCTGAACTAGGAGACATGCAAAGCTCCTACTATACCACTTATATCATATAGCACTGTATCACAAGAAAACACAATACTCAGAGTTACTAAAAATGAAGGTACTTTATTTTAGTGACGTAGGCCAAAAGTATCTCTGAGGATATACTCCCTTAGGAGGTAAGTAATATGCACAAAATATACACACAAACCAAAATCAGGTAAGTAAAACACTTAGAAAAGTAGTGCAAACACTGTAGAACACGATAAAATACAATAGGAGGAAATAGGCCTGGGGCAACACAAACCATATACTCCAAAAGAGGAATGCGAACCACGAATGGACCCCAGGCCTAGTGTAGTGTGTAGATGGCCACTGGGAGTGTAAGAAAACACTAAGGGTGTCCAAGATACCCCAACACAAGACCCTGAAAAGTAGGAGTAAAGTTACCCTACTAACCCAGAAAGACAGTAAAGTAGAGATAGGGGATTCTACAAAGACAACAACTGACTGCAAAGCACTGAAGATTGATTCCTGGACCTGAGGACCTGCAAAAGAAGGGGACCAAGTCCAAGAGTCATGCAAGTGTCCAGGGGGGGCAGGAGCCCACTAAACTCCGGATGAAGGTGCAAAAGGGCTGCCTCTAGGTGGAAGAACCCAAAGATTCAGCAACAACGGAAGGTGCCAGGAACTTCTCCTTTGGTCAAAAGATGTCCCACGGTGTGCTGGAGGATGCCGAGTTGTTCCCACGCAGAAAGACAACAAACAAGCCTTGCTAGCTGCAAGAGTCACAGTTGAAGGTTTTGGGTGCTTCCAGGGCCCAGGAAGGACGAGGAGGTCGCCCCTTGGAGGGAGAGACAGAGGGGTGATCAGCAACAGAAAGAGCCCATGCAGAAGCAGGAAGCACCTGCAGAAGTACCTGAACAGGCATTCAAGAAATCTGAGCACAGCTGTAGTCTCAGCACAACAAAAGATGGTCCCACGAAGTCAGAGGTCAACTCAGTGAGTTGGGCAATGCAGGACGAAGTGCTGGGGACCTGGGCGGTGCTGTGTATGAAGGAAGTCTTGCAAAAGTGCACAGAAGCCCTAGCAGCTGCAGATCACTCAGTACACAGGATTACTGTCTGGTGTGGACTTACCTCCACCAAATTTGGACGGAAGGACCACTGGACTGTTGGGGTCATTTCAATCCAGCTCCTGTGTTCCAGGGACCACACTCGCCAAGATGTGAGGGGACCCAGAGGACAAGTGATGCAGAAATTTGGTACCTGCGTTGGCAGGGGGAATATTCCGTTGACCCACGGGCGATTTCTTCTTGGCTTCCCGTGCAGGGTGAAGGCAGACAGCCCTCAGAGCATGCACCACCAGGAAACAGTCGAGAAAGCCTGAAAGATTAGGGGCTACAATGTTGTTGGTAGTCTTCTTGCTACTTTGTTGTGGTTTTGCAGGCGTCCTGGAGCAGTCAGCAGTCAATCCTTGGCAGAAGTTGAAGAGAGAAGTGCAGAGGAACTCTGGTGAGCTCCTGCATTCGTTATCAGAAGAGAAACCCGCAGGAGAGACCCTAAATAGCCCTCAGAGGAGGATTGGCTACCTAACCAGGTAAGAGCCTATCAGGAGGGGTCTCTGATGTCACCTGCTGGCACTGGTCACTCAGAGGTCTCCATTGTGTCCTCCCACCTCTGCATTCAAGATGACAGAGGTCTGGGACACACTGGAGGAGCTCTGGGCACCACCCCTGGGAGTGGTCACTCCCCTTTCCTTTGTCCAGTTTCGCGCCAGAGCAGGGGCTGGGGGCTCCCTGAACCGGTGTAGACTGGTTTATGCAAGGAGGGCAAAATCTGTGCCAGGAGAGGCTACTCCTCTCAGGCTCTTGACACCTATTTCCAAAGGGACTCTCAGAGGAAATCCTTTGTTCTGCCTTCCTGGGACTGGGCTGCCCAGGCCCCAGGGGGCAGAAACCAGTCTGACGGTTGGCAGTAGCGGTAGCTGCAGAGAAAACCACAGAGAGTTTGTTTGGCAGTACCCAGGTTCCCTGCTGGAGCCCCGGGGATGCATGGGATTGGCACCCCAATACCAGATTTGGCTTGGGGGGACAATTCCATGATCTTAGACATGTTACATGGCCATGTTTGGAGTTACCATTGTGAAGCTACACATAGGTATTGACCTATGTGTAGTTCACGCATGTAATGGTGTCCCCGCACTCACAAAGTCCGGGGAAATTGTCCTGAACAATGTGGGGGCACCTTTGTTTGTGCCAGGGCGCCCTCACACTTTTTAACTTTGCACCTAACCTTCACTAAGTGAGGGTTAGAAAGATAGGTGACATAAGTTATTTAAGTGCAGTGTAAAATGGTTGTGAAATAACGTGGACGTTATTTCACTCAGGCTGCAGTGGCAGTCCTGTGTAAGAATTGTCTGAGCTCCCTATGGGTGCCAAAAGAAATGCTGCAGCCCATAGGGATCTCCTGGAACCCCAATACCCTGCATACCTAGGTACCATATACTAGGTATATATACGGGTGTTCCAGTGTGCCAATCAGAATTGGTGAAAATAGTCACTAGCCTGCAGTGACAATTTTAAAAGCAGAGAGTGCATAAACACTGAGGTTTTGTATAGCAGCGCCTCAGTGAAACAGTTAGGCACCACATAGGGAACACATACAGGGCACAAGTTATGAGCACTGGAGTCCTGGCTAGCAGAATCCCAGTGACACAGGCAAAAACAAACATACACACAAGTAAAAATGGGGGTAACATGCCAGGCAAGATGGTACTTTACTACACAACCCCCCCCAAACGACAGACAATAAGGCTAACCTTGCCCAGATGAGTCTTCATTGTTTTAGTGGAAATATCTGGAGAGTCCATCTGCATTGGAGTTGGTACTCCCAGGTCTATGTTCCACTGTATAGTCCATTCCCTGTAGGGAGATGGACCACCTCAACAATTTAGGGTTTTTACCTTACATTTGTTTTAGCCAAAGTAGAGGTTTATGGTCTGTCTGAACAGTAAAGTGAGTAACAAACAGGTATTGCCTCACTTTTTTCAGGGCCCAGACCACAGCAAAGGCCTCCCTCTCTATGGCAGACCAACGCTTTTCTCTAGGGGTCAACCTCCTGCTGATAAAAGCAACAGGTTGATCCTGGCCCTCAGTATTAAGCTGTGATAGCACTGCCCCAACCCCCAATTCAGAAGCATCAGTCTCGACTATGAATTTTTCTGAGTAGCAAGGGCTTTTTAGGACAGGTGCAGAGCAGATGGCCTGTTTGAGCTCCTCAAAAACTTTTTGACATCTAGCTGTCCACAATACCTTTATAGGCATCTTCTTACTAGTGAGGTCATTAACGGGAGCTGCAATGGAGCCATAATTCTTGATGAATCTCCTATAGTACCCTGTTAGGCCTAAAAAGGATCTAACCTGGGTTTGAGTTGTAGGTGGAGCCCATTCCATAATGGTCTGGATCTTCCCCTGCAGTGGTGCAATCTGTTCCCCATCTACCAGGTGCCCCAGATAAACCACTTTCCCCTGCCGCCCTATCTGGCACTTTGAGGCCTTGATCGTGAGGCCTTCCTTTTGCAGGGCCTCCAAAACTTTCCACAGGTGGACCAGGTGATCATCCCAAGTGGAGATAAAGATAGCTATATCATCTAGATATGCTTCACTCAAAGCTTCCAACCCTTGCAGGACTATGTTCACCAACCTTTGAAAAGTGGCAGGTGCATTCTTCAGACCAAAGGGCATCACAGTGAATTGATAGTGCCCTCCAATGGTTGAAAATGCAGTTTTAGGTTTAGCATCTTCTGATAATTTAATCTGCCAATACCCTGCAGTTAAATCAAAAGTGCTTAGATACTTGGCAGAAGCCAGTGTAGCTATCAGCTCATCTGCCCTGGGTATAGGGTGAGCATCTGTCTTGGCTACTTGGTTGAGCCCTCTATATTCAACACAAAACCTCATCTCTCTTTTACCATCCTTACTGTGAGGTTTTGGGACAAGCACTACTTGGCTAGCCCATGGGCTTTCTGAAGGCTCAATCACTCCTAAGTCTAACATTTTCTGAACCTCTTGTTTTATGCAGTCCCTGACATGGTCAGGCTGCCTATAAATCTTACTTTTGACAGGAAAACTGTCTCCAGTATTGATTGTGTGCTCACACCAAGTAGTGGCACCTGGGCCCGTATTTATACTCCGTTTGCGCCGAATTTGCGTCGTTTTTTTCGACGCAAATTCAGCGCAAAACGAACGCCATATTTATACTTTGGCGTTAGACGCGTCTATCGCCAAAGTATGGGCAAATAGCGTCATTTTTTTGCGTGAACGCCTTCCTTGCGTTAATGAGATGCAAGGAAGGCGTTCCCGTCTAAAAAAATGACGGCGACGCAAATGCGTCGTATTTATACTCCCGGGCAAAAATCACGCCCGGGAGGTGGCGGGTCAAAAAACCCCGCATTTGCGCCACTATTTAACGCCTGGGTCAGGGTAGGCGTTAAGGGGCCTGTGGGCTCAAAATGAGCCCACAGGTGCCCTCCCCTGCCCCCAGGGACCCCCCCTGCCACACCTGCCCACCCCAGGAGGACACCCAAGGATGGAGGGACCCACCCCAGGGACATTCAGGTAAGTTCAGGTAAGTATAATTTTTTATTTTTTTTTATTTTTTTTGGGTGGCATAGGGGGGCCTTATTTGTGCCCCCCTACATGCCACTATGCCCAATGACCATGCCCAGGGGACACAAGTCCCCTGGGCATGGCCATTGGGCAAGGGGGCATGACTCCTGTCTTTACTAAGACAAGAGTCATGAAATGGCGTCTGGGCGTCGTAAAAAGATGGCGCAAATCGGGTTGAGGCGATTTTTTTGCCTCAACCTGACTTGCCCCATTTTAAGACGCCCTAACGTCATTTTTTCCCAACGCCGGCGCTGCCTGGTCTACGTGGTTTTTTTCCACGCACACCAGGCAGCGCCGGTCTGCTTGCGCCGGCTAACGCCATTCCATAAATACGGCGCCCGCATGGCGCTTCAGAATGGCGTTAGACGGCGCTAAATTTTTTGACGCTAAACTGCGTTAGCGCAGTTTAGCGTCAAAAAGTATAAATATGGGCCCTGGTATCAGTGAGAAAACTGACTTAAAAGATTTACACAGTTGGCGTTCTGTTCAGCAGCATGACAATCTGCAAGTACTACTCCCTCCACTAAGCCATCAGCTTCAGTGGTGGAGAAGAGATCAGGGAGAGGGTCACTCTCTTCTTCATGTCCCTCATCAGTTGCCATGAGCAGGGTGAGATCAGCCCTGTCATAGTAGGGTTTTAGGCGGTTGACATGGAGCACCCTAAGGGGACTCCTGGCAGTGCCTAGGTCTACCAAGTAGGTAACCTCACCCTTTTTCTCAACAATTAGATGGGGTCCACTCCATTTGTCTTGGAGTGCTCTTGTGGCCACAGGCTCCAATACCCACACCTTCTGTACTGGGTGGTACTGGGTCAGGACAGCCTTCTGGTCATGCCATTGCTTTTGCAGCTCCTGGCTGGCCTGAAGGTTTTTACTGGCCTTTTTCATGTACTCAGCCATTCTTGATCTTATGCCAAGTACATAATCCACAATGTATTGTTTAGGAGCTTTTAAAGGTTTTTCCCAACCCTCCTTAACAAGTAGGAGGGGACCTCTCACAGGGTGCCCAAAGAGGAGTTCAAAGGGGCTAAAGTCCACTCCTTTTTGGGGTCCCTCCCTATAAGCAAAAAGGAGGCAAGGTAAGAGGACATCCCATCTACTTCTGAGTTTTTCAGGGAGTCCCATTATCATACCTTTGAGAGTTGTATTAAACCTCTCAACCAGACCATTTGTTTGTGGATAAGGAGTAGTGAACTTGTATGTTACACCACACTCCTTCCACATTGCTTTGAGGTTTCCAGACATTAAGGCCCGTATTTATACTTTTTTAGCGCTGCATTTGCATCATTTTTTGACGCAAAAACGGCGCAAACTTGCAAAATACCATTGTATTTTGTAGGTTTGCGCCGTTTTGCGTCAAAAAGCGGCGCAAATGCGGCACTAAAAAAAGTATAAATACGGGCCTAAGTTACTACGTCTGTCTGACACCCCTTCCTTAGGGAAGCCCACCCTGGAAAATATTCCCAGGAGGGCATTTTCCACTGCAGGAGCTGTAGTGGTCCTTAAGGGAACTGCTTCAGGATACCTAGTGGCATGGTCCACTACCAACAGGATAAACTTATTGCCTGAAGCTGTTGGAGGGTCAAGGGGGCCAACTATGTGAACCCCTACCCTTTCAAAGGGCACCCCAACCACAGGAAGTGAAATTAAGGTGCCTTTGGAGTGCCACCAGTCTTGCCACTGGCTTGGCAGGTCACACAAGAGCGACAAAACTCTTTGGTGTCCTCTGACATATGAGGCCAGTGAAACAGGGGAACAAACCTGTCCCAAGTTTTACTCTGGCCCAAATGCCCATCCAAAGGAATGTCATGTGCCAAAGTAAGAAGGAACTCCTTGTACTGCAAAGGGATGGCCAATCTCCTGACAGCTCCAGGTTTAGGGTCCCTTGAATCAGTATACAGGAGGTTGTCTTCCCAATACACCTTATTGCTATCCCTGACATCCCCATTCTGCTATTTGACAGCTTGCTGTCTTAAACCCTCTAGTGTGGGACAGGTCTGCTGTGCCACACTCAGCTCTTCCCAGCATGCCCCCCTGCACCCAAAAGCTCAGCAGTGTCTGCTGCCAGCTCGTCTGGTGTAGGTTCTGCACAGAGAGAGGATTCCTCTTCCTCCAAAGAGGAATCTTCTGGTGAGGGAGGGATAGTGGGCAAGGATTTACCCTTTCAACCCCTAGCTTTTGCGAGTACTTGGTCCATTGTTCCAGGATCCAAGTTTCCCTGTTATTTTTGCTTTTTGGCCTGAGCCCTTGTCAAAGCAAAAATATGCCCAGGAATGCCCAGCATAGCTGCATGAGCCTCCACCTCCACTTCAGCCCAAGCTGATGTCTTCAAATCATTGCCTAGTAACCAATCTACAGGTAATTCAGTGGCTACCACAACTTTCTTTGGACCAGTACCTCCCCCCCCCAGTTGAGATTCACAACAGCCATGGGGTGGCTAAGTGTGTACTGCTGACCAAGTAGGTGTTGATCAGGGTGAACCAGTCTCTCTATAATCATAGTTACACTGGCTCCTGTGTCCCTGTAGACCTCAACCTCAACACAATGAATTAGGGGTAGTTGCTTGTACTTACCCATATTAAGGGGACAAGCAACCAAGGTGGCAAAGTCAATGCCTCCATCAGAGACTAAAACAGCCTCTGTGGTCTCCCTAACAAGACCAACCCCAACTACACTGCCAATAGTGATCCCAGCTACACCCTTGGATTGGCTATTTGTAGTAGACTTCCCACCACCACTGCTATTACTAGGGGCACTAGAGGTTGCAGTTGGGATTGTGGTAGTGGGAGCCTTGGTGTTTTTCTTTGGACAAGTGGAATCACTTGCCCAATGGTCTTTTTTTTTAAATATGTTTTTATTGTTATATCACTCAACAAATAAACATAAAAGAAAGATACAGGTGATTATGATATGATGCAAAGGGTGATACACTCTACTCAGCCCTTGGCAGCCACATTTACCATTTCCGGGCAGATGCCCCTCCCCATGCCCGCACACGCAAGCGCGGGAGCCCCAGCATGGGTGCGCGCCAGGCCGAAGGACAGGGCCCGAGCAAAGCGTTAGTCTAATCTACCTTGTGAAATAAAGAATCCACGAACAGGGGGGTTTGAAAGAAGAGCCCAGTGAAAGGGTCGGGGGGCCCAGTGCGCGAGGAAGGGAGAGGACAGGCGGGGGGAAGCATAGAAACGATAGGCCATAGACCCCCATCCACGCTCCGGCGACTGACTCCCTGGCCGTTAACCGCGCCGCCCGGCACGCTGATCTGGGGCAGGTAGAGAACCCCAGGGGGAGCCAGTCCACAGGCGGACCTAGGCAAGGAGGGGGGAATCCTCAGGCTGGCAAGAACGGGCAAGATCGCAGGTCCCTCTGAAGGGCAGGCAAACCCGGCGCACGCGCTCTCGTCTAGTTGGTGCGTTAGTAGTACTATCACTGTGTGTCACTTTTTTTTTTTTTTTTCTTTGTTGTTGTATGCTTATTTGCCGGTAGTGTGACTGGGCATTCACATGTGACAGTGTAATCTTGTGTGCGTTGGAGTGCGTCTTTGTAGTGTTTGTGGTGGTGTTTGGTTATTTTGACGTATTTGTTGTCTCTTTCGCACGGGAGTTGTCGTTTAGATAAATATTCATGGCGGTCGCTCGTCGTCTTTGCTTTCTATGGCTGTTACGAAGGAGTTCCAAGTGTTTAAGCCCTTGACCGGGATCCCTTTGACCAATAGAAGCTGCAGCGTCTGCGCCTCGGCCTTGGCCCAGCGCAGCAGCTCAGCACGCCACTGATCAATCCCTGGTGCGACCGGGGCTTTCCAGTGCATAGCTATGAGGCATCTGTACATCACCAGCACTAAAGCACTAAAGCTATGCATCTGAGTGATTGCTTCCGGTTTTCAGGACATGGGCCTATTCCCAATAAGCATAATTCAGGTGTAGGAGAGAGTGTAATGGCCTTCCATTCTGTCAGCAGTGTTATTATGTCATTCCATACAGTTTGGATTGGGGGGCAGTCCCAGGTCATGTGGAAGAAGTTGGCCTCGGGAGTAGAGCATCTGGGGCACATCTGCGTCGATTGAGGGAACATGCGCGTGATGCGGTGAGGTGATAGGTATGTTTGGTGCAAGTAATTGAACTAGGTATAACGGAAACGCGGGTTGCGAGACACTTCTTTTATCATTTTCATAGCCTGACTCCATGCGGGCTGTGATAGGGGTTCTGTCAGCACACTATCCCATCTGTTTTTTGCTTGTTCTTGTCTGTGTTCTAGGTGGGTGGTTAGGATCGTGTATATTCTGGATACGTTTAGTGGGGCGGCTATGCTTGGTAGCAAGTCATGAAGCGTTGGAGAGACGTTTGGTTCTGAGTTTCCGCAATTCCAGCAAGAGCGTAATACCTGTCGCACTGCTCCGAATGCTATGAAACTACCTTGCCCCAAATTATATTTGGCAGAGAGAGCATTGAAAGTTAGGAGGTGCCCTTCATTGTATATGTCGCCGACTGTGCGTATGCCCTTGTCGTACCACCCTCCCAGGCACACCTTGGAAGCTATATTAGCGAGTTTCGAGTTGGCCAGAAGTGGAATCCTGGAGGAGTACTGTGGCTTTTTGTCGCCGGCTAGGGTGTAACGGCCCCATATCCAGTGCGCGGTTTTCGTGGATGTTTGGGGTACTCGCGATTCATGAGGTAGTGTAATACTCCCAAGTTTCCCAAAGTTGAGAGGATCAATTGTGATTCCGCACTATCGGGGCATCCAAGCCAGGAAGATATCAATTGCAGGTGTGCAGCTGCATAATATAATTCGAATCTGGGTGCTCCTAGTCCACCCATAATTAGTGGTTGGTATATTTTAGTTAGTGCCACGCGCCACCGGCCATTGCCCCCTATTAGAGCTGTTAAAAGGCTATTTAGGGGTTTAAAGAAGGAGGCTGGTAAAGCCAGTGGGAGGGCCATAAAGAAATACAGCAGGCGGGGTAGAATTATCATCTTTGCTATGGCCACTCCACCCAGAGGCGAGAGTTGAAGCTCCACCAGAAGGGCAGGGAGCCTCTAATGGATCTGATCGCTTGCCCAAGGTTGCCGTCCCTGAGATCGTGTGTTTTGTGGTATATATTTATGCCCAGGTATTTAAAAGTGGTGTGGCACCACTTCAGATCGCACGGGTTGGAAAGCAACCTGTGTGCTTCGGGGACTGGGCGCATGGGAAATATACATGATATTGACCAGTTCACCATCAGTCCGGCTAGTGAGCCAAATTTACGCAGTAGTTTCAATAATTCGGGCAGAGATTCATTGTGTTTTCGGAGAAAAATGAGTGCATCGTCTGCGTTTAGGGACACTATACGACATGTATGATCGTTGCAGATGCCCCACGACGGGGCGACCGCCCGCAGACGGGCTGCCAGTGGTTCGATGGCAAGGGTGAATAAAAGTGGGGATAATGGACATCCTTGTCTGGTACCTCTTTCTATATTGAATGATTGAGAAATCGTGTCACCAGTTTTAACCCTCGCAGATGGGTTAGTGTAAAGCACCTTTACCCACTCAATGTATGCCCATCCAAAGCCCATGCGACGGAGTGTTTCAATCAGAAAGCGCCACCCTAGCGTGTCAAATGCTTTTTCTATGTCTAATGACACTGCTACACGGTGGTAGTCGCCCTCTGGAGAGTTTGCCATTAGGCGCAATAAGCTCCGGATGTTACTGAAGGTACTGCGACCCGGTATAAAGCCGGACTGATCTTGGTGGACCAAATCTGTCATACATGGGAGTAAACGATTGGCTAATAGTTTACAGAGTAGTTTACAGTCTGTGTTCAATAGCGATAGTGGCCTGTATGAGCGTACATCTAATGGGTCTCGACCCGTTTTAGGCAGTACCGCTATCAGTGCCTCCCGGCAAGTGTCAGGCAATTGGCCACGTTTCAAGGGTTCAGATAGCATTGCAAGATATGGGGTTAATATTTGAGTCGAGAACGTGCTATAATATTCAATGGGTAGGCCATCGCTGCCGGGTGCCTTGCCTTGTGATAGTTGTTGTAGAGCCCGTTGTATTTCCGTAATATCTATCGGCCTATCTAGGTCCGCTGCTTGCATGGCAGTTAGGCAGTTTAAATTATTATCATTGAAAAACTCATTTACTAGTGCTGTGGAGGGTGGGGGGTGAGCTTTGTATAGTGTGCTATAATACTCCCTAAAGGCACTATTGATATCTGCTTGGGTATTTACTATTAATCCTGTGTCAAGGCGGAGGGCCCCTATGGGAGAGCTCTGGTGCTTGGAGCGTGTGAGCCATGACAGTAATTTGCCAGATCTATCCCCTTCCGCATGCTCATGGGCCATGTAGTTACAATAATCAAAAAGCCCTAGCCGCTTATCTATTTCGTACCATTGCGCTCGCGTTCCAGTAAGCTCAGCTTGGGTAATTGTGCCACTTGCGAATTTACTTTCGGAGGAATGGACTTCCCTCTCTAGATTGCGAAGCTCACGTACTAGTGTTTGACGTACTCCAACCGTCGTTGAAATGCATGCTCCTCTTATGACTGCCTTGTGTGCATCCCATTCGTTTGCTCTGGAGCTCGTTGACCCATCATTTTGGGTGAAATAAGAAGAAATGTGTGTGGCTAATTCTTTTCTAAATGGCGGGTCCTGTTTTAACTGAGTTTGCAGGTGCCAAGTTGGGATACAAGCGCATGGCCTACCCCATCTGATGTGGGCAATAAGTGGAGAATGATCTGAGATTACCCTGGCAGTATATTCGGCGCCCGTAATTCTATGTGTAAGGTCCTGTGTGGTGAGAATGAGATCTATGCGGGTGTGGAGGAGATGTACCGGAGAATAATAGGAGTATTCCCTGTCTTGTGGGTGTAAATGTCTCCAAGAGTCTATCAGGCGGTGATTTGACATCCACAGCCGCAGTGTCTGTGAGTTTTTAGTTATTGGGGTGGCCGCTATGGGGGTGTGTGATCTGTCCATGTCAATTTGTGGAACACAGTTAATGTCCCCACCCCAGATGCATGTTGAGGGTAGGTCATTTGATATGTGGGAGATCGTTCTTTGTAAAAAGTCACCCTGTCCAACATTCGGGACTTATAGCCCATTAATCACTAACATCTCCCCGTCCAAGTGGCCTACTAGTTGTATGTACCTGCCATCCCTGTCGGTTACGCTGCATTGTACCACATAGGGGACCCCTGGGGCTATCCAGATCAAGAGCCCCCTGGCGAAAGATGAGATTCCAGAACCATAGACTTGTACCGCCCAGCTCTTTTCTAGCCGTGGGATATCTTCAGAGGTGATATGTGTTTCGTGGAGAATGGCTATGTGGATATGGTGTCTTTTTAAATGTGCATGTATCCTATTGCGCTTTTTTATTCCCACCATGCCCTTTATGTTCCAAGTCATTTTATTGTATATTGGTTCCTTATTCATTCTGCTGGATTAAGTTCTAACGCGCCAAGCGTTGTGATCCCTGGAATCCCAACCCCAGTGTCGTCAGCTAATCGCCGTCAGCCTGATGCGCGCACCCCCTTTCATGCCCCCCGTCTACCCTGCACCCACCAGCCAGCCAGCACGGCTCTAAAAGGGGAGGATAGTGCAAAGATGGGATAGAGAAAGAGGAGAGAGAAAAGAGAACGTAAAAAAGGATATTTCGGGTAAAGCCCGGTTTTAAACAAAGTGGCACAACCGGTGCCTAAACAACAGTCCGAGAAGTTATGTTCCATACTTGTATAGTTAGGGTGGTGGGGAGCGTGGGTTGGTTGAGGTCGGACATCAGGTGGCCCACCTCCAGGATAGTTCTTTCCCTGTGTGCACCAAGTTGTGGTCGCTTCTTCCAGTGGTAGTCCAATGAGGTACTGATGGGGCAGCAGTCAGTCGGGCCCCGTCCCGGGGCAGTCGCATACCTCCATGCGCGGTTACGGGGAAAGAGGTGCCCCGCCTCCCCTCACATAGCATCCGGAGAGAGCCCGACGCAGACACGCTCCAGGGCCCTAGAGTTCGTCCGCCGAGCGCGGGGTGAGGTCGGGGCCAACCAGAAGGGGGAGAGGGATGCACTGGATTCCCCTCCAGGAGAGCCACTGTTGGTGATGTCTGCTTCGCTCCTTGTGTTGGTTTGTGATCGGGTGAATGTGCTAGTTTCCCTTAAACTTTGCGCTTGATCGGCTTCCATTTGTGACTTTGTTGGGCGCAATGTTGTTTTGGCTTTTTTTTCCCTTCTGGCACTGGGGGTGATCCACTCTTCAGTTGCTTCTTTTTCTTTGGGTGAGCTGACCAGACCCTTTGCGTGGATCCATGTCTATGCGTCCTCCGGAGTGGGGAACATGATCGTTTTCTCGTCGATGATTATACGCAGGCGGGCTGGGAACATAAGAGAGTAGATTATATTATGTTCTCGCAGAAGTTGTTTTATCTTGACATATGCTGCTCTTTTACGTTGCACTTCCATCGTGTAGTCCGCATAAGCAGATACATTGCTGTTTTCCAAGCTGAGTGGGTTAGAGGATCGGAAATGTTGGAGGACTGAGTCTCTCTCTTTATGATTAAGAAACCAGGCTATCAGAGGGCGAGGTGGTGTGCTCCGGGCCGTGGGGGCCTGCCCGGGATTCTATGGGCTCTTTCTATCACTGGAGCTTTAGCGGCGCCTTGTATGTTCATTATGTCTTTCAGCCAGTTCTCTATGAAATCCTCAGCTTTAGGTAGTTCCAAGTGTTCCGGGATGCCAATAAATCTGATGTTGTTGCGTCTTGAGCGGCCTTCCGCTTCCTCGGTCCTTCGTTGCAACTGTGCTAGTTCCGTTTCCATTTGTTGGATTTTGTTTTTCATGTCTGCCACCTCTGGTTGAACAGTTTTTAGCGATAATTCTGTGTTGTGCACTCTATCTGTTAGTTTGCGGTGGTCAGCGCGAAGCAGCAAGACTTCCAATGCTGCAGCGTCAATTTTCCCTTCCAGTGAGGTTTTGGTCTCCATTATTGCTTGCATGATTTTGTCAAACTGTAGAGTGTGTGTACGTAGAGTTTCGCTCAGTTGGAGCAGCGTTGCAGATTGCGTATCAGAGTGCCCAGCAGCAGGGAGGGGATCCCCATCCGTGGGGGCCCCCGGTTTGGGGTGTTTCGGTTTGACCATGGCACCTTCCTCGCAGCGGGAGAGGATCGGGCTGGACGAGGTCACCAGCAGGCCCATGCGGATCAGGACAGGCAGCTTACATGCGGCGAATGGATGGTTCGAAGGGGGGCCGGATGGTGGTACAGTGGTAAGACTCACTGGAAGGCAGCCCAGAGTTTGGCTTTTGAGTGACGCTTCTAGCTGCTTGAGTCTTTATTGTTGTTGTAGGCCCAACTTTTCCACCACCACCTATTTAATCCCTGGTGTCACCGCTGGCTCTGCCCCGGTAGCCGTGGTTTCCTCTTGTTGTGGATTGATGGGTTATATCTTGCACCAATATTGTCCTTGCTCTAACACCTTGGTGCTTTGTTAATTTAATTGTCTTTCTACTTGTATTTTTTTTTCCCCTTTCCTTAAATTTCTCCTGTGTGTATTTTGCTTCACTTGTGACCCCACTCCCGGTCACCGCCACAGTGCCAGGTCGTCGTTCCCTGCCGATCCTCCACAACAGGGCCGTGGACAGGCCTGTATACTTTTCTGGCATGGGGGGAGGGGCAGCCGCTACCAGCAGGCCGCCTCTCCCATCCCAGGCCCAGGCGCGTACCGCGCCTGTGTCAGTAGAGGGCCCAGGAAGAGAGTTCCCGCCGTCTTGCAGCAGATGGGGCGCTCCGGCGGGCCACCCGGGGTCCGGACCCCCCGCAGATAAGCAGGGTCGACGCGTGACCAGCTCTCACGGATCTAGGAAGTGCTAGGCTTCCCCCAGGCAGGGGGGATTAGCCTCCTTGTTGAAGCGCACATCAGGGGCCAGGATAGTTGTGTAAAAGGTGGGCCGTGAGCGGAGCTCTTTGTTCTAGCGTCCGCTCCGGCCACCATCTTGGCCACGCCCCCGCCCAATGGCCTTTTACTTTACATAAATAACACCATGGCTTTTTCTGATTGTGAGAAGAGGATTTGGACCCACCACCCCAAGAGGATGTTTGTGGGCCTGATGAAGACTCAGAATGTTTTTATCTTTGTCCCCACCCTTTTCAGAAGACTTACCATCCTTCTTCTTGCCATCCTTGTCACCCCCTGTATGAACGTTTCTGTTCACTCTTGTTCTGACCCATTTGTCTGCCTTCTTTCCCAATTCTTGGGGAGGGGTCAGATCTGAGTATACCAAGAGCTGGTGCAAGAAATCAGACACACAATTGTTCAAAATATGCTCTCTAAGGATTAGATTATACAGGCTTTCATAGTTACTCACCTTACTGCCATGTAACCAACCCTCCAAGGCCTTCACTGAACAGTCTACAAAGTCTGTCCAGTCTTGAGAGGACTCGTTTCTGGTGTCTCTAAACTTAATCCTGTATTGTTCAGTGGTTAAGCCAAATCCATCAAAGAGTGCATCTTTCAAAACTTGGTAGTTATTAGCATCACTTTCTCTGACAGTAAGGAGCCTATCCCTACCCTTACCAGTGAAAGATAGCCACATGATAGCAGCCCACTGCCTCTGAGGGACCAACTGTAGCATACATGCCCCCTCAAGTGCAGCAAACCACTTGTTAATGTCATCCCACTCCTTGTAAGGGGGGACTAACTTATGCAGGTTTCTGGAATCTTGCTCTCTAACAGGATTGCTATTAAAAACACTGCTGCTGCCACCATGGGGAAATAACCCCAACCTCTTCCTATCCCTTTCCATATCCAGAGATGCCCTGTCTAAGGCCAGCTGCTGCTGTTTAAGCTTCAGCCTGGTGTCTTCCAACCTCAGCTTTCTGATTTCCCTATCCATTAAGCTACCCTCAGGGTGGGAGGCTTGGGAATTGTGAGACACAGAAAAAAATGTGGGAATTGGCAGAGTTGAACCTGTCCCTAACTGACTGCAATCTAGTAACCTGGCCTTTAGGAGTGAACGGTGTCCTACTAATGTGTGACCCCCTCCCACTACCAGTGTCACTAGGTGGCCTGTTAGCTGGCAGGTCCTTGGAAGAACCCTCCCCACCATCCTCAGGGGAGTCCTCTGAGTCTGGCTGGGTACCCCCCTCCTCTACCTCCTGATCCTGCGATGGGCCAGACTGGTTCTGGTCACTTTCTAGGAGAAGGTTAAGGAGAAGATCTTTCATAGGATTCTTTCCAATTGCTAAACCTCTTTCAATGCAGAGACCCCTCAAACATTTAAAGTTTAGATTCCCATATGTTGCCTGGACAACTGTGGGAATAGGCTCTACTGAAGACATGACAGAAAAGGTTTAGGACAGAGAGAGAAAAACGTTTTTGGAACTTCTTAAAGAACAGAGAAAACGTTTTCAAACTTATGAAAACGATTAAAAGTTTTCAGAAACTTTTCAGAAACTTTTTAGAACGTTTTAGAGAAGGAAAGTTGAACTGTTTAGGTTACTGTGTATATTCTGAAGTATTTGGTATATGTTTTTCTTATGAGAAGCGCCAATGACAAAGTGGTAAAGCAGTTACAAGTACTTATCCCACCACTGCACCACCAATGTAGGAGGCTGGCCTGGCTTATAGTGGGTACCTGATGGTAGTTACACCTTGTGCCAGGTCCAGTTATCCCTTATTAGTAGATTAGTAGTGTTCTAGCAGCTTAGGCGGATAGAGGTAGCTGTAGCAGAGCAGCTTAGGCTGAACTAGGAGACATGCAAAGGTCCTACCATACCACTTATATCACATAGCATTATATCACAAGGAACACAATATTCAGAGTTACTAAAAATAAAGGTACTTTATTTTAGTGACAATGTGCCAAAAATATCTCAGAGGATATACTCCCTCAAGAGGTAAGTAAAATACACAAAAGGGTGTCCAAGATACCCCACCCCAAGACCCTGAAAAGTAGGAGTAAAGTTACCCCAGAAACACACTAAAGTCGTGATAGGGGATTCTGCAAGGACAAAAACTGACTGCAAAGCACTGATGATGGATTCCTGGACCTGAGGACCTGTAAAGGAAGGGGACCAAGTCCAAGAGTCACAAAAGTGTCCAGGGGGGGCAGGAGCCCACTAAACCCCGGATGAAGGTGCAAAAGGGCTGCCTCTCGGTGGAAGAAGCTGAAGATTCTGCAACAACAGAAGATGCCAGGAACTTCGTCTCAACACTACAAAGGAGGGTCCCACGAAGCTGGTGGTCAACTCAGCGAAATGAGCAAAGCAAGACGGAGTGCTGGGGACCTAGGCTATGCTGTGCACAAAGGATTCCTTGCAAAAGTGCACAGAAGCCCTATCAGCTGCAGTTCATGCAGTACACAGGATTACTGTCTGGCGTGGAAAGGCAAGGACTTACTTCCACCAAATTTGGACAGAAGGACCTCTGGACTGTCTGGGTCACTTGGATCCAGCTCCTGTGTTCCAGGGACCACGCTCGTCAAGATGAGAGGGGACCCAGTGGAACAGTGATGCAGAACTTTTGTGCCTGCAGGAGCAGGGGGAAGATTCCATCGATCCACGGGAGATTTCTTCTTGGTTTCCAGTGCAGGGTGAAAGCAGACAGCCCTCAGAGCAAGCACCACCAGGAAATAGATGAGAAAGCCGGCAGGATTAGGCGCTACAATGTTGCTGGTAGTCGTCCTGCTACTTTATTGCGGTTTTGCAGCCTTCCTGGAGCATTCAGCGGTCGATCGCTGGCAGAAATCGAAGAGAGAGATGCAGAGAAACTCTGGTGAGCTCTTGCATTCGTTATCTGATGAGAAACCCACAGGAGAGACCCTAAATAGCCCTCAGAGGAGGATTGGCCACCTAACCAGGTAACCATCTATCAGGAGCGGTCTCTGACATCTCCTGCTTTCACTTGCCACTCCAAGGCCTCCATTGTGCCCTCACACCTCTGCATTCAAGATGGCAGAGGTCTGGGACACACTGGAGGAGCTCTGGGCACCACCCCTGGGCTGGTGATGGACACGGGAGTGGGCACTCCCCTTTCCTTTGTCCAGTTTCGTGCCAGAGCAGGGGCTGGGGGGTCTCTGAACTGGTCGACTGGCTTATGCAAGGAGGGCACCATCTGTGCCCTTCAAAGCATTTCCAGAGGCTGGGGAGGCTACTCCTCCCCAGCCCTTAACACCTATTTCCAAAGGGAGAGGGTGTAACACCCTCTCTCAGAGGAAATCCTTTGTTCTGCCTTCCTGGGACTGGGCTGCCCAGACCTCAAGAGAGCAGAAGGCTGTCTGTGGGTTGGCAGCAGCGGTAGCTGCAGAGAAAACCCCAGAGAGCTAGTTTGGCAGTACCCGGGGTCCATGCTGGAGCCCCGGGGATGCGTGGGATTGGCACCCCAATACCATATTTGGCATGGGGGGACAATTCCATGATCTTAGACCTGTCACATGGCCATGTTCGGAGTTACCACTGTGAAGCTACATATAGGTATTGTTGGACTTTTGCTTATGCAGGGTCATCCCCAGACTTTTTTGCCTCCTGCCTCCTATATTTTCTGACATGTTGCTGTTGGCTTTTCAACTCTGAGCACTTTACCACTGCTAACCAGTGCTAAAGTACATATGCTCTCCTGTTTAAATTGTATGTAAGTGGTTTATCCATGATTGGCATATTTGATTTACTAGTAAGTCCCTAGTAAGGTGCACTAGAGGTGCCAGGGCCTGTAAATCAAATGCTACTAGTGGGCCTGCAGCACTGGTTGTGCCACCCACATAAGTAGCTCTGTGATCATGTCTCAGACCTGCCACTGCAGTGTCTGTGTGTGTATTCTTACACTGTAAATTCGACTTGGCAAGTGTACCCACTTGCCAGGCCTAAACCTTCCCTTTTCTTACATGTAAGGCACCCCTAAGGTAGGCCCTAGGTAGCCCCAAGGGCAGGGTGCAGTGTATGGATAAGGTAGGACATATAGTAATGTGGTTTATATGTCCTGACAGTGAAATACTGCCAATTTCGTTTTCACTGTTGCAAGGTCTGTCTCTCTCTCATAGGATAATATGGGGGCTACCTTTAAATATGATTAAAGTGTAGATTCCCCTAGAGAGTAGATGGACAGGTGGAGTTTGGGATCCCTGAACTCACAATTTAAAAATACATCTTTTAGTAAAGTTGATTTTGAGATTGTGCGTTTGAAAATGCCACTTTTAGAAAGTGAGCATTTTCTTGCTTAAACCATTCTGTGACTCTGCCTTGTTTGTGGATTCCCTGTCTGGGTCAGTTGACAGTTGGGTTGTTTTTCACCTCACACCAGACAGTGACACAAAGGGAGCTGGGGTGTGATCTGCATTCCTGATTAGCCATCTCTGCTAGGAGGGAGGGGTGGAGTGGTCACTCTCATCTGAAAGGACTGTGCCTGCCTCTGACAATGCTGTCTCCAGCCCCCTGGTGTGTGTCTGAGGCCTTGCCTGGGCAAGGCAGGATTTCACAAGAAGGTGTGAGTCCCCTTTGAAGGAAGGTGACTTCAAAGACTAAAATGGGTATAAGAAGGGCACCCAAACTTACAAACTTTAGAAACACTTCTGGAATCAAGGGGAACCTCTGCCTGGAGAAGAGCTGATCGCTGAGGAACAAGTGCTGCCCTGCCTGTGACTGTGCTTTGTGGAGCTTTCCTGCAGTGCTGCTTCTGCCAGAGTAAGAGGGCAAAGACTGGACTTTGTGTGCCTTCCATCTTGAAGAAGAAATCTCCAAGGGCTTGATGTAGAGCTTGCCTCCTGTTATTGAAGTCTCAGGGATAGCAAAGACTTCTTCCTGCCAGCATCTGGAGTCTCTGGAGAGACCCCTACTCTGCTCTGTGGTGCCCTTCCAGTTCCTGGGACCCTGAAAGGAGAGGCTGGCAGCCTAAGGACAAAAATACACGCACCGAGCGCCGTGCGGAGAAAAGATCGACGCGAATCCGATCGCGGCTGAGAAAACGACGCGACGCCGGCTCCGCAGCTGCGAAACGACGCCGCAGGAAACGCGACCGAAGAATCGACGCCCGGAGCAGGAGAAACGACGCGCAGCATCGCTGACGAAGGCTGAGAGATCGCAACCTGCGCCGCGGGACTTTCGGACCGTCGCGGGGCTGGCTTTTTCGACGCGCATCGCCGTGCCGAGCTGTTTTCAACGCATATAACCGTGCAGGGTTATTTTCGACGCACACCGCCCGTGCGGGGTTATTTTTGACGCAAACCAGGTACATTTACACGCTAGCAGCGCTAGTGTGTTGTTACAACTACCTAAAGACTCTTTTTATTTTAAACCTTTTAAAAATCATAACTTGACTTGTGTATGTTGGATTTTTGTCGTTTTGGTCTTGTTTTGTCTAGATAAATATTTCCTATTTTTCTAAACTGGTGTTGTGTCATTTTGTAGTGTTTTCATTAAGTTACTGTGTGTGTTGGTACAAATACTTTACGCCCAGCACTCTGAGGTTAAGCCTACTGCTCTGCCAAGCTACCAAGGGGGTAAGCAGGGGTTAGCTGAGGGTGATTCTCTTTTATCCTAACTAGAGTGAGGGTCCTTGCTTGAACAGGGGGTAACCTGACTGTCAACCAAAGACCCCATTTCTAACATTGGTGACCAGCGGTCGGGATTTGGACTTGTATTTGTACTTGACATACAGTAATTAAGTGTACACTACTGTTTTGATCTCAGACCACTACGTGACCACATACTACTTGTCTTGTGATTCTGCTTTTTGTTCTCTGATGTCCTCCTGGAAGTATTGATGATATTTTTGGACTTTGTTTTTGGTTGTGAAGCCTTTGCAGAAATGGAAGTCAATTTCTGGCACCTATCTATGTATAAAAAGTGGCAGCTTAAAGCATTCTGCATGGAAAGGGGACTGGCTGTGAACAAGGAATCCAGAAGGGAGGATCTTGAGTCAGCCCTGTTTCAGGATGAATTGAAACGTTGTCAGGCAACACCACCAAATGAGTCTGAGGAGGATAACTACTCTGAGGAGGAGGACTACTCCAAAGAGGAGGGCAGTGGCCCTGAGGAGGGAACAGAAAGAGATGATAGGCTCCTAGCTCGAATCCGGAGTCTGGAAGAGCTTAAGAGGGCCGAGGAGAAGAGAGCCTTAGTCCTGGCAGAAAGGAGGAGGGACTTAGAGATTAAAAAAATGATTTATGCTTACGAGCTTAAATTGAAAGAGCTGGAAGTCATGAGGGCTGAGTCCAGCTGGAATGGTGGCAGCAACAATTGTATATCCAGTGATGCTGCAGAAGTACACATGCCCAGAGAGGTGGTGCCCTACTTGAAGGAGGGAGTTAACACACGCCAGGAGGTTCAGGGGTATGAGGTAGCTCCAGTGATGCACAGGGTCTCTGAGGTAGATTGGGGAACTGGCATGGGGAGTCATATTCCTACTGGTGGGAGGGACACTCTACTGACTCTAGTTGAGAGTGACAGGGAGAGGGGTTCCCCCCAGGTAGAAGTCCTGGTTATGGAGTGTGAAAACATCCCAGAAGAGTGTGGGTTGAGTGTCAGGGACAGTCAGGTACTGTCTCACCAGTCTCAGGAGGGTGATGTGGGGTGCTTTTTCAAAGCAGAGTCACTGGATGGTTGGGTGAAGGGTACTTTGGTTAATTCATGTGAGGGGCTGAGTGATGTAATGGCTGGAGAGCATATGTCTAGTCCTTATTTTCCAGAGCTATGCCAACACCAGGTGGAGTGTGAGTTCTCTGACCCCAGGGAGCTTACAATGGAGGCAGACTTCTGGGTGAGTACCAGAGAGTCTGAAGAGGCATTTGGGGGTGCTCCTGAGAGGAGTGGTCTAGGTAGTTCCCAACCAGGTGAGGTAGGGAAGGATTGTAGTGTCCCAGGTAGGTCCCAGTGTAGTGGGATGGGTGAGGGACCCCATGTCCAGTCTCAGAGGAGAGGGAATGGGGATGGGTTGAGGCCCAAGGTGCCCGAGATCCGGTCCCAGGTCCTGGAGGGTTCCCTGCGGGAACACCAGGAGGGGAGCCTAGCCTGTACCATAGGGCCATCTGTTGAGGGAGACCCCACAGTGTCAGGAGAACTTGGGGGGGCGGCTGTAGCCAGCGTCCCACCAGTTCTGGTGTCTGGCAGTACCACTCCTAGTGAGGGGGTGCAGAAGTCCAGACAGAGGGTTGAGAGGGGGTTGCGGACCCCAGTGGAGAACCTGGAGGGTCAGGGGTCAGCTCTGAGAGCAGAGCCCCCCATGAATGACCTTGGTGAGACCATTTCTGGGTTGGGGGGAATCCAGACTCTGTCAGATGGGCAGAGGTCAGGAGACCTGCGCCAGCCAGACTCTTGTGTGGCCCTTCGGGACAGTGTGTCCCTTGAGGGGGGTAAGTGTGCCCCCCTGGAAGTCCTGGTGTGCCAGGCAATGGTTCAACCGCAGGGTGGTAACTCTGGGTTGAATGATCAGGTTCAGGGGGTAAACTCTGACCTGATGGGGGGTAAGTGTGCTCCCAAGGAAGTCCTGGTGTGCCAGGCAGTGGTTCAACCGCAGGGTGGTGACTCTGGGTTGAATAATCAGGTTCAGGGGGTAAACTCTGACCTGATGGGGGGTAAGTGTGCTCCCCAGGAAGTCCTGGTGTGCCAGGCAGTGGTTCAACCGCAGGGTGGTGACCCTGGGTTGGATGACCAGGTTCAGAGGGTAAACTCTGACCTGGTAGGGGGTAGGTATGCCCCCCAAGAAGTCCTGGTTTGCCAGGCAGTGATCCAGTCTGTGGGTACAGGCCCTGGATTGGGAAGCCAGGTTAAGGGTGTCCCCCCTGACCTGGAGGAAGGGGCTACTGCTAACAGTGCCCCTACCATGTTGTCTTCTGGGGGGGCCGCTCCTAGTTGGGTGGTTCAGGACCCCAGAAGAGAGGGCAGGGGGAGGGAAGCCTCACCCCTGGCCCTGGTCCAACCTGAAGGTACAGACCCCAGGTTGGAGGATCAGTTGCAGGTTAACATCCCTGCACTGATGGAAGAATTGTGCAGGACTGCTTATACAAGCACCCTGACAGTTTTTGACTCTGGGGGTGCCGCTTCTGCAGGGAGGGTACAGAGCCCCAGAGGGGAGGACCAGGGTCAGGTTGTCATCCCTGACCTGGTGGAAGAGAGAGTGGTCAAAGGGTGCCAGGCACCTGGGGCTACCACCCCCCACTCTCCACAGTCACAGTGGTTAGAGAGGCCTGAGGTCGGGCTCTCATCCCTGACAGTTGTCTGGGGCCACTGTGGCTTGCTGTCCTGGTGGACAGAGTTGCCCCTGGGGGGGGAAGGACGAAAGTCACACCCCAGGGGTGGAGTGGGCAACACCATTGTGTTGGCCCTGGTGGTACTATCTGCCCATTGCAATACATCTGTGAGCAAAGTAAAGTTAGGTGTTGCACAGATGGTGTCTGTAGATGTGGAGAAGGGTTCCCCATGGGTTAGCTTAGTGGGCCCTGAGAGTATGGACAGAGGGATCCAACTGGAGTCAGGAAGGCGTAGAACTGGAACATGCCCCTGCTGTTGTGGGCCTGGGTCCCTGTTCTATCGCCCCAATCAGGGAAGTACATCAAGGTATTGATTGTTCTCCCCTGGCTTTAGGCTGGTAGGGGGTCGTGTTGGACTTTTGCTTATGCAGGGTCATCCCCAGACTTTTTTGCCTCCTGCCTCCTATATTTTCTGACATGTTGCTGTTGGCTTTTCAACTCTGAGCACTTTACCACTGCTAACCAGTGCTAAAGTGCATATGCTCTCCTGTTTAAATTGTATGTAAGTGGTTTATCCATGATTGGCATATTTGATTTACTAGTAAGTCCCTAGTAAGGTGCACTAGAGGTGCCAGGGCCTGTAAATCAAATGCTACTAGTGGGCCTGCAGCACTGGTTGTGCCACCCACATAAGTAGCTCTGTGATCATGTCTCAGACCTGCCACTGCAGTGTCTGTGTGTGTATTCTTACACTGTAAATTCGACTTGGCAAGTGTACCCACTTGCCAGGCCTAAACCTTCCCTTTTCTTACATGTAAGGCACCCCTAAGGTAGGCCCTAGGTAGCCCCAAGGGCAGGGTGCAGTGTATGGATAAGGTAGGACATATAGTAATGTGGTTTATATGTCCTGACAGTGAAATACTGCCAATTTCGTTTTCACTGTTGCAAGGTCTGTCTCTCTCTCATAGGATAATATGGGGGCTACCTTTAAATATGATTAAAGTGTAGATTCCCCTAGAGAGTAGATGGACAGGTGGAGTTTGGGATCCCTGAACTCACAATTTAAAAATACATCTTTTAGTAAAGTTGATTTTGAGATTGTGCGTTTGAAAATGCCACTTTTAGAAAGTGAGCATTTTCTTGCTTAAACCATTCTGTGACTCTGCCTTGTTTGTGGATTCCCTGTCTGGGTCAGTTGACAGTTGGGTTGTTTTTCACCTCACACCAGACAGTGACACAAAGGGAGCTGGGGTGTGATCTGCATTCCTGATTAGCCATCTCTGCTAGGAGGGAGGGGTGGAGTGGTCACTCTCATCTGAAAGGACTGTGCCTGCCTCTGACAATGCTGTCTCCAGCCCCCTGGTGTGTGTCTGAGGCCTTGCCTGGGCAAGGCAGGATTTCACAAGAAGGTGTGAGTCCCCTTTGAAGGAAGGTGACTTCAAAGACTAAAATGGGTATAAGAAGGGCACCCAAACTTACAAACTTTAGAAACACTTCTGGAATCAAGGGGAACCTCTGCCTGGAGAAGAGCTGATCGCTGAGGAACAAGTGCTGCCCTGCCTGTGACTGTGCTTTGTGGAGCTTTCCTGCAGTGCTGCTTCTGCCAGAGTAAGAGGGCAAAGACTGGACTTTGTGTGCCTTCCATCTTGAAGAAGAAATCTCCAAGGGCTTGATGTAGAGCTTGCCTCCTGTTATTGAAGTCTCAGGGATAGCAAAGACTTCTTCCTGCCAGCATCTGGAGTCTCTGGAGAGACCCCTACTCTGCTCTGTGGTGCCCTTCCAGTTCCTGGGACCCTGAAAGGAGAGGCTGGCAGCCTAAGGACAAAAATACACGCACCGAGCGCCGTGCGGAGAAAAGATCGACGCGAATCCGATCGCGGCTGAGAAAACGACGCGACGCCGGCTCCGCAGCTGAGAAACGACGCCGCAGGAAACGCGACCGAAGAATCGACGCCCGGAGCAGGAGAAACGACGCGCAGCATCGCTGACGAAGGCTGAGAGATCGCAACCTGCGCCGCGGGACTTTCGGACCGTCGCGGGGCTGGCTTTTTCGACGCGCATCGCCGTGCCGAGCTGTTTTCAACGCATATAACCGTGCAGGGTTATTTTCGACGCACACCGCCCGTGCGGGGTTATTTTTGACGCAAACCAGGTACATTTACACGCTAGCAGCGCTAGTGTGTTGTTACAACTACCTAAAGACTCTTTTTATTTTAAACCTTTTAAAAATCATAACTTGACTTGTGTATGTTGGATTTTTGTCGTTTTGGTCTTGTTTTGTCTAGATAAATATTTCCTATTTTTCTAAACTGGTGTTGTGTCATTTTGTAGTGTTTTCATTAAGTTACTGTGTGTGTTGGTACAAATACTTTACGCCCAGCACTCTGAGGTTAAGCCTACTGCTCTGCCAAGCTACCAAGGGGGTAAGCAGGGGTTAGCTGAGGGTGATTCTCTTTTATCCTAACTAGAGTGAGGGTCCTTGCTTGAACAGGGGGTAACCTGACTGTCAACCAAAGACCCCATTTCTAACAGGTATTGACCTATGTCTTATCCAGGTGACTGGTTGACACCTTTTCGGTATAAGTCAATAAGGACGCTCAATGAAGGACCACACGCCAATTATGAATACAATTTAGCTTTATTAGAATTTCAGGTAAATGTATGCATTTAGCACATCAACAATGGTAGAATAAAAATAGCAATGAAGAGCATCTATTTATATATGAGTACACTACAAAGAGCATCTATATATATATATATATATATGAGCAAAGAGTTAATTGACAGATATAAGCTTTGATTTACCAAAATGCATCACACTACGGTGTTCAGAAAGCAAAATATAAACGAGCTGAATACTTCAGATACGCTTTGATTAACTGCATACAAAAATGCATGTTTCAATTACTGCAGCAAGCTCACACTATGATGTTCAGAAAGCAAAATATAAACGAGCTGAATACTTCAGATTATAAACACAGTGCAAGCATAATAATCAATCATAATAATAGAGCAGAGAAACAAAGGCCTTTCATCCCTGTGTGGAACTTAGCTTAGTCCACCAAATGCTGGGAAGCCCTCTAACGCCTGCTTGGACCTCTCTCCCACTCAAGCGCCACGGTCTCTTAACCACAAACAGGGAGGCAGCACTGGGCCTGGAGATGGCAGCTTTCACAACCCCATCTGCGAGCTTCAAATCCCTCACCCGCACTTCAGTGCTTAAATAACTCGAAGCTTGGATTCTATCCCTTTCTGGCATTTTCTAGCTATGTTATCAGCACTTGTCTCTTGGCTGCTCTGCCCTTCCCCAGCCATTGTTTTCATTCCATCTTCTCACTGTACTCCTGTTCTCAAGGTTGAGACGGAGTCTCCTACACAAGCAAGCTTGAAAATAACATTGTGAACTTTTCCACGTTGTTCTTCGGGATTCAGCTGGCATCACGCTCATCTACACTGCTCAAGCTAATTAACCTTTCACGTCACAATGTCTTCCACACCTTTCCCTATACTGATCAACCTATATGTAGTGCACGCGTGTAATGGTGTCCCCGCACTCACAAAGTCTGAGGAAATTGCCCTGAACAATGTCGGGGCACCTTGGCTAGTGCCAGGATTCCCTCACAATTAGTAACTTTGCACCTAACCTTCACTAAGTGAGGGTTAGACATATAGGTGACTTATAAGTTACTTAAGTGCAGTGTAAAATGGCTGTGAAATAACGTGGACATTATTTCACTCAGGCTGCAGTGGCAGTCCTGTGTAAGAATTTCCTGAGCTCCCTATGAGTGACAAAAGAAATGAAGCCGCCCACAGGGATCTCCTGAAACCCTAATACTGTGGGTACCTAGGTACCATATACTAGGGAATTATAAGGGTGTTCCAGTGTGCCAATCAGAATTGGTGAAAATGGTCACTAGCCTGCAGTGACAATTTTAAAAGCAGAGAGAGCATAAACACTGAGGTTCTGGTTAGCAGAGCCTCAGTGGTACAGTTAGGCACCGCACAGGGAACACATATAGGCCACAAACTATGAGTCCTGGGGTCCTGGCTAGCAGGATCCCAGTGACACAGGCAAAAACAAACTGACACACAAGTAAAAATGGGGGTAACATGCCAGGCAAGATGGTACCTTCCTACATATGGTTGGCGGAAGACTGCCACCACTGGCAGTCTTCGGTCCGGCGGAACCTCAGCGGTCTTGTAAAAAGACCACCGAGGTTGAAATGAGAGCCTATATCTGGTGTAGAGGCTAACCCCAGAGCTGTACAGACAACTTATGAAAGTTTGAATTTCAAATGTTTGAGGGGTCTGCATAGAAAGAAGTTTAGAGATTGGGAAGAACCCCAACAAGAAATTTCTCTTAAATCTCCTCCTGCAGGATGACCAGGAACAAACCACTGATCAGGTACAGTCAGAGGGGGAGGTATAGGAAGATTCCAACCAGGCAGACTCAGGAGAGCATGCTGAAGATCCCAGGGAGGGTCCATCCACAAATCTTTCCATCAACATACCCCCTAGTCTAGCTGGTAGTGGGAAGGGGTCACACACAAGTAGGGCTCCCTTCACACCTAGAGGCCAGGTAACTGGGGTTACTCAAGTTAGAGAAAGATCTGCCTCTGCCATTTCCCATGTCACTTCTGTCTCAGAGGTGTCACACACCTCCAACCCTGAGGATCAGTCCCTAGATAGGGAACTCAGAAAGCTGTGGTTGGAAGAGGCCAGACTGAGGCTACAGCAGCAACAGTTGGTCTTAGACAGGGAATCCCTGGCTGTGGAAAGGGAAAGGCAGGGGTTGGGAGTAGTTCCCCATGGTGGCAGCAGCAGTACTTTCAGGAACTCCAGTGTTAGGGAACACACATTTGATTCCAGAAATCTGCACAAGGTTGTTCCCCCTTACAAGGAATTGGATGACATTTGTAAGTGGTTTGCTGCACTTGAGAAGGCCTGTAAAGTTCAGAGGATCCCTCAAGCACAGCGGGCTGCTATCCTGTGGTTGGCTTTCACTGGCAAGGGGAGGGACAGACTCCTTATTGTCAGGGAGGATGACTCAGACAACTATCACATTCTGAAAAGTGCACTCTTAGATGGTCTAGGCTTAACCACTGAACAATAAAGCATCGAGTTCAGAGAGACCAGAAAGGAGTCTTCACAGGATTGGATAGACTTTGTAGACTGTTCAGTGAAGGCCCTAGAAGCTTGGTTAAATGGCAGTAAGGTGACTGACAATGAAAGCCTGTATAAATTAACTCTGAGAGAGCATATATTGAACAATTGTGTGTCTGATTTGTTACACCAGTATCTTGTGGACTCAGATCTGACCTCTCCCAAAGAATTGGGAAAGAGGCAGACAAATGGGTCAGAACATGGGTGAGCAGAAAAGCTCATACAGGGGGTGACAAGGACAGCAAGAATAAGGATGGTAAGTCTCATGACAAGGGTGGGGACAGAGGTAAGAAATCTTAAGAGTCTTCATCAGGCCAAAAGAAATCCTCTGGGGGAGGTAGGTCCAAATCCACATCAACAGAAAAAGCCTTGGTGTTATTTATGTAAGCAAAAAGGCCATTGGGCAAGTGACCCCACTTGTCCCAAGAGAAACACCAAGCCTCCCACCCCCCCAAAAACCTGACTGCTTCCACTAGTGCCCCTAGTGAAAGCAGTGGTGGTGGGAACAACACTACTAATAGCCAGTCAAAGGGTGTAGCTGGACTCACTTTTGGTAATGTAGTGGGGGTTGGTCTGGTTAGGGAGACCACTGAGGCTGTTTCAGTCTCTGATGGTGGCATTGACCTTGCCACCTTAGTTGCTTGTTCTTTTAATATGGATAAGTACAAGCAACTACCCCTAATAAATGGTGTTCAGGTTGAGGCCTGCATGGACACAGGTGCCAGTGTCATTATGGTAATGGAGAAACTGGTCGCCCCTGAGCAACACCTACTTGGTCGTCAGTTCCAAGTGACAGACGACCATAACAACACTGTTAGCCACCCCATGGCTGTTGTGAATCTCAACTGGGGGGGGGGTTACTGGTCCAAAGAAGGCTGTGGTAACCTCTGACTTACCTGTAGAGTATCTCTTAGGCAATGATTTGGAGACTTGGGCTGGAGTGGAGTTTGAGGCCCATGCAACAATGCTGGGCATTCCAGGGCATATCTTTGCTTTTATCAGGGCTCAGGCCAAGAAGCAAAGAGGATAGGTAAACTTGGATCCTTGAATATCAGACCCAGTGCTCCCAAAAACTAGGGGTAGAGAGGGCAAACCCTTGTCCACTATCCCTCCCTCTCCAGATGATTCCCCTTTTGATGAGGAGGAGTCAACTCCCTGTGCAGAACCTACACCAGAGGAGCTTGAAGCTGATACAGCAGAGCTCTTGGGTGCAGGGGGTCCTGCCTGGGAGGAACTGAGTGTGGTACGGCAGACCTGTCCCACACTAGAGGGTCTCAGACAGCAAGCTGTCAAACAGAAAAATTGGGATCTCAGTGATGCCCAAGGAGTTTACTGGGAGAATAATCTTATCTATACTGAGGCTAGGGACCCTAAACCTGGTGCCACCAGGAGACTGGTCATCCCTTTACAGTATAGAGAATCCCTCCTAACTCGCACATGATAGTCCTTTAGCTGGACATTTGTGGCAAAGTAAAACATGGGACATGGGTCTTGTGTGACCTGCCAAGCCAGTGACAAGACTGGTGGCACCCCAAGGGCCCACTTAATCCCACTGCCAGTGGTTGGGGGGCCCTTTGAGAGGGTAGGGGTTGATGTTGTTGGCCCCCTAGCCTCTCCTACAGCTTCTGGAGATAGATTCATCCTTGTGGTAGTGGACCATTCAACAAGGTATCCAGAAGCAATCCCCTTAAGGACCACTACAGCACCTGCAGTGGCAAAGGCCCTCCTGGAAATATTTTCCAGGATGGATTTCACTAAGGAAGTTGAATCAGACAGAGGTAGTAACTTCATGTCTGCATACCTCAAAGCTATGTGGGAGGAGTGTGGCGTAATATACAAATTCACCACCCCCTATCATCCACTGACAAATGGACTGGTTGAGAGGTTTAATAAAACTTTGAAAGGCATGATCATGGGACTCTCTGAAAAACTCAGAAGGAGATGGGATGTGTTCTTGCCATGCCTCCTTTTTGCCTACAGGGAAGTACCCCAGAAAGGAGTGGGCTACAGCCCATTGAACTCCTCTTTGGTCACCCTGTTAGGGGTCCTCTTGCTCTTGTGCAAGAGGGGTGGAGGCAACCATTGAAGCCCCCTAAACCAGACATTGTTGACTATGTACTTGGCCTAAGATCCAGAATGGCTGAGTACATGAAAAAGGCTACTAAAAAACTTCAGGCAAGCCAAGAGCTTCAAAAGCAATGGCATGCACAGAAAGCTGTCCTGACTGAGTACCGCCCAGGACAGAAGGTGTGGGTATTGGAGCCTATGGCCCCAAGAGCTCTCCAGGACAAATGGAGTGGACCCCATCTCATTGTGGAGAAGAAAGGTGAGGTCACCTACCTGGTAGACCTTGGCACTGCCAGAAGTCCCCTTATGGTATTTCATGTCAACCGCCTTAAACCTTGAGGGGCAGGAGGAAGAGAGTGACCGTCTCCCTGACCTATTCCCCAACACTGAAGCTGATGGCTTGGTAGTAGGAGTAGTGCTTGCAGACTGCCTCACAGCAGAGCTGAGGGAGAACTGCAAAAACCTCCTAGGCCAAATGTCTGACCTCTTTTCCTTCATAACTGGTACAACTACCTGGTGTGAACATACACTTGATACTAGAGACAGTTTGCCTGTCAAAAGTAAGATTTATAGGCAGTCTGACCATGTCAGAGACTGTATTAAATCTAAGGTGCAGAAAATGTGGGACCTAGGAGTTATTGAGCCCACTGATAGCCCCTGGGTCAGCCCAGTGGTGCTTGTCCCCAAACCTCATTGCAAAAAAAGGAAAGACAGAAATGCAGTTTTATGTGGACTATAGAGAACTTAATACTGTAACAAAAACAGCTGCTCACCCTATACCCAGGGCAGATGAGCTCATAGATACACTGGTTTCTGCCAAGTATCTAAGGAACTTTGATCTGACTGCAGGGTATTGTCAGATCAAGGTATCAGAGGATGCTAAAGCAAAGACTGCATTTTCTACCATAAGAGGGCATTATCAGTTCACATTTATGCCCTTTGGTTTGAAAAATGCACCTGCCACTTTCCAGAGGCTGGTGAATACAGCCCTCCAAGGTTTGGACGCTTTTAGTGCAGTATACGTAGATGACAGTGCTATATTTAGCTCCACCTGGGATGACCACCTGGTCCACCTATGGAAAGTTTTGGAGGCCCTGCAAAAAGCAGGCCTCACTATCAAGGCAGATAGGGGAGGGCAAAGTGGTTTATCTGGGCCACCTGGTAGGTGGAGAACAGATTGAACCACTACAGGGAAAATCCAGACATTTATTGACTAGGATCCCCCTACTACTAAGACCCAGGTCAGAGCCTTCTTAGGTCTCACTGGGTATTACAGAAGGTTCATTAAGAACTATGGCTCCATTGTTACCCCTCTTAATCAACTCACTTACAAAAAGATGCCTAAAAAGGTATCGTGGACAGACAGCTGTCAGAAAGCTTTTGAGGAGCATAAGCAGGCTATGTGCACTGCACCTGTCCTAAAAATCCCAAATGACTTCAAAAAATTAATTGTCCAGACAGATGCTTCTGAACTGGGGGTTGGGGTAGTGTTGTCACAACTTAACTCAGAGGGACAGGATCAACCTGTTGCTTTTATCAGTAGGAGGTTGACCCCTAGGGAAAAACAACGGTTTACCATAGAAAGGGAGGCCTTTGATGTGGTCTGGGCCTTGAAGAAATTGAGACCATACTTTTTTGGGACTCAGTTCATTGTTCAAACAGACCACAAACCTCTCTTATGGCGAAAACAGATGAAAGGTGAAAACCCTAATTGCTGAGGTGGTCCCTTTCCCTACAGTGGATGGACTTTACAGGGGAACATAGACCTGGGAGTATCCACTCCAATGCAGATGGACTCTCCAGATATTTCCACTTAGACAATGAAAACTCATCTGGGTCAGGTTAGCCTTATTGTCCCTCGTTTGGATGGAAGGGTTTGTGTAGGACAATACCATCTTTCTTGGCATGTTACCCCGAAATTCAGCCTGTTTGTCAGTATGTTTTGCCTGTCTCACTGGGATCCTGCTGGCCAGGACCCCATTGCTCATAGTTTGTGGCCTAATGTATGTGTTGTCAGTAGTGCTTAACTGTGTCACTGAAATTCTGCTAACCAGAACTTCAGTGCTTATGCTCTCTATGCTTCCAAGTTAGTCAATATAGTTTAGTGACTTAATATTCCAATTCCAATTGGCACACTGGACCCCCCTTATAAGTCCCTAGTGTATGGTACCTAGGTACCCAGGGCATTGGGATTCCAGGAGATCCTTATGGGCTGTAGCATTTCTTTTGCCACCCATAAAGAGCTCAGACAAACCTTTCTTCAGGACTGCCACTGCAGCCTGAGTGAAATAGCCACAGCCATTTTCACTGCACCTAAATAACTTATAAGTCACCTATATGTCTAACCTTAATTTACTGAAGGCTAGGTGCAGGTGGCCACACTGTCCAGGGCCACTTCCCCAGACTTCGTGAGTGCGGGATTACCATTACATGTGTGCACTACATATATGTCAATACCTATATGTAGCTTCACAATGGTAACTCCAAATATGGTCATGTAAGGTGTCTAAGATCATGGAATTGTCCCCCATTCCAAATCTGGTATTGGGGGGCCAATCCCATGCAGCCTGGGGGCTCCACCATGGACCCCCAGTACTGCCAAACCAGCTCTCTGAGGCTTGCACTGCAGCTACTGCTGCTGCCACCTCACAGACATGGTTCTGCCCTCCTGGGGGCTGAGCAGCTCAGTCCCAGGAAGGCAGAACAAAGCATTTCCTTTGGGAGGATGGTGTTACACCCTCCCCCTTTGGAAAGAGGAATTACAGGCTTAGGAGGGGTAGCCTCCCAGAGTCTCTGGAAATGCTTTGAGGGGCATAAATGGTGCCCTCCTTGCATGAGCCAGTCTACACCAGTTCAGGGACCCCCAGTCCCTGCTCTGGCATGCAACTGAACAAAGGAAAGGGGACTGACCACTCCCCTGTCCATCACCACACCAGGGGCGGTGCCCCGAGCTCCTCCAGTGTGTCTCTGGTGTTAGGCATCTTGTTTTCCAAGGTGTGGGAACACTCTGGAGATCTCTGAGTGGCCAGTGCCAGCAGGTGACATCAGAGACCCCTCCTGATAGGTGCATATCTGGGTAGGTAGCCAATCCCCCTCTCAGGGCTATTTAGAGTCTCTCCTCTGGGTTCCTCTACAGATTCAGCTTGCAAGACTCCTCCAGGAATCCTCTGCACCCTCTTCTTCAACTTCTGACCATCAGATAAACCGCAGACTGCTCCAGGAACTCCCGTAACTGCAACAAATCATCCAGGACGACTCCTGTGACCTGCAACTTCAGCTCCAGCCAGCATTTGCAACAGTTTTCAAAGTGTGCATGCTCTGAGGACTCCCAGTCTTCACCCTGCACCAGAAGAACCAAAGGAATCTCCTGTGGAGTGACAGAGTCACTTCCCTGTTCCTGCAGGCACCTTCCAAGACGACAACTGATTCTCTGGGACTGCTCTCCTGACGGGGAGCGTGCTCCCGGGTACACAGGTGGTGGACTGATGTGACCCAGACTGTGCTAAGGTCCAGCTGTTCAAATTTGGAGGAGGTAAGAGCTTGCCTTCCCAGTTTGCGACAGTACCCCTGTGCACCACTAGCTCCTTGGGCATCTGTGCACTTCTCCCAAGAATCCTTTATGCACAGTGTAGTCCAGGTCCACAGCACTCCATCCTGCGACGTACAACTCGCTGGGTTGTTCTCCAGCAGCGTGAGACCTTCTTTTGTTGTGCTGCAGCAACCGTAATTTGCACCTTCTTTGTCCCTGTGTCCTGGGACTCCTGTGGGTACTGCCTGGTCATCTGTGGGCTCTCTCCAGTGTTGGAAGCCCCCTCTGCCTCCTCAGTCTGAGGTGCGGCCCCCAGGTCCAACCTGGGTGCAGGGAGCACCATTTTGACGCAAACCGTGACCTTGCTTGAACCAAGGCTTGGTGGATGAATCCATCAAGGTGAGACATCTCCTGCACCATGCAGGAACCCACAACCATCTTCTTTGGTGCTCCGCTGGCGTCTTCTTCTAACCAGAGAATCCTCTTTTGCACCATCTTCTAGGTTGGCAGGGGCTCCTGTCCTTCCTGGAATCTTCTGGACTTGGTCTCCACTCTTCACAGGTCTTCAGGTTCAGGAATCCACCATTTGTTGCTTGCAGTATTGCTTGTTTCTTGCAATAACTCTTATCATGACTTGTAGTGTGTCCTGAGGAAACTTGCAGTACTTTACTCCTACTTTCCTGGGCTCCTGGGTGGGGTATTTTACTTACTTTTGGGCCCACATTTCACTTGTTTGTGTCAAAAAATGTACCGCCAGCTAACACCATTCCTACGAGCCATGTGTGTGCCATATTTAAGGATTGGTGTTAGCCGGCACTGCGGGCTGGTCAAAGTCAAAACACATGACTCAAACCAGGCAGTGCCGGCGTAGGGGAAAATGGGGGTTGTGCGTCAAAAAATGGTGCAAGTCAGGTTTGAGTAAAAAATTATGGCTCTAACCGGACTTGCACCATCTTTTGGCGCAGAACCTCCATTAAAATGACTCCTGTCTTAGCAAAGACAGGAGTCATGCCCCCTTGCCCAATGGCCATGCCCAGGGGAATTCTGTCCCCTGGGCATGGCCATTGGGCACAGTGGCATGTAGGGGGGCCCAAATTAGGCCCCCGCATGCCACTTAAAAAAAAATAATAATAATACTTACCTGAACTTACCTGTACTTACCTGGGATGGGTCCCCCCCATCCATGGGTGGCCTCCAGGGGTGGGCGCGGGTGGCAGGGGGTGTCCCTGGGGGCAGGGAAGGGCACCTGTGGCCTGCTTCCATGGTCAGAGACCATGGAAGTGAGCCCACAGGTCCCTTAACGCCTGCTCTCACCCAGGCGTTAAAAAACAGCGCACATCAGGCTGTGCAACGTTTTTTAAGGCCCGCCTCCTCCTGTGCGTCAGAATGACACAGGAGTATAAATAAGGGGCACGGGCCTTAAAGTCATTTTTTGGGCAGGAACGCCTACCTTGCATGTCATTAACGCAAGGCAGTTTCCCGCATCCAGAAAAGTGACGTAAACGATAATTTTGACATCTGCAGGGTCGGGCGTCATGGTATAAATATGGTACACGGTTTGCGCCGAATGTGCGTCAAAATGTTTGGCGCACATTTGGTGCAGACAGAGTATAAATGTGCCCCTCAGTGTTTTCTTACATTCCCAGCACCCCTCCACACACTACACTTACCTAGGGGGGGATTTGTGATACGCATTCCACTGTCTTAGTACATGGTTTGTGTTGCCCCTAGGCCAATTGCATTCTATTTTATTTTCTACTGTTTGCACTATCCTATGACTATTTACTTACCTGATTTTGGTCTCTAGTGTATATATTGTGTATAATACTTAACTCCAGAAGGAGTATTGCCTCTAAGATATTTTTGCCTTATGTCACTAAAATAAAGTACCTTATTTTTGGTAACACTGAGTATTGTCTTTTATTGTGAAGAAGTACTGTGTAACTATAGTGGTATTGCAGGAGCTTTGCATGTCTCCTAGTTCAGCCTAAGCTGCTCTGCTACAGCTACCGCTAGACAGCCTAACCTGCTACAACACTGCATACATTTCACGGCTAAGGGATAACTGGACCTAGTATAAGGTGTAAGTACCTTAGGTACCCACTACAAACCAGGCCAGCCTCCTACAATGATGCATAAGGTAACAGTCTCTGTATTGCAGCGTGAACTGAAGTCAGACTTGTAGAGATGAAGGGGATGATTAGCATTTATATAATTTTGAATTTGAACATTGACTGCTTTTTTATGTTCCTGCCGATGAATGGTAGTTGACTAATGAGCTCATAGTTAGCAAGATCATCAGTGTCTAGTATTGGATTGTTTGGGTGTCGCAGGCATATCTTGAGTGCTCTGGGAAGGTCCCTTGAGAAAGTGAAGTATTGAAAATGGTGACTTAGGGTCAGAGAGTGTCCCGAGGGAGAGCTTTGATGAAGGACGAGAGTAAGACATCATTGGGCACTTATGAGCACCTTGCGCCATATTTGCGGCATTTATTTTGCCACAAATGTGACATTAAGGTGGCATTTCCCACACACCATATTTACAAAGTGGTGCAATGCTAGCATTGCACCACTTTGTGAACCCTTGTACCCCATTATGCCAGGCATAATGTATGCAAGGGGGCGTTCCCCCGTTAGCGGGGCTGAATAATTTCGCTAGAAAATCTATGAGATTTCCTTGTGCCATTTTCTATCGGCACTTTTAGCACCTGCCCATAGCAGACGTTAAAAGGGGCTTCCATTATTATGAATGGGCTCCTATGTGCTCTGCAGGAGTACCTCCAACATTTTGGTGCTACTCCTGCAGAGTACGTCAATAGTGTCACATAGAATTACATTATTGCCCCCTACTCTGGAGCACACATTGTGGCAGTAGCGGGGTGCTAAGGGGTTCAGGGAAAGTGGCGATGCACTCGTTGCAGCGCCACTTCACATCTGCCCCAATGTTCATAGAAGTGGCTTCCAGCACCAATAAGTACAGTCTGAGCTGAAGACTGGGAAACAGGAATGGTTTTATACTCAGCTTCATAAACCCATATATTAAACTGATTATTACTGTTAGACCTTTCATCCTTGGTGTGGCTTTACTCCAAACCTTTTTCCTCTGCACCTCCTGTTTTCTCAAAAGTGTCTTTTCTGGCATTATAATTGAATGATTTTAAATCACAATCCTCAACATGCCACTTTTAGAAAGTTACAAAGAAACAGGGTAACCCAATATTCCCCAGAGAACTGGGTAATCTAAACTGTAAAGCACACAGGCCCTCATTATGACACTGGTGGTAAATCCTGCTTACTGCCACGCTGACGGCCGCCAACTTACTGCTGCGGTGGAGGATATATGTTCACCATGTTATGACACACCCCCACCAATCTGAGAGAATACAGCCACATACACAAATCCACCAGATCAAAGGTCAGTCATAAACTGGCGGTCTCAAAACTACCACATTGTTAAGCCAACAGCACAACACCCATCACATTATGACCCACGAATCACCACGGCGGACATTCAATGGTGGTAGACCATTGGCGGTACATACCGCTGCACTCACAATGGACACCCACAGACAAAACAACATCACATTGAACAATTCAAACAACCCACACCTGACACCCATACACACACCACACCCACACACCCACACCACTATAAAACACACACCCACAGTACCCACAACCCTTTACGAATACAATTCATTGGCACGAGACTGACATCAAGACCACTGCAACAACTAGACCCACACACCACTCACACCCATACACCCCTCATGCACTCCACATCACATAGCCCAACATATTACCCAATACACCCTCACCAACACACATCACATAACACCCATGGCACCACAAAGGCAACCCCGTTTCACTGAGGAGGAGTTAAAGGTCATGGTGGAGGAAATTGTCAGGGTAGAGCCACAGCTATTTGGAGCACAGGTGCAGCAGATATCAATAGCAAGGAAGATGGAGCTATGGTGGAGAATCGTGGACAGGGTCAATGCCATGGGACAGCACCCCAGAACAAGGGACAACATCAGGAAGAGGTGGAACGACCTATGGGGGAAGGTTAGTTCCATAACAGCAAGACACCAGCTCGCTATACAGAGGACTGGCAGTGGACCCCCACCTCCTCCCCCACAACTCACAGCATGGGATGAGCAAGTCTTGGCGATACTGCATCCTGAGGGCATGGCCGGAGTTGGAGGAGGACTGGACTCTGGTAAGTCAACTTTCAACATTTATCAGCCTCCATACGTGCATGCCAACACACACCCTCATCCTCACTCCCATCACTCCACTCCATCCCACACACTCTGGACTTCAGGATCTGGACGGTCTGGACGATCTACCTGGACCATCAGGAACCACTGGACAGTCGGTCACCCAAGCCCAGTCACAGACCACCACAGAGCCTCCCCCATCACAAACCAACACCACAGCACCCACCCGGCGTCCTCAAACCTCTGTCCCCAGGACACATCAATCAGAAGTGTGCCCACCAGTACAGGGACACTAGGCCACACCTCGCACACAAGACACGGACTTGGGGTCAGTGGCAGTGGGCACACCGTTCAGGGGACAGAGGCACAGGCAAACAGGGACACTGGGAGCACTGCTGTGTGCCAGGGGAATGACAGAACCAGGGAACCAACTCTCCAGGAGGCACTTCCTGAGATCCTGGAGCCTACCAACATTCCCAGGACACGATGGGCCAGATCCTAGACAACGTGCAGGAGAACAGGCAGCTGCAGGAGGGGTAGTATCAGGGGATCAAGGAGGACTTGCAGACCATCAACAACACCCTGATCTCCATAGCAGGGGTGCTGGCAGACATGGCCAACAGTGTGAGAGAGGCAGTGTCACACCAGCAGGCTCCTGCCACTAGCCAGTCATCTGACCAGCCTTCCACCTCTGCTGCCGCTAGTGGCCAGGAGGCCCCGCCACAGGACCAACAGGCCATCAGCACCCCTCCCCCTGCAGAAGGTGAACCACCCTGCAAACGTTCCCTGCGAATTAGACAGAAGCCAGAAACACTTGCTGAGACCACCGCCAGGAAATTAAACTCTCCTGATTGTTCCCCTTGTGTCCCACTCAGTCACCTTGTCCACGTTGAACTGCCATTGCTCCCCTTCCTATGTCCCCTTGGACAATGCACCTGTGCTACAAACAGACTGGAAAAATACCCTGGACTTTCCTCCATCATCACCTCATCCCATTGCACTTTCCCCTCTATGTATAAGCACTACAATAAACACCCTTGGATAGAAATTGACTACAAGTATTTCATGTATTTCAAATATGTATTGATTGTCTGAAACAGCTACAACCATTGCAAATGAACTGTACATAGAATGAGCATTGAATTAATGACCTGTAGCTGGCTGTTGTGATCACACCAGGAGAATTTGTCAAATCACCAACATCTGCAAAATGAATATCCAGAGGTAACAGTAAGTGTGCAAAGAAGTGGGAAATGCCAGCATGTCAATGCCACACAGAATACAACCAAAGGCAAAGAAATGTAAAGTTGCACTGTCTCACCTGTGTGTCATTGGAAGTACTGACGTATCACAGATGTTCTGTTGTCCACATCCTCATCCTCTGCCTCCTCATCCTCACTGTCCTCTGGGTCCACTGCTGCCACAGGGGCATCTCCAGTCTCCTCCTCCTGCAGAAAAGGCACATGTTGTCTGAGGGCCAGGTTGTGCAACATGCAGCATGCCACGACTATCTGGCAGACCTTCTTGAGTGAGTAGCACAGGAATCCACCTGTTAGATGGAGGCACCTGAACCTGGCCTTCATAACCCAAAGGTCCTTTCAATGATCCTTCTGGTTCGCCCGTGTGCCTCATTATAACGTTCTTCTGCCCTTGTCCTGGCATTCCTCACAGGTGTCAGCAGCCATGATAGGTTTGGGTAACCAGAGTCACCTGCACATATTGAGGGACAACATTTAGCCACACACTATCCTATATGGCCCACACTATAGGCATACACCAACATATACAGGGTGGGGCTTATTTATTAGCTACCACCTGTGCCTCTGTAGTTAGGCCATCACATTTGGGATAGTGCTATTCCTCAGGACAAAGGCATCAGGCACCAACCCTGGATACTTAGCATTGACGTGGGAGATGCCAAGCACACCATCTGCGCATTCAGGGAGTGGAAACTTTTATGATTCCTGAACACCTGTTCATTCTGGCGTGGGGGCACAAATGCTATATGTGTTCCATCAATTGCACCAATTATATTGGGGATATGTCCCATTGCATAGAATCCAGCCTTTACAGTGGCCAAATCCTCAACCTGGGGGAATGCAATGTAGCAGCACATGTGTTTTATCAGGGCAGACAACACTCTTGTTAGCACATTTGAGAACATTAGCTGTGACATTCCTACTGCCAAGCCCACTGTCACTTGGAAAGAACCAGTTGCCAGGAAATGCAGAACTGATAGCACTTGCACAAGAGGAGGGAATCCCAGTGTGGTGACAGACAGCAGAACTCAGGTCAGGCTCCAATTGGGCACACAGCTCTGTGATTGTGGCCCTGTCCATTCTATAGGTGAGTATTATATGCCTGTCCTCCAGTGTAGCGAAGTCCACCAGGGGTCTGTACACAGGAGTATGTCTCCATCTCCTATTCATCTGCAGCGGTAGATATCTAAGGGACAAAAGAGTGAGCAGGCTGTCACAAACTGAACAATGGAGCCACAACAGCAGTCCGCAATTTGCAAACATGTTATGGGACAGTGTAATTTGTGAAGTATGTGCCTATTTATCCTGTGACGCAGCATTAATCCATAGGCCTGTTCACCCCCTCTGAAATGGCGTCTGCCTGTCCTGTGTGGTGGGAGAGGTGGAAGCGAGGTAATGCCGCTGATGTTGTGTGTCATGGCAGTAAGCGGTTGTGAACCGCCATGCAATTCCTCATTGGTTATAATTGGGCCCTATGGGGTACAGTGGCCAATGGTGATCTACGCTGGCGTTGATGGTATGCACCGCCGCGGACATGACTGCCATTTTCTATCTGATTCCTCACTTGTTTCCAGAACTTCCATAGGAGAGGACCTACACTGCAAGTGCTGCTGTGACCGGTGTCTAGAAGCGACCATGGCTCGAGTGTTTGGGGAAAGGGCCCCTGCCAGGAGTTGGAGAGACTGGTGGATGGGGTCCTACCCCAGTACGGACTGCTGTATGGGCCTCCAGACCAACAGTTGTGTACACTGTGGGCACAATGCATGTGGCATGAATACATGGAGTTGATTGTGAAGGCCTCCTGTAAGAGGAGTGGGTGGATGTCCTCTTGGCGGTGTACACGTTGTGTACTGAGCTATGTGTGTGCTAAAGGTGATGGAAATGGATATGGTGGGCCATTTGTGTGACTTGCTGGACTGTTTGTCCAATGGTATTCTCCTGTCTGTATTTCCTCTGCAGGTCAGTGCCCATCAAAAGAAGGGAATATGGCGTGCCATTGTCAAGGACGTGAAGACCCTAGGGGTGTACGGCAGGCGGAGCACCCACTGTTGGAAACGGTGGAGGACCTGAGACACTGGGCTTGAAAGACTTCAGAGGCCCAGCTGGGGATAGCCTCCCAACAAGGAAGGAGTGCCCATCGGACCCTGACTCCCCTGATGGCCCACATACTGGTGATGGCCTACCCTGAGCTGGATGGGCGTTTGAGGGCATCACACCAGCCCCAAGGAGTGAGTACAGTGGCTATCATTGAAACTTGCGGCTGGAGGGGTGGTATCTGGGTGGTGGTTGTATGTCAGTGGATACCCCTAGGCCAGGCCAGACATAGCAGTGTAGGTCCTCTGGTGGCTAAGGGTTTGATTGTGAAATACTGCTTACCTAGCTTGTTAGTATTCACTACTGGTCAGGGCTGAGTGGGTCCCAGGTGTGCTGAAGTTGTGGTGTGTACCCCTCCTCATTCCTTGTTGAGTAGCCATTTCATTGTGGTGCCATGTATAGTGCATAGGACTGTTACCTGTGTGTGAGGATGCTGTGTACGCCAACAGTGGTGTTGGTGCAGTCATTGACCCAGTGTATCCTTTGTCTCTCTCTCCCCCTTTCTTGTTTTGTCATCCTGTCATTATGTGCATTAGCCTCATCTGGCGGAGGAGCAGAGGCACTGGCAACAGAAGGAGCTGCATCCCACAGGACCCTGGAGGCAGAGTCCACCAATGCTGAGTGCACCAGTTGGATGGAGGGTGAGGGAAGCACCACGGCGGAGACTGGAGGGGACAATACAGACTCTGATACCTCCTCCGATGGTATCTCCCTGGTGGTGGCGGACACTTCTGTGACCACCCCAGCTGCAGGTACAGCCTCCATCCCCGTACCAGCACAGCCCTCCCAGTAGCCCCTCAGCGAGTTGCCCGTGCCCGCTCACCCGGGAGGGTGGGCATCTCCTTCGCCCCAGGCACCTCAGGCCCTGCCCCAGTGAGCCCTGCTGCCCTGAGTGAGGAGACTATTGACCTCTTGAGATACATCTCTGTAGGGCAGTCAACCATTGTGAATGCCATCCAGGAGCTGGGAGCCCAGATGCAGCAAGCTAATGCATTCCTGGAGGACATTCACGGTGGATTGGCAGCCCAACAGAGATCGATTCATGCTCTCGCCTCCTCTCTTATTACAGGCATTGTCCTTGTTTCAACCATCCCCCCTCCAATTTCCACTTCCCAGTCCCATTCTCCTCAACCCCATCCCATCCCAAGCACACAGCCCCCCAGAAGAGGCCCACAGTGATGACAGCAGCTATGCACGCCTGGATCAGGATGACCAACTGGCCCATCAGGGACCTCTGGACAGTCGGTGACCCGGCCACATTCCAAAACCACCACAGAGCCTCCCCCCAGGAAACACCACCCACCCAGCGGGCCCATACCTCTGTCCCCAGGTCACGTCAATCAGCAGTGTGTCCACCACTACAGGGACCCCAGGCAACCCCACAAACACAGGACGATCAGGGACCTGGGGTCAGCGGCAGTGGGCACACAGTTCAGGGGACAGAGGCACAGAACAACAGGGAAGCTGAAGGACTGCTGTGCGACAGGGGGAGGATAGGCCCAGGGAACCGACTCTCGACGAGGCACTCACCAACATCCTGGGAGCATACCACCATTCCCAGGAGACCATGGGCCAGAAACTGGCCAAGCTGCAGGAGACCCAGCGGCTGCAGGCGGGACAGTACCTGGGGATCAGGGAGGACCTGACAGACATCCACACCACCCTGGTCACCATTGCAGGGGTGCTGGCAGACATGGCCTACACCATGAGGGAGGAGGTGGCACACCAACGGGCCCCTGACACTAGCCACACAGATGAACAGCCCTCCACCCCCGCTGATGCTAGTGGACAGGAGGCCCCACCACTGGAACAACAGAGAACCAGAACCCCAACCCCTGCAGAAGAAGAACCCCCACGCAAAAGGTCCCTGCGATCCAGGTAGAAGCCAGAGAACATTGCTAAGACCCCTGCCAGGAAATAAGACACCCCTGAATGTCACCCTTGTGTCCCACTCTGTCACCCTGTCCACCTTGAACTGCCATTGCCCCACTCCCTATGCCCCCTTGGACAATGCATCTGTGATACCAATAGACCTGACTCTATCCTGGGCATTCCGCCATCATCAACCCAGCCCATTGCAATACCCCCTACACTTATTATCACAGAAATAAACACTCTTGGAACTAATACGTAAGTATGGAGTCTGTCAATTGATTGAAAAATGTATTAGTCTAACAAGCTGTAAACACTGCAATTCAAATGTACAGTTATATATACATAGGTATGACCTGTAGTGGGCAGCAGTAGACACACCAGGAGCCAGAGTGGGGCACAGATATCTGAAAATAGAGATGCCAAAGGGTACAGTAAGTGGCCATAGGTTTTGGAAAATCAGGCTGCCATGTACAATGTCCAACACAAAACTGCAATGAAAGGTGAAGTTACAGTGTCTTACCTGTGTGTTACTGGAAGTACTGTTGAATTATGTTGTCCACATCCTCTGCCTCCTCTTCATCACTGTCCACAGGCTCCACCGCTGCCACACGACCATCTCCAGCCTTATCCTCCTGTGGAAAAGGCACCTGGCGTCTCAAGGCTAGGTTGTGCAACATGCAACATGCAACAATGGTCTGGCAGAACTTCTTTGGTGAATAGCACAGGGATCCACCTGTCAGATGGAGGCACCGAAATCTGGCCTTCAGGAGGCCAAAGGTGCGCTCAATGATCCTCCTTGTTCGCCCATGTGCCTCATCGTAACGTTCCACTGCCCTTGTCCTGGCATTCCTCCCTGGGGTCAGTAGCCATAAGAGGTTGGGGTAACCAGAGTCACCTGTAAATATCGAGGGATACCTATTAGCCAGACACTAACCCTTAGGGACAACCCCACACCCATATACCCCCAGACACTGCGTGAGGACCATGGGCTCACCTGAAAGCCACACCAAGTGCCTCTGGAGTTCAGACATCACATACGGGATGCTGCTATTCCTCAAGATAAAGGCATCATGCACAGAGCCAGGATACTTTGCAGTGACATGGGAGATGTACAGGTCCGCCAGGCACACTATCTGCACATTCATAGAGTGAAAGCTATTTCGATTTCTGAACACCTGTTCATTTCTCCGGGGGGAAACAAAAGCAATATGTGTACCATCAATAGCACCAATGATGTTGGGGATATGTCCCACAGCATTCACTGTGGCCAGATCCTCCAGCGGATGGTCATATCCAAACATATACTCAGATTAATATGCTTTTCTTTTTTTACAGAAACAGTAGGTGAATGTGTAGGTCAGTTGATGTGCCATTGTCTGCTGTGATGCAGTTAGGTGTCATGGCCTGTGCCCCCCCCTGAAATTGCAGCCGCCTGACCTGTGAGGAGGGACAATTGGAAATTAGGTAATTCCGCTGGCATTGTGCGCCATTGTGGGCAAGATTTAGAATACCCAAATCTTCAATGAGGCAACATCCCAAATTACATTTGGGGTTTTCTAAATAAATATTAAAGTCCTCCCTGTTAAGAAGTGCCTCCTACAGTGTCAAGTCAGATGTTAGTAGAGAGTGGTAATCTGCTCCTGTCATCTCTCCACTGACTGCCAGACGTGAGGCCTGCTACCTCCCACCACTATGCTGCTATGGTGTGGTTGCAATTTTCACTCAAGTCAAATATTGTCAGTTGGTGAGGAGGATGGAAGTGAGGTCTATCAGCTCTGATTCAGCAGTGCCCCCCTTATCCACCCATTTATGGTGCCTGAGGGATCAGACCTGCATGCAGGGATAGCATATCAATGGGAACCCTGGGGACACCTTGACTAATAGGGAGTTACTTTAATGTGCTATCACCCCACATGCTGGGTCACCTCAATATTTCTCAGGATTAGTTTTGCTTGAGAGCCAAAGAATTCCAACAAGCTAAAATCCAAGAAAACTCTTTTGTATATTGGTGATTACCCACCTAAGGAATATTGGCCCTCATTACAACCCTGGCGGTCAAAGACCGCCAGGGCTGTTTTGGAGTTTGTGCCGCCAACAGGCTGGCGGTACAAACTCAGGAATTACGACTGCGCGGAAGGATTTAATCCTCCAGGGCAGCGCAGGGGATTACGAGTCCCCCTCCCGCCAGCCTTTTCATGGTGGTATGAACCGCCATGAAAAGGCTGGCGGAAAGGGGAGTCGTGGGGCCCCTGGGGGCCCCTGCTCTGCCCATGCCACTAACATGGGCAGTGCAGGGGCCCACTGCCACGGCCCCATGGAGCTTTTCACTGTCTGCATAGCAGACAGTCAGTGAAAAGCGCGACAAGTGCAACTTCACCTGTCGCACCGCCGTAACACTGCCGGCTCCATTTGGAGCCGGCTCCCGTGTTGCAGCCGAGAGACCTGCTGGGCCGGTGGGGTCTCCAAATAGACCCCGCGGAAGTGCGGCCGCATTAGCGGATGCCCGGCGGTCTCAAAAGTTGAAATGAGGGCCATAACCTTTCCTGTAGACCTGAAAAAGGCATGCATACGACCGGCATACAAGGGATTGCTCTCGACTGGATTACTTCCTATCTTCAAAAAAGATTGAATATCATCCACTCGCCCTCCTTCTCGTCCAAACACTACCTCACAAAAGCAGGGGTCCCCCAAGGGTCAATCATCTCACCTTTGCTTTTCAACAGCTTCATGATATCTTTACCAGAACTGATCAATGATTTCCATCTTACATGCTACAACTATGCAGATGACGCACAAATACTACTTAAATTAGAATGCCCCAAAAACATTGAAAACTCACAAATCTTCAGTTGCCTCAGAGCCGTTGATCAGTGGATGACCTGGAGCCATCTCAAACTAAATACCTCCAAAACAGAAATACTCATATGTGGTGACTGGAAAATGTATGACCCTCTGTGCGTCTGGCCTGACGATCTCGGACCACCTCCTCAATGATCCAAGGAAGTTCAAAACCTAGGAATCACCATGGATTCCAAGTTAACTATGAATGCCCAAGTGGACAAATTAGCACGAACAAGCTTCATCACCTTGAAGACTTTACGATGCATCTTCCCCCACCTCGGATTTCCACACAAGGTGCAAGCTACTATCTCGCTTGTACTATCCAAACTGGATTATGCCAATGGCCTCTACCATGGATCATCTCTATTTGTTATGAAAAAACTACAATGTATCCAGAATTCCGCAGCCAGGCTACTATTACATGTAAAGCCGCAAGCCCACATTTCCCCTGCCTTGAGAGCACTACACTGGTTACCCGTTGCCAGAAGATGCACCTTCAAGCTGCTTTGTATCACCCACAAAGCTATACATGGAACAGGACCCCTTTTTATCAGAAACAAAATAACCAAATACATCCAACAAAGAAACCTCCACTCAAGATTGGCACCCCGCCTTAGAACACCACCATACATGGAAAAGACTATATAGGTGGTACATCCTTCTCCTTTCAACAGCCAAACTATGGAATTCATTACCCCCAACTATAAGAGCCACAGATAACTTTCTTGTCTTCAGAAAACTACTCGAGTTGGCTCTTTCCTTCATAACCACCATATTTAAACAACTATGGACTGCATATGCCTATGTTGATAAATATTGTTTTCCGATTATGTGTATATTTCTAGTTGTGTATAGTTTCTTTAGAAAATATGTATCGCTACTATGTCATAACAATAAAATACACACACACTCTTTAAACATGTTTGACTAAGTATATGTTATCCCTGGTTCTAATTATGTATTGTATGTGCATATGTGTATGTATTCATGTGTGTGTGTATGTATATATATATATATATATATATATATATATATATATATATGTATGTATATATGTGTATATGTTGTTTCTGTGCTTGGCATGTTCGTGGGTAATTGCATGGCTCCTGGGTGGGTTGTTATACTAGATATCTATGAATTCCTGCTCTCATCTTATCACACTTATCTACCCATCATCATATGTCATGACTCTATCAAACTATTCTCCATTCTCACTCTGACTCATCCCAAATCCTTTCTACTAATTTCATCTCCTAAATAACTCTGCCTAAGCTCTTCCCTCCGCTTCCACATCTAACTCACCAAACCTCAGCCTACTACCGTGACCTCCCACACAACCCTACTAAATTCTCCCACATTTATCTCACCCTGCTACTATGCTCTCCCTAACCCTTCAACATACTCTTCCCTCCTCCATCCCCTTTACTCATCCCAACCTTTTGGGTTGAGTAAATTAAGGATATACTCCCAATTAACACTTCTGGATTTCTTTCCTCCTCCACCACTCCATTTCTCCAGTCAATCTAACTAACAAACTCTCATATCCGCGGCTCAAATTAACTCATATTAATACTAAAACTGTACTCATTATATCCCGATACTAATCCATCACTAATTCTTGTTGGGTTCCAGAGTAGCGTGCTACTCACTGAAAAGCGCTTTGACACCTCGTCAGGGGTAGTAAGCGCTATATAAATACGATTACAATACAATACAATAATATTAGAATGTATTTAGGGTCTCAATATGAGGCGATTCTGAGGATGCATCTTGTGCACTATTGTATTAGCCTGACCATAAAAAGATAATCACAGGGAGACAGTGAAGGGCCTGAGCTTCTCTAGTGGTGTCTGACATTACATGGACATCAGATTATTTTAGTATGCACTTCTATTGAAGAATTAGGTGGCAGTTTTACTAACTTTTCAAGTAACCTAGTAACCCAAGTTTATTGGTTGCTCTGCATGAAAGGAAGAAAAAAGGTTGATGTTTTCTCTCTCACTGCACTGCCCACTTTAGGCTGCCATGCACCAAGACACCCCTTTGCGCTAAAGTGCAAGACGGTATGCATTCTATCAAGCATACGTTTTGTTCTGAAAGGGAACCCATATTGAACAAAAACTATGCTTTGATGATTTTCCCACATTGTATAAGCGCTGTACAGGGGAGCACACATGCAATGTTGCAACAATGTGGACATTTTAAAACTTGTTCCACAGTTACAGGGGATTCAACACGCTCTGCTTTGCATCTGTCCCCCATCCATCATCTCAAGATTTACTGTTAATCCCTATGATTATCTTGTGCATGGAGGGCAAGAACACCCGGCTAAAGAGGAACCCTGGGCCACATTGCAGGACAGACATCATGATGGAGGTGGTTGGACTATCATGCAGATGATGTTCACCACCACTCTGATATTCTCTCGCCACTGCACCGATGTCCAGTAATTACCAGTAATTGCTGCTGGTGGCTGTTGGCATGGAATGGTGGGATGGTGTGGAGGTCTAAAAGAAGGCCTTAAATCTATCGAAACTCGTGGAGTAGATAACAAAATAAAAAAGATGATCCCTTCCACATTGTGGAATGACTTTATGTAGTCATACTTTCCAGTTGACCAACCCAATGCTAGAGAGGCATTTGTCATAAACATCCTTTTGGTAGGGCACAGATTTTGATTTGCCTGTTTTTTAATGATATAAAGTAGACACCTCGCCATCTTTTTTATTCAAGTAAGATACATAATAGGATTTCGAAGTACAGAAGGATCAGCCCTAAGTATATAGGTAGCTTCTTTTTCTCTGAGCTATCTTTCAAATGCAGTAAAAATATTAAAAATAAGCTAAATTATCACAAGGAAATGTCTTTCATTTTTGCTACGCTTATACATCTGAATCAGTCCCATTTGTGAAACTATTCCGAATAGCCAGCATTACCTGAAAGTACATAAAATTGATCCTGGAAAATAGGTCTGTCAGGCAATTTCGTATAGCGTTCCCGCCACACGGCCAAGATGATGTGATCAATTTGAAGAGACAAAGTAATGACACCCTAAAAAGGAATTTATTTAAACTAGTAACATGTAATACTTTACTGCAGATACCTACAGCTAAATAAGCATTTCTTTTTGGGCCACTTTCTTGCGCGTATCTCTAAATGTAAGCGAAACATAGAATGTAATTTTGTTTCTAATTAATTTGAAGCAAGCAGCGCTTAGACATTGGAAGGCTTGGAATGTGCAATGTGTGCAAATATATATGTATGTTGTTTAAATACATGTATGTAATACATGTATAGAGTAATTAAAATATATATATATGTTAAGACTAAAAACTATGGGTCAGATTGCATCATGCAAGGTTACACAAGGCAGCGCAATTCCTTAACTCAAATTTACAAAGCCAAGCAAGGAGCAATTTGTTCGCCTTGCCTGTCTTTGTAAAGAAATATAACACAAAGCAGCTGTTACATTTCGAGCTGGGAGGCGTTCCATGGTTGAAGCATGGGCGTTCCCATGATTCCAGCCATGGATTTAATGCAAGTTCCAGATTTACAAACCTGGGATTGCATCAAGTTGGTATGCATTCTAGACGGTTACATCACGAGCATTTCTCCAGTCCTGCCTGTAACACAGGCACCCTCCACTTTTTTTGCAAGGGTGCCTAAGTTGGTGTAAGGCATCACATCGTTCACCAGTGCAAGGAGATGGCAGAAATGCTTCATATCTATGTAAAAATTGAGCATTTCTACTCTCTCACTTTCATGCAACTCAGCACAGCACAGCAAGTTCCCTTGCTGCACTACGTTAAGTCAAATAATAGTAAATGTGCCTCTATTTTTCAAATGAATGGTATGAAAAAATAAATTATTCACAATTCTGGATTTTTTTAAAGGCAATGTATTGCACATCACTCTCATTACAAGACGTGGTCAGTGCTTTAAAGTAAAAAAGCCCCAAAATAATTGCCAAAATATTGTATATCACGTGTCAGACAAAGCCTGGAAAAATGGCTGCATTTTCCCATTCAAAGAATAGAAATATTGCAACATATGTAGACTTACTAATACTCCATGAGGTAAACTCTACAGATTTGAGGGTGCCCAATAAAATCTAAAACTGTCAGTGTTACCACTACTCTAAATCAGGCATGCATCGTTAGCAACCTCAATAAAGTGAACATCACAACATGCTGATTGTGAGACCTGGCAACTTTAGGTGTGGTTTCCTCCCTACCTTTTTCAGCCTCCCTGTTTTGCTGACTTCATTTTTGTTGGCCTTAGGACTCTGCTCGCTGTACCACTGCTAACCAGTGCTAAGGTGCTTGTGCTCTCTCTCTCCTTAAAACATGGAAGAATTGGCTTAAACCCAATTGTCATATTTAATTTATTAGTAATTACCTAGTAAAGTGCCACTACCTGTGCCTAGTCCCTGTACATTTAGGCCCATATTTATACTTTTTGACGATAAACTGCGCTAACGCAGTTTAGCGTCAAAAAATTTAGCGCCGTCTAACGCCATTCTGAAGCGCCATGCGGGCGCCGTATTTATGGAATGGCGTTAGCCGGCGCTAGCAGACCGGCGCTGCGTGGTGTGCGTGGAAAAAAACCATGTAGACCAGGCAGCGCCGGCGTAGGGGGAAAATGGCGTTAGGGCGTCTTAAAATGGGGCAAGTCAGGTTGAGGCCAAAAAATCGCCTCAACCCGATTTGCGCCATTATTTTCGACGCCCAGACGCCATTTAAATGACTCCTGTCTTAGTAAAGACAGGAGTCATGCCCCCTTGCGCAATGGCCATGCCCAGGGGACTTATGTCCCCTGGGCATGGTCATTGGGCATAGTGGCATGTAGGGGGGCACAAATAAGGCCCCCCTATGCCACCCAAAAAAAAAAAAAAAATGTACAAAATTATACTTACCTGAACTTACCTGAATGTCCCTGGGGTGGGTCCCTCCATCCTTGGGAGTCCTCCTGGGGTGGGCAGGGGTGGCAGGGGGGGTCCCTGGGGACAGGGGAGGGCCCCCTTAGGTTCATTTTGAGCCCACAGGCCCCTTAACGCCTACCCTGACCCAGGCGTTAAATAGTGGCGCAAATGCGGGGTTTTTTGACCCGCCACCTCCCGGGCGTGATTTTTGCCCGGGAGTATAAATACGACGCATTTGCGTCGCCGTCATTTTTTTAGACGGGAACGCCTTCCTTGCATCTCATTAACGCAAGGAAGGCGTTCACGCAAAAAAATGACGCTATTTGCCCATACTTTGGCGCTAGACGCGTCTAACGCCAAAGTATAAATATGGCGTTAGTTTTGCGCCGAATTTGCATCGAAAAAAACGACGCTAATTCGGCGCAAACGGAGTATAAATACGGGCCTAAATTCTACTAGTGGGTCTGCAGCCCTGATTGTGCCACCCACTTAAGTAGCCCTTTAAACATGTCTCAAGGGTATCACAACAGCCTCTGTGCGCAGTTTTAAACAGCCATTTCAATGTAGCAAAATAAACCTCTTTCTAGTCCTAAACCTTCTTTTTTTAATACATAACAGTCTCTGCTACGGTAGGCTTTGAACAGCCCATAGGGCAGGGTGCAGTGCATCTAAAAAGTTGGACGTGCACTTTTAAGTTTTATATGTCCTGGTAGTGAAAACCTCTTAAATACATTTTTCTGTACTTCAAGGTATACCTCTCCCACAGTATGACACTGGGTTACCTTATTACATTAACTAAGTGATACCTTTCAATTGGGTCAGATGTAAACGTTAAGGTCCATATTTATACTCTGTTTGTGCTGAATTTGCATAATTCTTTTGACACAAATTTGGCGCAAACTTAACTCTAGACCCGCCTAGCATCAAAATATAGGAGTTGACGTCATTTTGTGGAGGCGTGAACCCACCTTGCGAAAATGAGATGCAAGGTGGGCGTTGCCATCTAAAAAATGACTCTAAGCCTGTAGCGCCATATTTATCCCCCTGGTGCTTAAATGACGCACGGGTTTGGTACGGACCCAAAAAATGATGTTAATCCAGTTTTGTGTCAAATGTTAATGCTTGGGACTGACCAGGCTTTAAAATGAGGCACATACATCATTGCTTAAGGAAATTTACAGAAGTGACCTTTGCTACCTCCAGGACAACATGGAAGTTGTACTGCTCCAGCTAGGTATACGCCGCAGACATCTGCAATGACAGCATCTCCCTCCACAACAGCAACCGCAAAGCACCCGGAAAGGCCTCGCAGAAGGCAGGAGAGGATTATTCGGCAGAGGACAACCCTCCTTGGCCTCAGGGAGCAAGATATTATCAGGACTTACTGTCTCAACCGGGATTCCATTTTACGCCTGCTGAACCAGATTGTGCCAGACATTACAGCCAGGCTGCAGACTCCCAATAACATCCCACCCATCACAAAGCTCCTCACTGTTCTGCACATGCTGGCTTCTGGATCCTTTCAGACAACAGGGGCACTTGTTTTCCTGCCTAAGGTCCTAAATGCCATCAACCACCTCACACCCCACCACATCTGCTTCCCAAACACCCAGCAACTGCAGCAGGAGACCAAGCAAGGTTTCTATGTAATTGCTGGGTATCCACATGTGCTGGGTGCAATGGACTGCACCCATGTACAACTGGTGCCACCTGCTGACACAGAACATCTCTACAGGAACCACAAGCACACCCACTTGATTAATATGCAGGCCATTGTGGACCACCTTGGGCTCTTCACGAACATCTCATCCAAGTATCCTGGCAGCGGTCATGATGTATACATATTACGTCACTCCATCATCAACAAGCGGTTCTAAAAGGGACAATATCGCAATGGCCTACTTGGCGGTAAGTCAACTAACCAGTCAAAACACACACAACACACCAACCCTGTAGAACCAACAACATATACAGCACAACAAATACACATGGGTACGGGACCACAGATGTACTGGCAACAACACATATGCAACATGCCGCAGTACACCGCAATGATTGGACATCACAAACGCAGACACCCACATGTACCTAACACAGCCACAGACTAACAGCCACACCACATGAAGGACAGGTGGAGCTATGTCCCCCTTGCGTACAGAAGAAGCCCACAAACCACTACAAGTGTCCACTGGTTGACTACTAAATATACTTCATCCACATCATACCAAACCAACAATAGCTCTGAGTGTCAATGGCATATGGCTTGGCCATGTAAAAAAAGTCACACCTAGGCGCATCCACACCTTGTTCATGGTGTGCAAGACTCAGGCACAATCTATATCAAATGCCACCCATGTGGTGCCAACAACAACTACATCTCATCTACACATACCTGTCGGCTGCACATACATCTGTTGAATGCATTGTATTGCACACATAGGAAGACCAATGTACCTGGCAATAAAGACTATGGAGTAGAATAATGAGAAATGGTGCCCCAACTACACATCTGAAACCTCACATGCCCCACTTAGCACCCCCTAACACCATCATGCCTGTACTGTAGACTATCAATAGTTCTCAATGGTGCTGATTCTCTGCTAAACTGTAATGTACATGAATGCCATAGTAGGCCCCTTTTGGAGTATGGAGGACATGACTGGCCATATATGCACTGTACTAAGTGACACTTTAGAAAAATAACTGGGCCCCCCTCCCAAAGTCTGCACAGTGTATGTGTAGTAAGGCTGTCTGAAAATCCTATTACTAAGAAGCTAGGACATACACCTGTACCAAATGTGATCATCATACTAAAATGTGATACACACCCTTGGACACCTGGGCACTCATTATGAGTTTGTTGTCTGGCGGAGGTCGGTCGGCAAACTTCCACTGCCATCAGACCACCATTGGGGTCTAAACCCCGCCGACCCTATTAAGATTTCACCACTGTTTCCACCCGCCAGCCCAGTTGGGAAGAGGGTATAAACATTGCAGCCGTTCATAATTGAGCCAACTGCAATGTGCCGTTGGGGCGGGTGCAGCAGCACCAGTTGCGCTTACTACTGCCTGTAATTCATGCAGTGGAAAGCGCTACAGGGCTTTGCATTGGGGCCCAGGCACCGCCCATGCCAAGTGCATGGCCAGTGCAGGGGCCTCCATGGGGCACCTGACACCTCCATTCCACCAGCCCTTGCATGGCGGTGGATCCGCCATGCAAAGGCTGGGAGATTGGGGAGCTGAAATCCTGAACCCTGCCCTGGTGGACTAATACCGCTGGCACTGCCAGGCTGCTGGCTGGTGGCAACCTGGCGATGTTGGCGATCTAACCGTGGAGGGTCCACCCCAGTCATAATGTGTTTATCATTTTGCCACGACCACGGCGGTCCAACTGCCACTGTGAGTCTGGCGGTTTTGAGACCTCCAGATTTGTAATGAGGGCCAAGGTGGCTGACACAACCATCATTTGCCACTACAGCCCACTAAGTGCTGCACTGCATGCGTAATGCCACATGCCAACATCAACGGAATAGGCAGGCTTTGTAGGTCTACTATGCTGGCTACACATCTGACACTATTGTGCTGCAAGGAGGTGGTAGCCTCCATCTAACATAAGGACACTGCTAATAATATGGACTACACAAAACATGTTACATACATGATGAGCATACGTATTGGAATCCAGAAGGTCATATACAGGTCTTTGAGTCAGTGCCCAAAAACGTCTACATCAACAGAGTCAAATTGAAACATATCACAAGATCAGGAACATAAACTACCCCACAATCACTTCTGATTCATCACTCAAACTGCAATCAACCACTGCCATGGAATATTCCAGATCCCTCTCAAGTCTTTACTAAATTTCACCCTCTTATCTTTGCAGCTGACCAGGGTTATGGCATACAGCTGAGGGTCATGACACCATTTGCAAATCCATCAACCACTGAACAGCGTGCCTACAATAAAGCATACAGGATAACACGCAATGTGGTGGAGAGGACATTTGGCTTACACAAATCCAGGGTCAGGTGCCTGGACTTGACAGGAGGAAGCCTCCTGTATGTTCCCCCACTGGTATGCAAGATTATACTGGTATGTGCCATCCTGCACAACATGGGTGTTAGATAGAAACAATGTCCCCTGGGATGGACAAGTTGATGTCCACAATGAGGGGGAGGAGGATGATGAGGCTGGGGACCTTGAGGGGGAACAACCAAACACAGCAGCAGGGGTTCGCAGGAGACTGACCATTGTTGAGAACTTTTATACCTAGTCAACCAAAAAAAGTACTATGTAAATAACTCCAATAAATATTTGTTTAACAACATTATCCTTGGTCTACTCATTGTCCTATACATATACTATGGGAATGTGACTCTATTCTCATGGAGTGTGTCAGAAACACAAAAACAGCAAATATGGCACCCAAATCCTTGGTGATGTATGAGGTTCTATGGACTCCATTTCACATATTAGTGACACCCAAATCCCTGGCATGTGACGTCTGAAGGCCTAGATCCATGCACCACTACATTCATTGTGCCATCACATGGGCAATGTGCAATTTCTTAGGCCGGTCACCACCATAACACCATGCCTAACAGGTTGTATGCAAGGGGGCCACACATAAGGTAGGGGCTGCCAAGAAATGGAGCTTGAGTAATGTTAGAAGTGAACACTGTCACTACTCCGTGTGATTGTAGCTTTAACTGCACAGTACATGTGTGTCAAGGAGGGGACATCATAGGTAACAATGCTCCTTCAGCAATTGCCCATGGATGGTAATTAATGTTGGAAGCTAAGCCTGCACAGTGTGTCCATGGGAATATGTTCTGGCACTGCAATTGGCCACATCTCTGACATATGGAGGACTGCAAATCATGTATGGCACACACACAGTGGCTGGGGAATGGCCAATGGACCCAGAGAGTCCCCTGCCCCCCCTTCCAATCTCCAGCAACCAAGATCATCTGCAGAGTTCCCCAAGGTTCCTCCCTCAGCCCTACCCTCTTCAACATTTACATGGCCCCACTCGCCAACTTCCTCCGCCCACACGGAATCACCATCATATCCTAAGCAGACGACACCCAGCTCATCATCTCCTTCACCAGAAACCCCACCACCACCAAGAGCAACCTCCACGCCGGACTCCTAGACACTGCCAAATGGATGACAGCAAGCCACCTCAAACTAAACTCCAACAAAACCGAAATTATCATCTTCGGCCCCAACAAAACAATATGACTCCTGGTGGCCCACCACCCTAGGACCACCGCCAACACCTACCACCCACGCACGCAACCTCGGCGTCATCTTAGATTCTTCTCTCTCCATGACCCAGTAAATCAACTCGATCGCCTCCTCCTCCTTCAACACCCTCCACATACTGCAAAAAACCTTCAAATGGATACCCATAGAAACTAGAAAGACCGTCACCCATGCACTCATCAGCAGCAGGCTAGACTACGGAAATGCCCTCTACACTAGCACCACAGTCAAGCTTCATCACAAACTCCAGAGGATCCAAAACGCAGCCGCACGCCTCATCCTGAACCTCCCACGCCATGAACACATCTCCACCCACCTCATATCCCTCCACTGGCTTCCTATCGACAAAATGGTCATCTTCGAAGTCCTCATCCACGCACACAAATCCCTCCACAACACTGGACCAGCCTACCTCAATGAAAGAGTGAACTTCCACATTCCCACCCACCACCTCTGCTCTGCCAACCTCGCCCTAGCCACAGTTCCCCGCATTCCAATGCACCACCTCAGGAGGCAGGTCATTCTCCTACCTCACCCCCAAAACCTGGAACTCCTTCCCCACCAACCTCTGCAAGACCCAGGACCTCCTGTCTTTCCGAAAACACCTCAAGACATCGCTTTTTGAAAAGTAAAATGGCAGCCCCCCCTGTTTTTCTCCCCCCCCCCCCACCACTCCCAGTACCTTGAGACCCTTACGGGTGAATAGCGCCCTTTATAAATTCTTTGATTGATTGATTTATTGACATAAAGCAGCTAGGGGTGTTGAATCCATATACAAACACATAACAGATAGTATGGTTCAATTAATTTTAATGGGAGAATGCATCAGCCAAATGATAGTCTCACTGGAGTATAGGCAGAGTGTGTAACACCCTATCTACACAGGATGCACACCTGTCACACAATTTGGCTTGCTTCATACATGCCTACTACTAATAATGAGAAATATCTGAAGACAAATGTATTGGTGTCCGTCCTAAGTAGAATTTCATTATCCCCAATGATTGACTTGTGTCTGCATGTCTACACAGTATGCTCTGCATGATAACATTACACAGCACATAGTAATACAGAGCACTCATTGTCACTTACATGACAGATCCATTGCATGGTACCAAATGTAACTAAATAGCTCATACATGTACTGGCCTCTAATATCACAAACCGGTGTGGCATGTGTGAACATGTGCAGCATTGTACTACACTGTCAGAGAACCACATCACACTGAGTGGGAGTACACTCAGCCATACCGGTAGCATCTGGCAAAGGATAAATACAGCACTATGAAAATAATATACCTCAACATCATTCAGTCATGGTAAGAGTCAGCTAGGTTGTGGCATTGCATGTTCAACAGAGGATGTAAATGGACAGCTCTGAGATACCCACAAACAATTGCTGATGCAATACACTATGTCACATGGAGGCTACTCAAGTGCTGTGGCATGTGTAATGTTATGTGTGTCTGGCACTCAATACATCTCACTAATATCGCCAATGGGACATTAACTACTAAGTTGACAGCTTTAGGAGAAGGGAATATCTCCACATTACACAAGTCACATGTTGTATCCTGTCCCAATATCACCAGACAATGTTGCTGTAGAAGATGTGTACAAGGTGCTAGCATACAAAAGACCGGGAGCAATGGAGGACACAATGTATATCTCACCAGTTATCGCTGAAAAAAGGGATAATGACCAGGCATACACCAAAACAGACACTATAAGACACCAATGTCTAAATGTCAAACTTTAACTAATGTACAGAGGTGGTGGCCACGTTCGTACATGACCCAGACATGTTTGCAACTAGTATACCATGGTATTTGCCCTTCGCATGGTACCAGAACAGGAGACAGTCACATACAACACCATCTGTACCATGTCATTTGTCCAACCTTGACGTCACAACAGTTGTACAACCCCTGAGCCAGAAGAACATGGGCACAACTTTGGACTCCAAAAATCCATACATGTCCTACATGTGTAAGCACATGACCTCTGTACCTCAGAGGGGAAGGCTGACATCAAGTTCTGCATTGTAAATCATAACAACCAGGTCTGTATGACCGCATTTGTGCATGTCTCCATCTACTAGGGAGTGTGCACAGGCTGGAAATTAGCTATCATTAATGGTAGAGATCCTAGCTCAATAAACCCACGCACCACTATTCTGACAACATCAACGCATGATAATGTCAGATGCTTGATGCACGTGCACAGGGGGCAGAGTGAAGTGGAGCATCACTAACCTTCACCTTCACATGCAACCCTGATTTTGTGTTGCCACACAAACTCACACCTTGATGAAGATGGGTAGGCCTGCCATCTATGCCACACTACAACACGGCAACACAGTGGTACAGCATTGTATGTGACAGTCATGACTAACATGATGTTGACAATTCAGAGTATACATTTGGAGGCAAGCATCCATATCCCAAAGATCTCTGCACACATGTACCACCATAATGGACCAGCCATGGTAATGTGTATGTATTCAGTACAAAAGCTAACCTAGCAGCAAAATAATGGCATAGGTATCACAAAACCTGTCAGATTAAAATTATTCTCATCAATTGTGTAGTGACATACCGAACATAGGTGCCAGTAATGTGACTAGACAGGCAATAGTAAAAAACAAACCTTTGTCCATGCAGGAAGAAGTCAACGTGAGCTTGCACATCCCCTTGACACAGCAATGTTGTGATGTAGGACACAAATGAGACAACACATGTCTATACAGACACATGGCACATAGCATTGTTCACCAACGCACGTGTCCATAACATCTGCTGCAACTAAGATACATGGGAAACTCCACGGCACATGTGTAGCTGACCTATTACTAGTTAAATACGAGACGTAACCAGTGAGTAGACACACATGTGCACTCAACTTGACAGGGGATACATGATGTCAATCCAGTTCCAGTCCGCTGCATACTCTGAGTACAAAATGCAATGGCTGACACATGCCTTAGCATGTGTTTGAGACAGGGCATAAATATAAAGATATTTGTAGGTGCGTATACATATATTGACCACAGACATAGCCATGTAGTCCACCTGCTACTCATTAGTCATACACTTATGTACACACATAGCACACATGCCAATATACATATGAACACAGTGTAGGAACACATGCACATATGCACAAAGAATGAGTGAGTGCCTACAGCTAACTCATGAATTGGTTGCACATACCAATGACACCGTAATGACATTCATGCATAGACTTGCACATGTAGCCAAAAAACATATACCATATAGTAGGACAGCCCATGTAACATATGAATTGAATCAGGGTGTATTCAAGGGCTACAATGGAAAAAAGGACGCTACTCCAATATGCGTCAAACTAAATGACGCAAATGCATCACCACACCGCAACGTGGAAAAAATTAAATCTGGGCCCTGAGCGACAATTCAATGTTACCACTACTCTCAGTGCACCATGGAGAAAAATCGATGCATGACTTTCATGCATCAAAAAAATCCACGCATGATGCAAAAAATGTGATGCATACGCCCAGGAAGTGATGTACCAGGACATCCTGCCTGCGAGCATGGTACAGTAAGTGTATTTTCACTTTCACCTCACAGTTTGTTCCCCTGTGACTGTGTGTGTGGTTGTGTTTTGGAGGTGCTGGTGGATCTGAGGTGTGTTTGGAGGTCTTGTTGTGTCCCTTGTGCTGTGTCCTGTGTTTTTTGGTGTTTAAATTGTTTATTTACTTGTAATTTGAAAGTGTACTGTTTTTGTCATTGTATTGTGGGGTGTCTGTCTGGGGTATTTTGTTGGGGTAGTTTGGGGTAGTTGTTGGGCTAAAGTTGTCCTTTCCTTATATTGTTTTGGGTGACATCAGTTCCCGTTGGAAATGTCTGAGAAGGGTAGGATGGGCAGAATGTCGTCAGATAAACTGGGGGGGTTAATATGGTTTGTGGCCCATTACCTGCCACTGACGCTGCAACTGGGTGGCCGGGTGATCCTCGGCTACCCCACCGAGGCAAGGCGGCTGCGGTGGGGCAAGGGGGTATACCACCTGACATGCATTTTCGAGACCGGACGCAATGAGCACCAGCTCAAGCATCAGTGGGCAGATCTGGTGGCTAGGGAGCAGGACCTGCTGGATCATTTGGGCATTGAAATCGGTGGAACTGTTGGTAAGTCTCCTATTGCCATACAATTATATGCATTTAGCATTTGACTGACAGTTTCAGATAAGTCGGAGTGCTGCATGTCATGGTTGTGAACATGTTGTATGCAACCTGTATGAAGACTCTCTGCACAACTTGAGGCCTGCAGTTTCAAATGTAGATCAATTCAGTCAATGCAGGACACATTTATGATGAACCATGCATAACCATCATGAAGGGGCATATTTAAGAGCCCCTAGTGCAACCTTTGTGCTGTCATAGTTTCATATTATTAACGGTAAGGCGGTTCAAACCTACCATTTACCCCGCGTTGTCTTTACAAAGTGACGCAATGCATACATTGCACCAGTTTGGAAAGGCTTGGCACACACTATGGCTATGCCAGGCACAATGTATGCAAGGGGTCTGTTCTGGTGCAAATGTGGCCTCCACATTAGCACAAAGAATTCAATGAGATTGCTGCACCACTTTTGTGGAGGATTTCTTAACACCTGATCTTTGCAGGCATTAAAAATATGCTCCCATTATGAACAAAAGGCCTCTGGGTTCATAGCAGGACTAACAAAATCATTTTGACACTTATCCTGCAAAGCGCCAGACGACTGGCAAACAATTTTGACACTACTCCCCCTACCTATTTCCATGGTGCGCAGTCTATTGGAGATGGTGCAGACATGGGGGTATCACGAATGCGCTTGGCCCTCAGGTGGGATATACATGTTAAAGCTGTCCCAAATGGTCATGGAGGTGTTGTGCTAACAGACAGCTGCCTGGCAATGCCATGTAGAAAGGGTGCAGTGAAATGCACCACAAGAGTGTCATGGACAGTGATAGTTTGTAGATGTGTGGGTCTACCTCATCAGAGAGTATGTGTGATTGAGTGATCATAATTGTCTGTCAGATTCACTGATCTTCCATTAGTATGACTTCCTCACACAGCCTAACAAGCTTACACTGAACTATGTTCTCCATTTGCATGAACTTTGCATTTACACAAAGAAATGTTTACCATTCATGTAATACAGGTGGACCTGCCCCATACGCCATTGGAGAGGTGGCGAGATTCTAAGACCCAGATGCATCCAGTAAGTGTCATATTGTGGCTCTTGATAGCTACTCCAGGGTTTGGTGTGAGTCAGTCAGAAGTATGGAATGTAATGAGTAATGTTTTTTCTGGACCAATGATCAGAAATCCTAGGAGGATGGATGGTGACATCATGGGATATGCACCACTGGAGCTTCAATATTTTTTAGGCTCTGGGGACGCTATGCCCGGCAACCTGTATACAAGGTGTGCTTAAGATACATTTTATGGCTTCACATTACCTTGTCAATATGGCCCCTTCACATGCAGGACTTTGCGCCGGAAGGAGCGTGCAATGAGTGTTGTTGTGGCTGTGCCACAGCAACATGCATAGCAATTAGACGGTGTCCCAGATCAACATATTTTCTCATACCAGAGGCTGTACCAAATTCTGAAAACACACCAAGGTTTGGCTTTAGCAGGCCACAATGAGCTAAAATATATGTTGTTGTACCCTCCATTTTTGCTCTTTCAATGGGTGCTGCATTTGTCAGCACACATCGAAAGTGCAATGACCCTTTGAAGATTATGTTTGTGTAGGAAGGTGTCCCTCCATGTACAATGTCTATCTCCCCCTCAATGCAGCCAGCTATGCACCATGGGGAAAGGGTGGCTAGGTCAAGTACTGGAAGCAAGATTAGCACTGGCGTAGGTGACAACACAGTGATGCGCCTTCTTCTATTCAATACGGAATATCCCTGCATTGTGAATATGGCAGAGTGCTGAACTGCCAACTGTCCGTCATCATGGTGCTCCATCACATTCCCATCATGTATGTTGGGAGGTTGTGCAATGAGATTGGCTTGCATGTAGTCCTAAGGGCAACGTGTGCTGGCATGGAATTGTGTGTAAAAGGAATAGTTATGGCTGACCACATATTCATGGATGTCTGCCATCGTAGGTCACAGGCCAGCAGTATATGTACATGTTATGCCTGTTGTAAACAAACTTGTCACAGCACCATAATCAGCAATGTGTACCACACATAGCTCACACTTGTTGACATAATGGCACAGATGTTGGGTTCCAACTGCAGTATTCTCTAGGGGGATTCTGTAGGAGACATACACATACCACAGGTGCCTCAGTGCCCTGCAGAGATGATGAGGTAGTGGTACAGCAAGGAGCCATGATGTGCAGAATTGCAGTAATCAGTGCACACAATGAGTGGAGAACTCCACTCAAGGTGTTTAAGGTAAAAGTCTATTAATCTCCTAACATCACATGTCAGCAGTTTTACCAATATGGTACAGCCACCATGTGAATTGTGACTGATGTAGGTCACATCACAGATGCAAAAGAAGCCAATGCTGTGTGTGTAGCTGGTGCCGTGAGGATATCTGATGTCCATCTGCTAAGGATGTAAGATGCTTCTGGATAGAGTTGCAGTACCCAAAGCTGTGCCACAATTACTGTGGCCTTAAGGGCATCTATACAGCCACCATGTGTGTGCTAATGAACACACAAAGGGCTACATGACACAGGGTAGGGGGATTCAGTGCTGTTATGTCTTGACAACAGTGATGGGCAGCTCAGGGTTTACCCAACTTTCTCATGGCAAGATAGCATCAGTTGCACATGTGGCCACAGCATGGAAGATGCAGCTGGGACCTTGTAAAGTAATCTCAGGTCAGGTTTTATACCTAGACACATGAATGTAGATGTACTAAAACATAGAGTACCAGCTTTGTAGTTAGCATCCTCCCTAACAAATGGCCCACACCTTCACTCCATGATGAGTGCTCAGGCCTTGGTGTATCACCAGGGGTGTTGAGCTGATGGATTGCATGCCCATCCACCCTTCTGCTCAGGGAGACAGGAAATCCAAACTTGTAGACACACATGTTGCTCACAGTGTAGATGTGAGTGATGTTGAGCAGGCCATTATTGGTTCCTACCAGCTTTGGCCCCTTTGGTTTCACAATGGATTTATGTCATTTCACTGATATGTACAAGATACTGGTGATGGATGGCTGAATATAGACGCAGATGAGGAGCAATTCATTTTTTTGAGGAATGTGTGTAGGACTGTATCTGTAATCAGCTGTAGCAGTGTAAGTTACAAAACTGTGCATACTCCACCCAATGCTGATACTGATGGTTGCTTATCCTCATTTACAGCTGCAAACATGACTAAGGATGAAAGGTGCCATTTCACCAAGCGGGCCGAACTCTACCACCACATCCTATAAGTGCATACAGGATACTGCTGCATGGCACGCCGTTTTCGTGCAGAAAAAGCTTCTGGGGAATGGCGAGCATTCCCACACGGGGTACCCACACAGCCAACCAAGACAATGCATGGAGCAAGCTCCTCAACCATGCAGAGGCTCCCAGCTTCACCAACCCCATCCACATCTGCAGCACCAGCCGCCACACAGGCACCAGTTTTGCCACCAGCAGCCGCTGGGCCATCCTAGTTTGAACTGGATCTACGTTGGGACATCAACCTAATCCTCAGTTGTTTGGATAAGTTGGAGGAGGATTTGGCGGAAGACCGCTAAATCTTGAGATACATCAAGAAGAAAGTGAAGAAGTCCAAGAAATTAACATATACAGTGATGCACTACCTCTCAGTTCCTTCCCCTCCCTTTTAAAGTTGAGCCATATTTTAGTTTGGGTTTTATGTAGGTAGTGGTGGGTTAGTGTAGTATAGCCATTAGTTAGGATAAGTTTAGTTGGGGGGTGGGTTACTATACTTATGTTTTTATTAGTGGTGGGTCATATTGGGGAATGTATGTGTTTATATAAAAAAAAAAAATACAAAAAATATATACTTGTTTAAGCCATAGGATTAGTTAGTACATGTCCTACATGTTTCATGTTTCTTAAGGGGGGTTGGGGTCCAATGTTTAGAGTGTGGTGTTTTATTTGTAAGTTAAGTTTAGCATAGGTTAGATAGCTGTAGGTGTATGATAAGTGTAGGTAGTATAGGTTAGTTTAGGATAAGGTAGGTTTTAGTTGTTTTTAAGTAGATCATTTTAATAATAAATATCTTGTTATAGTTGCATACAGTTTGTGTAATTAGTGTGAGTCTCAGGGTTCTCCCTATGAATGCACTGGGCAAATTAGAGAAATGGCCTAGGGAATCCGTCCTGCCTTCAAAACCCTCATTTACCATGTGCCACCCGTATTGACAACTGAGCTGTCACAGTGACTGAAACATCACATCTACTAGACCATGCATCTACCATCCAGTGTACCCACCATTCATGATGACTATGTATACTTTGTATTGGACAGGTAAGTCTGATACCTCAGCTGTCAGAGTTGGGGTCCTGTAGTAACAATGTTGGGAACTATGACACATCTGACAACAGTCACAATTGGAACTCTATCCTGCAACACTGACCGGTGGCCATCACGGATAAGGTTAGTTACCTCTGTACCACACCAATGAGTTCTTCTGGTACTCCCAGCTGACAATATTGCCCTACACTTGCTTTTCAGCCATACCTGCCGTATATGATGAGGAATCCATATATGTTCCCCTCATTTATAACATACTGAGTGAATTGCTTGTAGGTGATGAGACCAGCATACACATTTGTCATGCTAGGATCCTTGTATGTAGCTTTGTGCCCCCACAGTCCTGCACTCATGTACTGATATTCTGTAACCAATGACATGGATTCACACATTACAATCATTTAGCTGAGTAGATGGATCACAGTAGAAGTAGATATGCGAAATGTGTACAAGGTGTTTATATACAAGTGGAAGTGTGAAAGTGAGATAGTTACAATATCCAGGTCAGAGACCCCATTTGTGAAATCCAGATATGTGTGACACAATACAAGTCCAGGGTTAAGGGATATGTCATGAGATATGCTTTGGAGTAGTGTTGATAGGTGTGGAGGAATAAAAATTGCCAAATGGTAAGTGAGAGACAATGACAGTCCATTGCAGACAAGTCAACAGTGGATGGATGAAGAGCTCCCATATCCTACTGTGACAACACTGGCATGATCTTAAGCCCAGAACTAAGGAGAAAACTGCCCATGTGGCACAGACTGGTTCTACCGGGTACTTTTCCGAGTAAAAGTAATTTGTTCCACATCTTCATCCTCTAATGTGCATGGTGCCCCCTGTGCCTTTGGTGGTGGTGGTGGAGAGCAAGAGGGGGGCCACACACACCTTAGAGGTTAAAAATGAGGAGTACAAGCTCCCAGGAGCTGACATTTCTGGTATGACATATGGCATCACTGCAGCAAGGAGGAACTGCTGATTTTTCAAAATAGCTGCAACACTGCGGTGGTAGGCAGACCTCTTTTCCCTGTGAGAGGCCACTCCATGCTGAATGGACTCCAGTCTGTTGTCTGTCATGCTGCTGCTAGTTTGGGAGGGCAGTTTTTGTGGCCTCTCCCTCATGACAGCAGCTATGTTCACCAGACAGTGCTGGACTCCACGCAGTGGGGAGTGTGTGCCTCGGATGGCAGCTGTGTGTTCATTAGCTGTCACGAGGCATGTGTGCACTCCCTCTAGCTTGCTGGCTACGGTCTCTATCCACTCCCGCTGGACTCCTTCCACTGATCTTTGGAAGCTTGTCCCTGCTTGTGCGTTTAAAGTTTACGGAAATGCTGTGTTAAAATAGGACAAATCCATTTGCCACATGTTTAAGTACCACAAAACAGTTTTGAGTCAGTTTTGCAGCATTAACGTCATTTTGCCATACGACAGGGCGCAAGGGTTAACGTCATAATTTTTTACGCTAACCATTTCTTAGCGCCATTGTTCGTCATAGTATAAATTTGATGCATGGACGGCGCTGAGGAATGGGGCAAGCTGGCGCTAAACATTTTTACATAAAAATATCAATGTGTGATATCCTGACCCATTCGGATATACACCTATGGACAAATGACAGTACCAAATAACAACAGGTTCAATTCCATAGACACAAGGGAACAATTTAAAACAACACAATGACAATGACATGGCCTTATCTGGCAGTACAACTTGGAAGATGAATCTTTCAATATCACATCAATAACACTCAATCAAACACCCTTCCAACCAATACATACCGTGTAAGGGGTGTGTAATGTGTTATGCTGCAGGTCAAACACCATGACACACCTAGCATGATGATGACTACAATGAAGGTGACATGGAATCATTGAGGCTGTACCAATATCTCACATCACTCCTGCTCTCACATTGCCCACTACCAATAAGCAAGTGGACTGTGTGAAGAACACATATGATGTGACAATATTGAAAGTGCACATTCCTACACATACGGATTGAGACAATTTCACACACACACACAAAAGATGTACAGGCATATGGACCTTCTGACACTCAAAATTACAACCTCACAACCAAGTTAGCCAACTGAACTAGTACATGTTCAGTAGTATAGGTACACGTTACAACCTGATTCGACTTGGCAAGGGCAGAGAAATAGGTTTGCAGAGAACTTGTCACACATGGGATATTTGTCAAATGTCAACACGTCAGTGCTGACAACATACGGAGATGTGTTGTACATTGTCACCTTGCCAAATCTAAGGGTCTCACTGATGTTTAAAGAATTCTATTGCATATGTGAAATTGGATGGGATGTCCAGGGTATGTAGATGCAACCGTGTTATCACCACTGTGGAACTGATTCTGTGTATGGAAGTATCATGTCACCCCCATTTAAGACACATGTACAATGTACTGCAACTGTACAAAAAAACTGGTGACAGCCAAACACCCGTTCAGATTAGGAAACAACCCAATGCTGATGGTACATCCTAGAAGCCTAGGATTCCACACAATAACACAAACACCGATGAGTCACAGACAACACAAGAGAACAACTGCCATGCTAAGTGATAATCATGGTGCAAGGTACATCAACATGTTCTCACTCATTTTCTCTTTCAGCTGATCAGGGTTATGGGATCCAGCCATGGATCGTGACCCCATTTGCAAACCCCAGCACTTCAGCAGAGCGTGCCTATAATGAGGCACATCAGAGGACACGCACCATAGTCGAGAGGACCTTTGGCATCCTGAAGTCAAGATTCAGGTGTCTCGACATCACGGGAGGCAGCCTCCTATACTCACCTGAAATGGTGTGCAAAATCATTTTGACCTGCGCCATCCTGCACAACATATGTGTAAGAAGCAACATTCCCCTATATGAACTGACCCACAAATGCCTGAAGAGGAGGAAGAGGAGGATGCTGTCAATCAACATGAGGGGGACCATCCAAACACAGATGCAGGATTGCGTCAGAGACAAGATATTGTCTAAAATTTCTTTTAACTCTACTCATCCATCACTACTGTCTTACCATATGTCAATAAACTCCTATTCTAATCACTATATCATGGTCTGGATAATCATTTTTGCATAAAATTATCCCTAACTATCAGAATCAGAGTGTAGCCTCATGGAGCATTGCAGAAATACAGATTAGGATACAGAAAAATCCACATCAAATTTGATGCGTATGAATGTACAGCCAAATTCACACACACTGTAAATGACATATATCCTGTACATTTCACATTTGAAGGGCAATAGCAGAGGACCACAGCTATTTCACACATACATGTTGGCAACATGGTTCATCGCAGCATATGGCACACAACTAAGACACCATCAGTCAATAAGTGAAAAAAATGCCCCACACATAAGGCAGTGGATGTGCTATTGCATTGGTGACAAGAAGGTATGACCAGACCCTTGACAGCAGTAAGTGTTACATCAGCTATCTTTGCAAGGACTATGTGTGACAAGAATTCCATATAAGCAGCAAATGGATAGCACAAGTGCCCTAGGTATGACTAGCATTGCTCACAAGACATCCCCTGCACATGGCAGCCCAGGTCTTAAGTCCTGCCACACACATGTTCCCGGTCTCACCCCACCCTTCTTCAGAGGTCCCTGGAAAGGGAATATGTGCACCCAGATAATCCCTCATCTACACACACCCAGACTCACATTGTGAATCCAGTGTGCTTCCCTCTTTAGTATAGTATTCCATAGTCAATGTACTTTTATCTGCATGGACTTCTGGTTAAATAATGCACTGCCTTATTGTCTGTAGGACCTGTAATCACCTGTACATTGCTTCCCATGTGAAAGGTACTGTTGGCCCTTTGAACTTGGTTCTCACCTACAGGACTTGTGAGAGACTGGAGCTGCACACACCTGTGAGCACCTCCATGCAGACCAGCCATTTGAACATGCACTGCCCTTGCAGCTGCCTGGAACAGCATAGAAGCTGCCATTTTATGTATAACACTGTTATTCATTGCAGTATAAATCACTTGTGTAACACAGCTCTTGGGTTATTGTGTTACGTTCCAACACACAGGACAAACACAGTTTTCATTTTCCACAGTGTTATTCCACCTTTGACCAGTCTCAGTCTGCTCACTGTGTATTTGCCTTGTTCATTTTTGTTCCCGATTGACCCTGTATCCTGTTAGCCTGACTGGTTCCTGTCTTTGCATCACCATAAAGGTTCCCTGTGGCTACATTTGTCTCATAGTTGCTTTACATGCCCTCACTCTCCTCCTGGGGTATTGTATCATGTAGATCCACAATGAATACTCAAATACATAGTATAGCGTAATCAGTTTACTTATCGTATCATGGGGTGGAACTTGTCTTCAAATAGCCTAATCATGGCCCATCTCTTGTCTGGGTTTCATGTATGCATGAGTGACAAGTAGTGACAGTGTACCATGGCTGTATGCATGGATTGGGTATGGTGCCTCCATCACAACAAACAACGTCAGATAATGGTCATGAAATGTCAACACATGTTAGGACCCTGACCGTCCACACGCTGATTCACATTGCCCCCCAAATATTGATGGGGCTTGCGTGGTGAATAGCTGTGAGATTAATCAGCACAGAGGCACTGACGTTCCCGGATGCAGTGGGAATTTTAGAGGCCAACCTGTGTACAAATGTTGTGAGGAAACTTGCTGGTTTATAATTCCTGATCCATTAACTTTGTCAGCACACCAAGGTTGCCCTGTTGTCAGTCTCATAACACGTCTGCAGTGCCATAGCTGGACTATCCCCATGTGTGTTCTCAATTCCTCATTTGCTTTCCTTCAATTCAGCTGTGAATGATACTTTGTAGATGCAGGAAATGGCTCCTCAGACTCATGACTGGACCTGCACGTAACTGTGACAACATAGACCCCAATAATGATACAGGCTAAACATTGGCCCACACACTTGAACCGGACACCTTTGTGCATTTTACCACTGGAAATATGTGAACACGTGCTGCTTGGTCTGCTGGTCTTCCGCTGCCACAGGAGAGACATGGCTCATTTATATGACTCCAACTGTGGCGTGACATGACATTTGTGGATTGTATTTGGGACTCGGTGTCACAAACACTGTACCCACATAGCATTATCCCATGCCTGACTTATGGGGAGTAGACAAACAAGTGCCTAGGAAGTAGTATCCAACATTCCAGGACATGCGATGGCTTAGTTTTGGAACATTGCCATGATCAACCGTCTGCTATCTATCCTGTGCATGCTTTGTCATTGGTGGTGCTTATGTTAAAAAACCCTAGGAAGTACATACAGTATTTGTTGCTACATGTATGACAAACACATTTCCTCTCTCATTTCCACACTGAATAGCATCTGATGGTTGGACACATTGACTCCCCATGCATACAAGCAGATTTGAAAAAATGCGTCTTGTGATGTTCACACAGTGGGACAACTACAATTGTAAGAGCCAAATCACACACATTGACACATGGGCATTTAGTTACTGTATTGAGTTGCATCGCCCTGCTATCCTCTCTTGACGCAATACATGCCCTAACTGGGTAATACCTAATTGTATTCCACACGTTGGCCATCTATTGCGTCAGTGAAGAGTGCAAATCCGGTACAAGAAGTAGAGGATCATGGTCCGCAGTAGTATGATCTGCCACATGTGCCCATACACCAAAATGCACAATGTTGGTGCAATCAGCCTATCTCTGTATTGTCACACCTGTCATGTACTATTACAAATGAGAAATGACCCAAACTCAGTCAAAGACAGAAATTTTGAAGCAGACACGTCAAAAAAGACACACATGCGTAAAAAAAATGACGCATATGCGTCAAAATATGACGCTCATTGCCATAAAACATCCATTGGCCCTGAGCGGTAATTCCCACACTGTACCCCCTGAAATTGGTTAAATATGAAACATATTTCAATATATGGATACAGGGTTATTTCTAAGCATGTGCGTAGAAAAGAAATGAAGCACAGACTAAGCGTTATAATATTTTGACGCATATGATTAAAAACGCACCGCATTTGAGGCAGGAAGTGATGTAATAGGATATCTTGTTTACTGAATTGGTACAGTGGGTGTACTTTCACTTTCACTTTGCAGTCTGTGATATTTCCTGACTGTCTGGCTGTGTTTTGACTTGTCTCTTTGTGCATTTTGTGAATTTGTCTCCAGTGTGCTCTTTAAATTGTCTTTTTGTGTTTCCTGGTGTCTGTGGTATCCTGTGTTAGTGTTTTTTTGGTAATTTCTGGTGTCTAAATTTGTCTTTGTACTGTTGGGAGCCTGTTGTGGGTAGTGTTAGTTTGGGGATAGTTTGGCGGCTGTGTTCTGTTAAATTTTTTCCATTTCCCTCTCCTACTTTCACTCCATTCTCCTCTGTACCCCTTTATTCCCTTTTTTGGTGCAAGCATGTTGGGTAGGCATCGTCTTGGCAGGATGGGAGAGGAGGAGCTGGGTGGCTTTATTTGGCTGGTGTGTCACTTCCTACCCTTAATGATCGAGGCAGGTGGGCGTGTGATAGAGGGGTATCACACAGAGGCAAGGAGGCTCCGGTGGGCAAAGGTCCTGTACCATCCACAGAGAATCTACAACACACTGCGCAACGACCACCAGCTGAAGCACCATTCGGCTGACCTGGTTGCCCGGGAGCAAGACCTTCTGGACCACCTGGGGATTGCGATTGGTGGCCCTGTTGGTGAGTACAAATCAGAGTAATGTGCACAATTAAATGCTCTGTAGTGACAGTAGCTGATTTGTTCGTATGCTACAGGCAATCTTTTTGAACATGTGGAATGCAAGTTAAACATACAGGCCCATATTTATACTTTATTAGCACCACATTTGCATAATTTTTTAAGCAAAAGCGGTGCAAAATTACAAAATACAATTGTATTTTGTAAATTAGCGGCGCTTTAGCGTCAAAAAGTAGCGCAAATGCGGCGCAAAAAAAGTATAAATATGGGCCATAAATATGGGCCACAGTTGCCAGTGAGATATACAATAATTCCTACACATTACCGTCATTTGTTGACGCAACAGGTAAACTAACTTACAAAACACAACAGGAGCCTCTAACTTAGTGCTGCCTTCACATCAATAGATGATGCAAATGTAGCTCTAACATATGTTTCATGTATGGTCTGAGAGTGTACCAGGAAACACATGTTTTCAATCCAGATTTTTACAAGAAATATTGTGTTCCTCAATTTTTTCGGATATATGTCTGAGCTGGATTCTGACACATACGTAACAAGTTATAGCTGACCTCAGGTAACATCTTAGACTTATCTTTGGGCTTTGTAGTGCCACAATTAAATTAGGGATAGATGCCAAAAGTTATGCACACAGGTTCATATCTCTATGGTTGGTGCAACTTACCATAGCTGTGGCACATAAAATGAAGAAAATGATACAAATTGAGGGCTAACAACTGTCCCTGGCCCTCTGTACGTTGTACCTTAGTCACAATAGCTGGGTGACTGGAATTGCAGTCCTCCAGGAAAGTAGCTTTGCCTGGCTCTAATGGATACACATCATGAGAGGAATACACTCCATGAATTAGTCTGTTATCTAATGATGGGGCATGTTTGCCACCACATGATAGGGCCACTGCATGTGTGCAGATATGTGTGTATCACTCACTGTAGTGCCCGGGTCTGTACATGTTTGCAGTGGTATGTCGGATGCAGTATCATCATGTCTGAGAGGCTTCACTTTCTGATTTAAAATTACGCATAGTATTTATATTTGGAAGTGCTGTACAGTGCACAGACATTGTGCACATTTCTCCCTTCCATGCCTTAGAGGTGGACCAGCCCCCTACACTATTGAAGAGGTGGCTCGATTTGCGGACCTAGACATCTCCAGTAAGTGTTGATATTTCTGTTCTGTGCTGTGTTTGCTGATGTTGTGTGATTGACTCCTGTTTCTTGGACACATAGCAAGGTATGATGCGCTGGTCAATGATCGGATTTGTTCCTTGAGTGGAGTATCATTTTTTCCCCATCTTTGAGTTGGTCAATCATTAGCGTATTGTCATAATTTGGGATTGTAGGTAAGTCCTGTAGGCACGGCCATGTGAATAGGGAAGAGTTTTTTGGATAAAACTTAAAATCTGAGAATGTAGCAGAGGACCATATTTGTGATTTAGGGCCAGATGTATCAAGCAATTTTGCATTCGCAAACGGTGCGAATTGCAAAATTCGGCTTTTTGCGAATGCAAAAATGCCTTTCAGAATGTATGAAAGGCAATCGCAGTGCAATTTTAAGGAATCGCTATAATAGCGATTCCTTAAAATTGCGACCCCATTTAGAAAATCGCAAATTGCGATTCTCTAAATAGGAAATCGCAAATAAGGAATCCTTATTTGCGATTTCTTAAGCACATGTATCAAGCATTTCCTAAATGTGAATTGGGCATTTAGGAAATGCAATTACCACCAACAAAGGTTTGGTGGTAACCATGTGCAAATTTTAAAAATGCATTTTATATGCATTTTTAAAATTGACATGTAGCGCACACATGCCCCTAAGGCATGTTTGTGCTTCACATGTCCGTCAAAATATTTTTGGGGTGCAGCAGAGGGGGCCTTAGGCCCCCAGCACCCTGGGATTTGCATTTCCTAAATTGCTAATTCCTAACTGGAATTTGCAATTTAGGAAATGCAAAACCATTTGCAGCAGGCCCATAGGTGCAAATGGAGTTGGATTCTCTATTTGCGATTCGGTAATAGCATTTGCGAATTTTAAGAAATCGCTATTACCGAATCGCAAAAATCATACATACCATTTTGCATTTCTTAAATAGCGATTTCTTAAAATTCGCTATTTAAGAAATGCAATTTGTTTTTTTGATACATCTGGCCCTTAGTCAGCAAGCCAGACCCTGATTCTCACAGAATAGGGATGCCAAAGTCTTACCCACAGACATAAGCTTCCCTATTCACTAATGAACAGGTTTGACTGTATGTTTGACTTCATAGCAGCATGTAGCGCCACATGTTGTGCTACGAGTATGAGGCACTTGGGTACAATGGCCTAGGTGTGCATGCAGCTCATGGGCAGATGTGTGCTTGCATCTATCTGCTTGTTGTAAGTCATGTGTTACTGGTTGGGAATGATGTTGACAATTGTGTGTATTTGCAAACATGAGTGTGGATGGAATTGTCTAAGGTTTGGCAGTATCCTAGTTGGACTTCATCCTTACCTGTTGTGGGTTGCCCGAACCCAAATACAGCTGTCCAAAGCTTCCTGGGTGTCCTTGTTGTTTAAAAGTATTTTTTGCCTGCCCCCGCCCCTCCTCAGGCACAGGCGTAGGGTTGTGAAAATTGTACCTAGGACTGATGATCCAAGTTTAGTACACAGACATGTAAATCTGTAAGTGACTTGTCCAAACCTAGGATACCCACTCATGATTAGAAACTGCATTCTATCCTGGCAATTCCATTTACAACTTGCAGATCTTGTGGCCCTTGATTGTCATCAAGAACAACGTCATTAGTTGGCCTGTCAGTAGTGGAGGACTTGCAGCTTTTGTTTTACCTGACAAATGGCTGAACAGTGATGCATAAGTCATTCAAGTTGTTACCCATCTTTTAGAGTATTGCTGTGCTGTTTGATAGGACATGTATAGGCTGCACTGGCATGTACTTCCTCAGGGACAATCAGTGATCTGTATGATGATATGGCCTGTTTCTGGTACATTAGATGTATTGTATGATTTACTTATGGAGCAATATCACATATTGAAGTACATAATGTTAGCTTTTCTATTTGTTCTAACAGCTGCCAATATGAATCCCATCCAGATTCGGGACTTTCAGTGCAGGGTGATGCGTTACCGCCACATTCTGGATGTGGAGTTGGGGTTCCACAACATGGCAAGGCGTGATCGCCATGAAAGAGCCTCCGGAGTGTGGAGGGCATTTGCCCATGGGGGCCCTTCCGTGTCCACCACAGCCACCACCACTATCACCCAGGTGGCACCAACCTTAGCAGGCACCTTTGCTGGACCGTCAACCTCCACTGCTCCAGGATCTGTCACAGCACCACCTGCACCTCCTCCTACAGACATGGCACCAACAAGGGCACATACTTTCTCAACTGGCACCCAGACCACCCCTGCTGCAGTCATAGACCCAGCAGCTTTTCAACAGATGCAACGGAACTTAGACCATATGTTGCGGAAAATGACCAGGCTGCAGCAGGATGTGGTACAAATAAATCGTAGGGTGCGTGCCATAAAAAAGACCCTGCGGAGGGCAAACTTGTAGACAATATTCCCTCAGCCATGATTCGCTCCCCTCCCTCCTCTTTCCTGGTTCTTTTAATTAGTGGGTTTAGGGGGCTTAGTGTTAGGTTAGTATAGGCTGTTAGTTTAGTTAGTAGTAGTGGGTGGGGGTATGATACTTTTAATATCTGTTTTTTATTATGTGTGTGGGTGGGTGGGGGATGATGTTGGGGCTTTGGTGTTTTAAAAAAAAAACAAATAAAAAAACGAAATAAAAAAAAATACAAAGAAATATATATTTGTTTAGTGTAAGATAGTACATGTTTAGGTTAGTATATGTTGTCCTCCATGTGTCCCGTCTTATAAGGGGGATGAGGGGGGTTTGATGTTTACATCATTTAGTTAAATGTGATAAGTAAGTTTAGCTTAGGTTAGTTAGGGCCAGTTGGTGGGTAATGTGTAGTTAGGTTAGGTTAGGTGTTTCCCCTGGTTTTAGCTTCTGTTTTTACTGTTTAATAAATATTTAGGTACCCCTTTACACTATGGCCCTCATTACAACATTGGCGGTAAATGCCACTTACGGCCGTGCAGAAGATCGCCAACACACTGCTGCGGCGGCGGAATTCTGCTACAGCTATTATGACCCACAGGCCGGAATCCGCCAAAATCCAGACACCAATACAAGTCTGCCACACCAAAGGTCAATGATAAAGTGGCAATAAAAAAACCTCCACTGTCACGCCAACAGGAATACGGCCACACTATCACGACCCACGAATCCACATGGTGGTCTTTCAACCGCGGTATTCCATTGGCGGTACACACCACTGCGCTCAAAATACACACACATTTACAAAACACCACCACATTGGACAATTTGAAATACACCCACCTGATACACATAAACACACCACTCCCACACACCCAATACAATATAAAACACACACCCACATCATCCACAACCCCCTACGACAAAAATAGAGAAAGAAGCACACAGAGAGACACCACTATCAACAATACTAGCATCCATAGGCACACACCATCATCACTCACACAACATCCACGCACCTCAGACAACACACACAAACACATTCCCCACACATCACAACACACACCACCCTACACATCACCCACACCACATCATGACACCGCAAAGACACCCAAGGTTCTCTGAGGAGGAGCTCAGGGTTATGGTGGAGGAAATTGTCCGGGTAGAGCCACCGCTATTCGGATCACAGGTGCAGCACACCTCCATAGCTAGGAAGATGGAGCTATGGTGCAGAATCGTAGACAGGGTCAACGCAGTGGGACGGCACCCAAGAACACGGGATGGCATCAGGAAGAGGTGGAACGACCTGCGGGGGAAGGTGCGTTCCGTGGTCTCAAGACACCAGAATGCAGTTCAGAGGACTGGCGGCGGACCCCCACCTCCTCCCCCACAACTAACAACATGGAAGGAGCAGGTCTTGGCTATACTGCATCCTGAGGGCCTCGCAGGAGTAGCAGGAGGAATGGACTCTGGTAAGTCAAATCTTAACCATTACATCCCCCACCCTAGCTGCATGCTATCACATCCCCTACCCTCACCCTCAGCCCCATCATTCCAACACCTCACATATGCCCCACTATCACAACCCACACATCCCAATACCAAGCCCTGCATGCAACAAGCATGGACACCCATCACCAAAGCATGTCCTCTACAGATACTCACACAGATCCCCAAACCAAGAATCACACAAGATCCTAGACAAGAATGCAAGCACTGGAGTAAAGGGTCACCCACCCATTGCACACAATGGCACACACAGATGCAATAATCATGCCTTTCCACCCCTGCAGGACCCCTTCCCAACGACACCGGACAGGAGGTTCCAGACATGTCCACTCCCCCCACAGAAGAGACCCACAGTGATGACAGCACCTCTGTCCAACTGGATCAAGATGACCAGCCGGCCCATATGGGACCTAGGGACAGTTGGTTCCCCTCACACTGACACATGCCACCACAGAGCCTCCCCCCTCAGGAAACACCAGCACAGCAACCTCCCAGCGGGCCCATACCTCTGTCCCCAGGACACGTCAAGCAGCAGTGTGTCCACCACTACAGGGAAACCAGGCAAACCCACCAACCCAAGAAAATCAGGGACCTGGGGGCCGTGGGCACACGGTTCAGGGGACAGAGGCACAGGATAACAGGGGAACTGGGAGGACAGCTGTGCGACAGGGGCAGGACAGGCCCAGGGAACCCACTCTCCACGAGGCCTTCTCCAACATCATGGGAGCGTACCATCATTCCCAGGAGACGATGGCAACGGTACTGGCCAAGTTTCAGGAGAAGCAGAGGCTGCAGGAGGAACAGTATCTGGGGATCAGGGAGGAACTTAAGTCCATCAACACCACCCTGGTCACCATTGTAGGGGTGCTGAAGGACCTTGTGGACACCAGGAGGGACACTGTGGCACAACAAGGGGCCCCTGACACTAGCCTGGATGATGGACAGCCCACCATCTCCGCCGGCGCTAGTGGACAGGAGGCATCGCCACAGGACCACAACACCAGCACCCCACCCCCTGCAGATGGAGAACCACCCCACAAACGGTCCCTGAGATCCAGGACAAAGACAGAGAACAATGCCAAGACCCCCGCCAGGAAATGAGACCACCCTGAATGTCATCCTTCTGTCCCACTTTGTCACCCTGTCCATCCATCAACTCCCCTAGCTCCACTTCCTATGCCACTTTGGACAATGCACCTGTGAAACAAATAGACTGGACTCTGCCATAGACAATCCTCCACCATCACCCCTATCCATTGCAGGGGAGGTACCAAGGCCACATGTGTCCCATCAATGGCACCCATGATGTTGGGGATATGTCCCAGGGCATAGAAGTCACCTTTCACTGTGGGAAAATCCTCCACCTGAGGGAAAACAATGTAGCTGCGCATGTGTTTCAGCAGGGCAGACAATACTCTGGACAACACGTTTGAGAAAATAGGCTGGGACATCCCTGATGCAATGGCCACTGTTGTTTGAAAAGACCCACCTGCCAGGAAATGGAGTACTGACAGGACCTGCACTAGAGGGGGGATTTCTGTGGGATGGCGGATAGCTGACATCAGGTCTGGCTCCAACTGGGCACACAGTTCATGGATTGTTGCACGATCAAGTCTGTAGGTGACTATTACGTGTCTCTCTTCCATTGCCGACAGGTCCAGCAGCGGTCGGTATACCGGAGGATGCCGCCATCTCCTCACTGGCCCCAGCGGACGTGCCCTATGGACGAGAACAGCGAGCAGAGATTCAGCCAACACTGAGGTAGTAAAAAAATGTTTATTGCACACATTTGTCAATCCGCAATGTGCATGTCTCTGTGTGTATGCAAGGCCTAGATAGGTGTGACACATTTAAAATTAATGCCATATGGCCCCCTGAAATGGCGGCTGCCTGACCTGTAAGGTGGGACAAGGAGATATGAGGTAACTGCGCTGGCGTTGTACACCATTGCGGTAGGCGGTCGAAGACCGCGGCGCAATCCTGCATTGGTTAAGATTGGACCCTATGGGTCCCAGGAGCCAATGACAATGTACACCGGCGGTGACGGTACGCACCGCCGCGGACGTGACTGCCATTTTCTGTCTGTTCACTCACTTGATACCTGACCTTCAACAGGAGAGGACCTACACTGCAAGTGCTGCTGTGACCTCAGTCTGGAAGCGATGATGGCTCATGTGTCTGGGGAAAGGTCCCCTGCCTTCACTTTGGAGGAGTTGGAGAAGTTAGTGGATGGGGTCCTCCCCCAGTACACGCTACTCTATTGTCCTTCAGACAAACAGGTGAGTACACTGTGAGCATGCTGTATCGGCAATGCCTGTTTGGAGTAGTGTGGATGGAAGATACAGGGGGTGTGGGCGTCAGGGCACGGATGGGAACGTGGGCCAATGACTGTGACTGTCCGGACGATTAAAAATTTTCCTTTTTCCCCTGTACTATTCCTGTAGGTCAGCGCCCACCAGAAAAAGGATCTTTAACGTGCCATCGCCAAGGACGTCTGGACCCTGGGGATCCACCACAGACGGAGCACTCACTGTCGTAAACGATGGGAAGACATTCGCTGCTGGAGCAAGAAGACAGCGGAGGCCCAGCTGGGGATGGCCTCCCTAACGTGGGATCGGTGCCAGTCGCACAATGACCCCCCTGATGTACCGGATCCTTCCAGTGGCCTATCTGGATTTGGATGGGTGCTTGAGGGCATCACAGCAGCCACAAGGGGGTGAGTAAAGTCACATCCATCTGACTCTGCGCGCATTAAGAGGTGTCTGGGCGGGGGAGGTGGGCTGTGGGTTCTGCTAGGCCAGGGCGAGTTTTGCAGGCAAGGTCCCTTCGTGAGGCAGGATATGTGGCACCCCAACCCCACCAGTGGTAAGGGCCAACTAAACCTAGTCAGGCTCCTGTGACTTCCATGTGTGCAGCAATCGGGCATAGGCCTTGTACCCCATGTCCCTGTGATCAATTAGGGAAATCTAAGTGCATGGCGTAGTGCAGAGGGCTGCTGTGGTATTGCATGCACTGAACATGTCTTTCTTCTGTCTTTCCCCTACCCTTTTTGTGGTCTCCCTGTTCTTGAGTGCATTAGCATCATCAGGCGGAGGAGCAGTGGCACCGGAGCAGGGGGGAGCTGCATCCCACAAGGCCCTGGAGGGTGAGACACCGGAGTCTGAAGCCACCAGTGGGACGGAGGGTGAGGGGAGCTCCACGGCGGGGACCAGAGGTGACATCAGCGACAGCTCCCTTGCGGTGGCGGGCCCCTCTGTGCCCCCCGCATCAACAGGTACAGCCGCCATACCCCCTACCAGCACTGCCCTCCCAGCATTGTGTCCAATGGCCGCTCAACCAGGAGGGTGGGCATCTCTTTCGCTCCAGGCACCTCAGGCCCTGCCCCAGTCAGCCCTGCTGCCTTCAGTGAGGAGGCTATTGACCTCCTGAGATCCCTCACTGTTGGGCAGTCTACCATTCTGAATGCCATCCAGGGTGTAGAGAGGCAGTTGCAACAAACAAATGAATACCTGGAGGGCATTCATTCTGGCCAGGCAGCCCAACAGAGAGCATTTCAGGCTCTGGCCTCAGCACTGGTGGCAGCCATTGTCTTTGTGCCCAGCCTCCCCCCTCCAACCTCCTCCACCCAGACCCAATCCGCTGTACCTCAGCCTATCCCAAGCACACCATCAAACCAGCATGCACACACCTCAACACACAAGAGTGGCTCAGACAAACATAAGCACCACACATCCCACAGGCACTCACATAAGCATCATACCCAAGCAGACATACCAACATCGACTGCCTCCACTGTGTCACCCTCCTCCACATCTCCGTCCTCCCTCCCTGTCTCGTCTCCACTCACACCTGCACACACTAAATTTTCAGCCACTACCTCCATCACTAGCACTGCCATCACCACACACCGCTCATGTGCACTCACCACCCCCACTACCATTCACACATCCCCTGTGTCCTCCCCAGTGTGTCTGTGAGCCCTCCTCCCAAAGCACACAAATGCAGCCAGACACCCACCCAACAGCCATCCACCTTACAACAGCCTCCAGCCCATGCACCTTCACCCAAAGTCAGCAAACGTACACCTCCTGCAACCACTACCTCTTCCTCCACTCCACCTCCAAACCCACACCATCTACCTGTCCCAGTGTGTCTAAAAAGCTTTTCCTGTCTACTATTGACCTCTTCCCTACACCTCCCCCGCCCCGTCCGTCCCCAAGGGCCTGTCTTTCCAGGTCCCAACCCAGCACCTCAACCACCACATCACCGGGCACAGTGGCCAAGCATCAAGGCTGCCAGTGTTCCACGGAGCGAGGGCAAGGACATTCCGCCACGTCCAAAAGTCAAAAAGTTGCCCACATCCCGGAGGGAGAAGGCAAAACACCTGCCCCCAAGGGCTCAGGCAAAACAAAAGTGGATAGTGGAAAGACAGCTGCGCCACCATCCAAGGTGGGGAAGGGCCAGAAAATCAAGGGCAGGTCCACGTCGACGGCAACCTGCACGGCAGACAAGACCACTACCAGCACCGCCACCTGCACTGCCACCAGCACCGCAGTCATTGAGCCCGCCACCAGCACGGCAGTCACTGGGCCCACCACCAGCACCGCAGTAACTGAGCCCGCCATCAGCACCGCCGCCACCGAGACCGCCGCCAGCACCGATGCCACTGACACCGCCGCCAGCACCGCCAGCGGCCCGCGACATCCTGAGCCAGTGGCACCAACGCAGACATGTCTGCCATCCCCAGTGGTCAGTCATACTAGGCTGGTGGTCAGTTCCAGGAGTCTGGGCAGCTTGCATGTTGCACCACCGTCAGTGGAGTATCACATCCACTACCTCAGTCCTTGGCAGGATTAAGCACTCTGGGCACAAAGCCTCCTCCAGAACCAGTGGAGAGATACATTCACTACCTCAGTCCTTGGCAGGATGAAGCACTCTGGGCACAAAGCCCCCTCCAGAACCATTGGAGAATCACATCCACTACCTCAGTCCTCGGCAGGATGAAGCACTCTGGACACAAAGCCCCCTCCAGAACCTGTGGAGAAAGGCATCCACTTGAGAGACTGTGGCTTGGCACTCCTCAGGATACAGCAGTGGGCAACCCACCCACTGTAAAGACTTGTGCAACTGTGGCTTTGCACTCCCCAGGATAGAGCAGTGGGCAAACCACCCACTGTAAAGACTTGTGAGACTGTGGCTTTGAACTCCCCAGGATACAGCAGTGGGCAAACCACACACTGTAAAGTCTTGTGAGACTGTGGCTTTGCACTCCCCTGGATACAGCATTGGGCATGGAGCCCCCTCGTGGAGCTGGCGTCATGCACTCATCCGGCTGAGGCGCCCCCCCCTTTCCCTTCTCTCTGAGGTGCCTGTTTCATTTCGATCTGATGCCCCTGCAGTGTTCTCTCCGTTTGAAGTCTGGTATCGAGTGTGGGCCTTGCCCATGCATTTTGGGCCCAGTGGTCCACGGAGTATGAATGGTGCACTATCCGGACTTGTGTAGTTGGTGTACATAATTGTACTGTATTTAAAGTTTTGACTAATGGATTTTTATTTATTACACTCGTTCAACTCATTTCCTTTTGTCCTTGCTTTCTTCCAGGGGGGTGTGGGGGGTGTAAATGTAATGTTGCAGCATGTATTTGTGTGTATGTTGTTGTGGGTGAGGGTGGGGTGGGGGTTTTGTGTGTTGCGTGTGTGTGTCATTCTCTTTTCCCTCCCCCATCCCCTGTGTTGTAGGTGCAGTACTCACCGTGGTCGTCATCGCCGTCTTTCATGCTCCTGGTAGAGGAGCAGGAATAACATCTCAGGGAGTATTTGGAGTTCTGGCTCCATGGCGTCCTGGTTCCTCATGTGGATGGAGAGGTGAGTGTTTTCCCTTCCAAGTCGTGTGTCCGCCGTGTTTTTGTTTGCCTTGGTTCCGCCCCGGAAAAGGTGGTGGATTGGCCTCTCATAATAGTGTGGGTGGTACATTGTCTTCAGCCTGTCTGTTGGCGGTGACCTTTGCACTGTTTGTTTCTACCGCCGAGGCGGTCGGAGTGTTAAAGTGGCTGTCTATGTTGGCGGTTTCCGCCATGGTCGTGATTCCATTTTTTTTACCGCCGGCCTATTGGCGGTCTTACCGCTGCTTTAACACCGACAGCCAGGATTGTAATGAGGGCCTATGTGTCACATGTTTGGAGATCAGGGCCTTGGCATGAGTGAACAGTGTCTCTTTTGTATTAGCTTTTGTGTCCCATGCTGCAACCAAATCCCAACTGAGCTGTTACATTGGCAGCTACACCAAAGCTACTTTGCTAAGATTCTGCCATCCATTGCACCCACCACTCACGGTTACTATGGATCCCAAAGTGTGGTTAATTTCTGATGTATGTTTTCAATGTCACATACTTTGCTACCAGAATTGGTATTGAGGACACTGTGTTAAGTCAGCCTGCTGCCTGATGTCCAAGCGACTCCTTATAAGGTGACTGGTAGTATGCTGTCATGTAGTATGGTATACATAACTCACACCTATCATTTGTTACAATGTTCAGCCCAGTGACATCTTTGTATGGAAACTCATACACATCCATTCATGCAGTATGGTCTGTGTTAGGTAAAATTTGAGTCAAATGTCACATATGTAGGTTTTGGCTTGAAGAAAAATTTGAAGGCAATATTTTTTGGCTCAGACATCCCTTGGGGAAGCATTTTTCTGTCCAACACAGCATTATGGTGTATAATTTCTATTTTCCTCTCAAATAACCCTCAGGAATGGCAGATGATGGTACAATCAAGACCACTGTGCATAGTTATCAGCCAACATTCTTTCAGGTCAGGTGTATTAACAATCTATAATCATTGACCTGAAGTAAACATCACTGATCTACCTCACGGTTGATGTGTCACATTACACAGAGACAAAGATGTTGTGTAAGTGCTATTTATTTTAAAGTGCAGTAGTGCTATATGTACATTGTCCATTAGTGTGACACCTTCCATTGTAATCCTACACAAGTGCAAAAGGACATGTCATTGGACATGCTAGGGTGAAGTGTCAGACAGTGCAGAGGGACAGAAATTGCCAATGAGTTAGTGGGAGACAATCACAGGGCAGAGTGACAAGATAAACAGTGGGCTGAAGAACAGTGCTTGAATACAGTTGTTGCAAGACTGGCATGTTACAAAGCACAAGACCTTGGCAATAGGTGGCCATGTGGCAGGGACTAGTGCTAGCGGGTACTCTTATGGGTGAAGGTGATCTGTTCCACGTCTTCATCTTCTGAAGTGTGTGTTGTCTCCTCTGCCCATGGTGGTGGTGGTTGTGAAGGGGCAACACACACTTCAGTGTTTGAAGACGCGGAGTCAGACATCCCGGTAGCTGCCAACTGTGGGGCTATTCAGGGCACTACTGCAGCAAGGAGGAGCTACTGGTTCTTAAGAATAGCCGCCACATCACTGTGGTAGGCAGCCAGGGGGGTTCAATATTGCATTCGTGCACGCGTTGACAGGATTGTTGTTGTAGGTGTCGGGTCAACTCTCTTACAGCTGTGCTGATTTCTTTCAACCTTTTTTCAAGTTCCTGCAAGATTGTTGTTAGCCCTTGCATAGCTGCTGCCTGTTCCTCAGTTGACATCATGCATGAACGCACCCCCTCTAGGCCGGCTGCCATATTTTGCATCCCCATCCGCACCTCCTTGGCCAGCTCCTGCTGTACTCCAACTACAGTTCTCTCAAAGCTGGTGCCAGTGTCGTCAGAGTCCTCAGCTGTGTTGGAGCTTGCAGGTCGTACAATTGGGGTGGTGGATGGGTCCTCTGTGATGGCTGCTAGTTCTGTTCTCCTCCTTTTGACCAAATGTGGGGTCTGGAGGGTTCCAAGGACATCTTGGAGGGTCTGCTGGCTGATGTTTGTCAGCTCATCATCCATGTCATCAGGGTAGTCCCGGACAGGCATATCCGCAAGAGAGCCATCGTCCTCTGCAATTAGATATGGTACAATTAGTGTGTCTGTGTTGTGGGATTTGTAATGTGACGTGCCTGCCTTCCTATTATTTTCACATTGTGATCTTGGTTCCTGTTCATTGTTCCTGTCTTTCATATTAGCATTCTCCCAGCCCTATGCCCCACCTGCATGTCACTTGTATTGTGGTCAGTTTGTGGAGTTGTCAGCATCACATCCTCTAGGTGTTGGTTCTGGCCAAATTGTGAATCCTCCGTCTACTTCCATTCTCATAATGAGGCCTTTCAATGGCTGTGGGTGTTCTGATGGCACTAGCACCACACTTAACATTCTGGAACTGCCCCAGTCTCTGATATTTCACATCCACCTACATGTTGCTGAGATCTAGAATATACTATGTATAGCACTGGTATGGCACGATATGATGTCAGCATTGGTAATGTGTACTGCTGAGGTTGGGAAATGTGTGCTACATTGGATTGCACTGATGGTCCTAGAAGTGTTCCATTTCCTCCTCTCACTGTGTGGGTGTATTTCTGTAACCAGTTACATATGTCCTCCTCCTCAATGCTGTTGTCTGAGCAGTATGACATTTGGGATGTTGCATTGTGACCCAGGCACAGGGTGGACCTTGACATATGAAGCATGGGTATGACATTAGTGTTGTGTACCTCATAATGTTTATGACAATAGCTGATGTTTGTAGCAACTGTGTACAATCACAGTTGACAGGATTGGAACATTCGTATTGATTTCAGCGGATTGATAACGTTGTCATCCTAAACCCTCTAATTTGGGTATGTTTGAATTCATGGGGACGTTACTGCCATTAGCTACTTGAACTGCACACACAACAGTGGTGATAATGGCAACTTACCCTCCTGGCCTGGCTTTACCTTTCCAACATCCTTGACATGGCAGCATACCCCTATGCAAAGGTTGTTGGTGTAGTGTAGAACTGTGCCCCCGGTTTCCTCTGAATGGGCCATGCCCCCGTACTGTGCTCCTTTAACCATGCCACTCCCTGAATATCATGACTTCCATGCATTGTGTAGTGGCTATTACCCCCCCCCGGCTGCAATTAAAAATTAGGCATTTTAGTTCCCCATGTGATTTACCCTGCATCTGTGTTGTCTCCTGGTAGTCTGCCCTGTCCTGTCCTTGAATCCTTGTGATGATCTCCTCCGGGATGACGGCTGCCACCATCTCCTCCATGTGGTCCAGGGCCTCCTGTGGTGCTGGACTCCTACCTCCAGTCTGCAGTGCTGCCTTCCTGTTCCTGGCCATCTTTTCCTTGGTCCTGCGCTTGCGGTCATGCCAGCGTTTCTTGCACTCGATGACTGTTCTCCGTACTTCTGACACACTGTTGATCTTGTCAACAATTTGTTGCCATATTGCCTCTCTCCTACTAATTGGCAACTTTGAGGTGACAAACAGTTGGTGCTGGTATTCCGTCACCTCTTTCACCAGACTTTCCCGCTCCTCTGCACTGAAGCAACACTTTCTTTTCTTCTTCTCCCTGTCCTGGGTCTTGTGTAGGTCCTCCTGGATGGTTCCTGGTCTGTTGCAAGCATCTAGGATCCATTTTGGCTCTCCTTAGCACACTTTGCTGTGTTTGCACCGCTTTTTGATGCAATTGTGTAAAAAAATGGCGCCTTTCCGGTTTGCGATGTCGTAAACCGGCTTGCAGTCATTTTCGCCACGTTAATGTCATTTATCTTCATGACATGACGCATTGGTTGGAGTAAAAAAAAAAAAGACTCACTCCTGTGGTTTGCGCCGCCGTGCGTCAAAGTATAAATTAGACGCCCGAACGGCACAAAGAAATGGCGTTAGCCGGCGGTAAAATTTTTGACGCAAAACTGCGTCTGCACTGTTTTACGTCAAAAAGTATAAATATATAAATTTGTGCCCCAGACAAGCTGGGAGCAGGGCAGTGAGGTAGGAAATTCCAAACACCTCTGGGATGGAAATCTCCAGAGCTTCCTTCTACTTCAAAGCTGACACCAAGTATAAAAATTGTACCCTCGGGTCTAACTCTTTAGTACATCTCTGGACCTGTGGAAGACTCAGAAGGACTGCTGTGCTGTTCTGCTGCAAGAAGGGCTGCTACTCTGCTGCCTTGGTGCCCTAGTGAAAAGGACCAGACTTCCACCTTGAACCCAAGACCACCAAAATGACCCCAAAGTTGGCTGGCCTCCTGATCAGAGCATAAGGGAGAGAAAAGCCCCCCACCACCTTGACTTCAGCGCCTGCTGTGAGTCTTGCCCCCACAAGTGGAGTCACTACGTTCCCAGACCCTTGGAAATGGGCCTGAAGGTGCTATGCCAGCTCAGTTGTAGCCTTTTTGGCAGAACCAATGGAGTGGGAGATGTAGGTGCAGCATTGAATGGAAACCGCAGCTGCGCCATGCATCCCCAACATAATGCTTTGCATCAAGCCTCTTGGAACTGCTGCTGCATGAAGCATCCCTGGCGCAGGGCTTCACATTGCAAGGCTCCGTCTATGGCATCCTCGCCAATGTGGCAGGAACTTGCACCATAAGCCCAATCAACAGCTCCACCGGAACCGCCACTGAGCAATGCATCCTCAACACAGGACCTTTCTTCACTGCCCGCAACTCAACAGAACCACCGCTGCACGACATATACTCAATGTGGGATCTCACGACGTTTCACAACCAGGATTTAAGCTACTTTATTCAGCAGGCCTAAATTGGTCCTTGTATCCACCACATGCTCCATTGCGGTCTGCCTACACTTGTGACTTTAGCCCGGTGCCGTGGAACTAGATACCTGCAGCTGGAACTTTGTGCTTTCAAGCCCCATTTTCAATTAAATCTTTCAAAATTGCATACCTCCGGTTCAATTAATTGCATTTATGTTGTTTTGGTGTCAAATAATTTATGATATTTTACTTTATTTTCCTAAATTGGTGTGAGATTTTTCTTGTGTGGTGTTTTCACTTTGTTACTGTTTGACATGCTGCATAAATACTTTGCACAATACTTCTTTGTTAAGCCTGGCAGCTTTGGGCCAGCCTACCGGAAGGTTAAGCATAGGTTAATTTTGTGCTGTCTGTGACTTCACCCTGACAGGAATTGTGTTTGCTGCTTGAGTAAGATTTTGCCCCCATCAACCGGTAACTCATTCTCCTACATGCAGTTTCAGTAAAGTCTTAATTGTTTTATTCTGGTGCAAAGAAATATCAACTTGACAACAGCCTCTACTCTAATTTCATGACCCATTACTTGTTACTTACATTTGGTTGATGCTTCGTGCATAGTTCTTGGTGTGATGCTGTAACTCATGCACCATAGCAGCACAAATTATCAGATGACCCAATTCCACTGCAACCACTCTTAAGTTGTCTGGCATACTTCACACAAAGCCATTACTTGATGACCTTGACTGACTGGTCTGGGTTTTGTCCATTGATTTCTGAAATTATCCGTGACCTCCTGAAGCATTCTCTTGTTTTTGCTTAGAGCAATTTAGTTTCTGGGTCGAATTCCTGGTCTCAGGAAGGGATACTACTTAAAAAGGAGTGCAAGGTCAAAGAAAGGAGGTGGAGGAGGGGCTATTATGTGACCAAGAGACTCATTTACAAAGCTTCTGTAAAAAAATATCAACATGCCAATCGAAGAGCGTGGATAAATGATTTTGGCAGTAGGATAAGCTCATCTTCTAATTCTACAAAAGAAATCTACCAGATTGTAAAATCTTTTTTGAATGCAACCCTCGCCGAGGTCGGCCTGCCACCTTTGGAAGAGTGCTGTGAGTTATTGGTGACTCACTTCCTTGGGAAAGTGAGTAGCATTTATGATTCGCTGGCATCCAGGATAGAGGACAACCTGGATGGGGAGTATGGCATCAAAACTCAGGGAATTAGACTCTCTAGGTTCCCTCATTTAAAAAAGAGGAGGTAGCAAGTGTGGCAAGATTGGTTACATCAGGCTCGCCATTAGATCCAGCCCCCATAGACATCTTACTGAAGGGTGGAAATGCAATGTTGTCTGCATTGACATAATTGAGATAATAATCTATCTCTGAAGATCGCGCAGATGTCTTCTGATTGGAGGCATGTAATTATCTGTTCCCTACTTAAGAAACCTTCTTTAGATCCTAAACTCGTCGAGAATTACAGGCCCAAATCCCTACTCCCAGGGCTGAGTAAGATCTTGGAGAAGATCATCAACAGGAAGTTATCATCTTTTTTGGAATCTAATAACATCCTCCACCCGACCATGACAGGTTTCCTGGCAGACCACAGTACAGAAATTGTGCTTTTGAAGGCGACAGAAGTCCTTAAACCGGTCCTTGACCAGGGTGGATCGGCGGCACTCATACTCCTGGACCAGAGTGCTGCCTTTGATACAGCTGCCTATGCTATCCTATTGCAATGCCTGGAAGTAATAGGGATCAGAGGAATTACATTAAGATGGCTTGCCTCCTTTCCGAGAGAGAGGAGTTTCCTAGTCAGTGAGGGGTAATGTTACTCCACATTCAACAGATGTCTGGAGTGGGTAGCTAAATTGATGGCTTATAGTTACCTAAAATTAAATGGAGAGAAAACTGTGGTAATGATGGCAGGCCACAACCCATCCCTCTGGCAACAGAGGTAAAAAGCTTGGTCTTCAATTTAGATAATCAAGATCAAGCAAAGTTGCTGGATCCTGTTTTCGTTTTCCAAGGGCATGCAGGGAAACCTTGAAATGGCTCCCGGTGGAGTCCAGAAGAATATTGGTATGCAGGGGTTAATACTTTCACGTCTGGACTATGGCAATTTGGTTTACTTAGGTAGACCTAAGGGAGTTATGAGAGAACTTCAAGTCATCTCACACGCTGCAGTGCAGACTTTCCTGGGCATTCCCAAATCACAGTCAGCAAGTGAAGCACTCAAAACCCTTCAATGGATGCCTATAAGCAGCAGAGTCCAGTTCAAGGTACTCTACTTGGTTCACTGTGACAGACATAAGTTGGGCCCCAAAATCCTCCACCGAATGATTAAACAATAACTACCTAACAGGACCCTTAGATCCGGCTCACTGGATCTTCTAATCACACCTAGGATAAAAAGATGTAGGTGTGGTGGTTGATCATTCTCATATTTGGCTCCCAAGCTTAGAGGCAAAAACAACTGGTTGCACTTTAGGAGCAGCTCAAAACTTATCTTTTCCCTTAAGGAGATATGCTTGTTGCTCACTGGTACCCTTCAGCACTGGGAAGCCAGGTTCCAGGTTGCCATGTGCTTTACAAATTCGGTGTAATGTAATGTGAATGCGTTTGACATTCTTGATATTTAGACCTGGGACCTTTTGCCTTCCATAGACTGTTATGATTATTTATGTCTCAACATATTTTGTCTAATGGCTTTATGTACTTATTCGCTTATACACATATGTATATTTTTTGGTTTCTTTCATATTATTGTACAAAGAACATATTTTCTGCTCAAATGCTGCTGGGCTTGTTGACAATGAGAAGCGACATTGATTCCTGTTGGACTACTGAAAAGTCCTACCGTTAAGTGCACACAGCGATCTTATTACTGCTCATATATATCAACGGATTGCGTTGCCCTTGCGTCACAAAGTGTCCCTTCCTGCACAAAAACAATTCTGCCTGCAACCAGGAATGCTTCCACCATGGTGCAAGGGTACTTGCATTGGTGCTGGGCAGCACATAATGGCCCTCATTCCGACCCTGGCGGCCGCGGGCAATGGAAGCACCACCAACAGGCTGGCGGTGCTTCATTGCCCATTCTGACCGCGGCGGTAAAGCCGTGGTCAGAAAAGGGGATCCGGCGGTTTCCCGCCGGATTTCCCCTGGCTGGGCTGAACTCCATGGCGGCGCTGCAAGCAGCGCCGCCATGGAGATTCCGACCCCCTTCCCGCCAGCCTGTTTCTGGCGGTTTTTACCGCCAGGAACAAGATGGCAGGAACGGGTGTCGTGGGGCCCCTGGGGGCCCCTGCACTGCCCATGCCACCGGCATGGGCAGTGCAGGGGCCCCCTAACAGGGCCCCAGCATGATTTTCACTGTCTGCATATCAATGAGTGCATATGTGTAATCCTAGTTACAATTATATCTTTTACAGCCCTGAGGAAGTCATTGAGATTATTTTCTCGTAAGACGAAACACGTGTTGGCTGTTATCTGTTTTACAGGTATATGAATATCACATCTCAAGAATAAATTGGATTCATGCTAACCTTCCACGGTCTACTATGTACCTGATTGCTTGGAAGAGGACTTAACAGTATACGTACATGGACTACTGACCCTTTACTAATTCACGAGTGCCTTGAAATTTGTTGATTATACTTTCCTTTTTGTGTCTTTAGGAAAGAGTCTGTGAGTGTGTTTATTGCCCTCCACTTTGTTGAATGCCTCATCAATCACTCCTTATCTTCTTCTAGTTTTTTTATGACTACTATATCACCTCACCTCTTTCACTTTGTTTATTCTTCCTCATCTCCTTCCTCTGATTTCTCTTTTGTTTCTCTTTACTGCTCAAACCTAGACAGACCTTGCTACTCCACCAGCCTAATCCACACTAATAGTGCCTCTAACAGCTCTTCCTCTCATTAGAAGTGTGTCAAATTTGCACAATTTGCTTTCTTGTAAGTAAGCAAAATTTCAGCAAAAATTAAGCAAACTGTGAATCTGACATTTAGAGCTATATTTTAGGATAAAATGCATTTTAGCATCCGTTTTGGCCGGGAGGATGCATTTCACATTAAAAGCCAGAAACAAAAAAACAACCACCGGGAACATCTTGCATTCAGGTCTTTGACATTGTTCCTGCACTGCAATTTTGATAAATACAGCTGGCAGGAATTTTGCATCATAAACTTGATCCGCAATTCTCAAAATTATGAGAGCATCATTGAAATTTTGCCCAATCTTGTTCCCTCCTTCTGTTTCCTGTGAAGATCTGCAAGAAAGAACAGCAGTCACCAGCATAACAGAGCAGTCAAAGGCTGATCTCCTTCCTGCCCTACCCAGCCAAGATAATGGAGAAAATTATTAACAGGCAGCTGACCCAGCACCTCAGCAAGCACCAGCTCTTGGACACAACACAATCAGGCTTTAGAGCCAACCACAGTACTGGCTCAGCCCACATTGGAGTGACAAACGACATCAGAATGGTCCTCGACCGAGCAGAAACATGGGTTATGTATGGGAACACCCACTGCAGCACCCATAGAATGCCTCCCTGTCTCAGGGTGAGTCAACACAGCGACTTGCGCCGCGTTAACTCAGTCCATATATTCAACACCATGAAAAGCCACTGTGGGTGTCTTCACGTCGCCTTGTAAATACGGCCTGCAGTGTGCACCAACAGACTGTCACCAAAAGTGATGTTCTGGCTGCACAAAGGGCCTTGCAAATATGGCCCTGGGTATCCAGAGACCTTCCCTCAACTGGATCTGCTGCTTCCTTACAGGAAGAGCCCAAAGAGTCTGCCTGTGCCGCCTTACAAGTTGAAAGCCAAGAACCTCATATGCATAGTCTTCTCTCAGCCTGACCCTATTCCACATCTACATGGCCCCCCTGGCAGACCTCATCACATCACATGGCATCAACATTCTTTCATACATAGACGACAGTCAGCTGATACTCTCTCTGTTAGACAAAATCACTGAACCCAAAAACAATTTCACCAGATGCATGTCCTCTGTGGCAACTTAGATGAGATCCAACTGCTTAAAGCTAAACATGGACAAGACCGAAGTGGTGATCTTCAGAAAGATGACATCAACATGGCACTTCACCTGGGCGGCAGCAGAGTTTGACTCCACACTGCAGGAGGCTGGCCTGGCTTATAGTGGGTACCTGATGGTACTTACACCTTGTGCCAGGTCCAGTTATCCCTTATTAGTAGATTAGTAGTGTTCTAGCAGCTTCAGCTGATAGAGGGAGCTATAGCAGAGCAGCTTAGGCTGAACTAGGAGACATGCAAAGCTCCTACTATACCTCTTATATCATATAGCACTATATCATAAGAAACACAATATTCAGAGTTACTAAAAATAAAGGTACTTTATTTTAGTGACAATATGCCAAAAGTATCTCAGAGGATATACTCCCTTAGGATGTAAGTAAAATACACAAAATATACACACAAACCAAAAACAGGTAAGTAAAAGGTGTGTAGAGGGTCGCTGGGAGTGCAAGAATACACTAAGGGTGCCCAAGATACCCTACCCCAAGACCCTGAAAAGTAGGAGTAAAGTTACCCTACTACACCAGAAAGACAGTAAAGTAGAGATAGGGGATTCAGTAAAGACAACAACTGACTGCAAAGCACTGAAGATGGATTCCTGGAGCTGAGGACCTGCAAAGGAAGGGGACAAAGTCCAAGAGTCACGTAAGTGTCCAGGGGGGACAGGAGCCCACTAAACCTCGGATGAAGGTGCAAAAGGGCAGCCTTCGGGTGGAAGAAGCCAAAGATTCTGCAACAACAGAAGGTGCCAGGAACTTATCCTTTGGTCAGAAGATGTCCCATGGCATGCTGGAGGATGCAGAGTTGTTTCCTTGCAGAAAGACTGCAAACAAGCCTTGCTAGTTGCAAGAGTTACGGTTAAAGTTAATGGATGCTGCCCGAGCCCAGGAAGGACCAGGAGGTCGCCCCTTGGAGGAGGAGTCAGAGGGGTCACTCAGCAACAGAGAGAGCCCACGCAGCAGCAGGCAGCACCCACAGAAGTACTTGAACAGGCATTCAAGAAATCTGAGCAAGGCGGTCATCTCAACACAACAAAAGAGGGTCCCACGAAGTCGGTGGTCAACTCAGCGAGTTGAGCAATGCAGGACGGAGTGCTGGGGACCTGGGCTATGCTGTGCATGAAGGATTCCTTGCAAAAGTGCACAGAAGCCCTAGCAGCTACAGATCACACAGTACACAGGATTACTGTCTGGCGTGGGGAGGCAAGGACTTACCTCCACCAAATGTGGACAGAAGGACCACTGGACTGTCGGGGTCACTTGGATCCAGCTCCTGTGTTCCAGGGACCACGCTCGTCAAGATGAGAGGGGACTCAGATGACTGGTGATGCAGAAGTTTGGTGCCTGCGTTAGCAGAGGGAAGATTCCGTCGACCCACAGGAGATTTCTTCTTGGCTTCCAGTGCAGGGTGAAGGCAGACAGCCCTCAGAGCATGCACCACCAGGAAACAGTTGAGAAAGCCGGCAGGATTAGGCGCTACAATGTTGCTGGTAGTCGTCTTGCTACTTTGTTGCGGTTTTGCAGGCGTCCTGGAGCACTCAGCGGTCGATCCTTGGAAGAAGTTGAAGAGAGAGATGCAGAGGACCTCTGGGGAGCTCTTGCATTCGTTATCTGAAGAGGAACCCACAGGAGAGACTCTAAATAGCCCTCAGAGGAGGATTGGCTACCTAACCAGGTAAGAGCCTATCAGGAGGGGTCTCTGATGTCACCTGCTGGCACAGGCCATTCAGAGGTCTCCATTGTGCCCTCACACCTCTGCATTCAAGATGGCAGAGGTCTGGGACACACTGGAGGAGCACTGGGCACCACCCCTGGGGTGGTGATGGACAGGGGAGTGCTCACTCCCCTTTCCTTTGTCCAGTTTCACGCCAGAGCTGGGGCTGGGGGCTCCCTGAACTGGTGTAGACTGGCTTATGTAAGGAGGGCACCATCTTTGCCCTTCAAAGCATTTCCAGAGGCTGGGGGAGGCTACTCCTCCCCAGCCCTTAACACCTATTTCCAAAGGGAGAGGGTGTAACACCCTCTCTCAGAGGAAATACTTTGTTCTGCCTTCCTGGGACTGGGCTGCCCAGACCCCATGAGGGCTGAAACCTATCTGAGGGTTAGCAGCAGCAGTAGCTGCAGAGAACACCCCAGAGAGCTAGTTTGGCAGTACCCGGGGTCCATGCTGGAGCCCAGGGGATGCATGGGATTGGCACCCCAACACCAGATTTGGCATGGGACAATTCCATGATCTTAGACATGTTACATGGCCATGTTCGGAGTTACCATTGTGAAGCTACATATAGGTATTGACCTAACTGTAGTTCACGCATGTAATGGTGTCCACGCACTCACAAAGCCCAGGGAAATTGCCCTGAACAATGTGGGGGCACCTTGGCTAGTGCCAGGGTGCCCTCACACTTAGTAACTTTGTACCTAACCTTCACTAAGTGAGGGTTAGACATATAGGTGACTTATAAGTTACTTAAGTGTAGTGTAAAATGGCTGTGAAATAACGTGGGCGTTATTTCATTCAGGCTGCAGTGGCAGTCCTGTGTAAGAATTGTCTGAGCTCCCAATGGGTGGTAAAAGAAATGCTGCAGCCCATATGGCTCTCCTGGAACCCCAATACCCTGGGTACCTAGGTACCATATACTAGGGAATTATAAGGGTGTTCCAGTGTGCCAATCAGAATTGGTGAAAATGGTCACTAGCCTGCAGTGACAATTTTAAAAGCAGAGAGAGCATAAACACTGAGGTTCTGATTAGCAGAGCCTCAGTGATACAGTTAGGCACCACACAGCGAACACATATAGGCCACAAACTATGAGCACCGGGGTCCTGGCTAGCAGGATCCCAGTGACACAGGCAAAAACAAACTGGCACACAAGTAAAAATGGGGGTACCATGCCAGGCAATATGGTACTTTCCTACACACACCAACCCCACCAGCTCATGCCAGGACATAGGAATCATCCTCCATGACAAACTCGACCTGTCAACCTAGATAAACTCACTGACCCATACCTGCTTTCACATCATGAGGATGCACAGAAAAATCTTCAAGTGGCTCCCAGAAAAAAACAGTAACACAGGCCCTGATTACCAGCAGACTAGACTATGGCAACACATTCTATGTGGGACTACCAAACAACTCCTGATGTAGCTCCAAACTGTACAGAACACAGTACCAAGACTCATCTTCCACCAACCTCACCCCGCTCACATCTCCCCTCACCTCAAAGCACTGCACTGACTACCCATGCGCAAGCGCATTCAATTCAAACTGTTCACACACACATACAAACCATTACACAACATAGGCCATGCCTGCCTCAATAGCTATCCACATCTCTCTCACCTCAAAGAAGCACTACACTGGCTCCACAAACACAAGAGCACTCAATTCAAACGGCTACACCCACATAAACCATTACACAACATAGGCCCTGAGAGAAAAATAATTAAAGTAAGATAGAAAGAAAACAAAAAAGAAAAAAGAAACAGAATTAAAGAAGAGAAAAAAGGAAAATTAATAAAAGGAAAACAGAAGAACAAACTAAAGATATGGTGGGTAAAATGGAGTGAAGGCAAAAAAGAGACAGGTTTATACAGAAAACGATAGTGGGAGAGAGTCCTGTTATATTTACACACATTGTACAGTCGATGATATTTTGCATTTTAAGTTCTATTTATTGCTTCCCATTTACTTCTCAATGTTCGCCACTGAATCCCAACTAAAATACATGTATTTTTTAAAGCATGCAAGTTCGGATTTAGGCGGTTATATTGTTTGATTAACATAGTGAACTTCAGTTTCCAGATGGATGATTAAGGTTCAAGTAGAGGTGTACGTACCAAAATTACTTTCTCAACCATTCCTCCTCCAGTCCTTACATAAAAGAGGTAGATTCACAGCTCTTCAGGCATCATGTGACCTAGCCAAAAACTCTTGCCTTTGAAATAACCCCTCAGACGCTTTCTCGTCTGGGTGAACGAGGGGGCATATTTATACTCCGTTTGCGCCAAATTTGCGTCGTTTTTTTCGACGCAAATTCGACGCAAAACTAACTCCATATTTATACTTTGGCGTTAGACGCGTCTAGCGCCAAAGTTCATGGAGTTAGCGTCATTTTTTTGCGTGAACACCTTCCTTGCGTTAATGATATGCAAGGTGGGCGTTCCCGTCTTAAAAAATGACTCCCTGGCATGTGCGTGGTATTTATACTCCCGGGCAAAAATCACGCCCGGGAGTGGGCGGGGCAAAAAACCCCGCATTTGCGCCTCTTTTTAACGCCTGGGTCAGGGCAGGCGTTAAGGGACCTGTGGGCTCAGAATGAGCCCAGAGGTGCCCTCCTCTGCCCCCAGGGACACCCCCTGCCACCCTTGCCCACCCCAGGAGGACACCCAATGATGGAGGGACCCATCCCAGGGAAGAAAAGGTAAGTTGTGGTAAGTATTTTTTTTTTTTAAAATGGTGGCATAGGGGGGCCTGATTTGTGCCCCCCTACATGCCACTATGCCCAATGACCATGCCCAGGGGACATAAGTCACCTGGGCATGGCCATTGGGCAAGGGGGCATGACTCCTGTCTTTGCTAAGACAGGAGTCATGTAAATGGCGTCTGGGCGCCCCAAAAAAATGGCGCAAATCGGGTTAAGACGATTTTTTTGCCTCAGCCTGACTTGCCCCATTTTGGGGCGCCCAAACGCCATTTTTCCCTACGCCGGCGCTGCCTGGTGTACGTCGTTTTTTTTCACGCACACCTGGCAGCGCCGGTCGGCTAACGCCGGCTAACGCCATTCAATAAATACGGTGCCCGCATGGCGCTTCAGAATGGCGTTAGCCGTCGCTAATTTTTTTGGCGCAAAACTGCGTTAGCGCAGTTTTGCGTCAAAAAGTATAAATATGGGCCGAGATGTTTTATTTGTGGTGCAACAGACATACCTACAGTTTTGGCTCAGCCAGGGTGTGGTTCTTTCTAGATTCTGGTGCATCCATAATCATGTGAGTATGACAAGAAGTGTGGCTTTCTTACATTTCGGCTGGGTTTACCAGACTATTCGCCCATCCCTGCTTCTCTCAGGTACCAACCGCTGACAAATGATCTGCAGGACTTCCATTTGTCCTGGTAGCTGTCCTATTTTGGTGCTTTTGGTCTGGAGTGCCTCTGGATTTTGTTTTGGACTATTGTTATCCATGTATTGATGTGCCATAAAAGCTATGTTACATTACCTCTGGGGTTTGTGTGTTTTGTTAGGGAACAGGTTATGGATTTAGCCCTCTGGTATGGCCTCACTTAGGTGAGGAAGGGGGCGAGTAAGTGTTGAAGAGGTGACGTGTCAATGAGTTGCTTGTCATTTGGATTTCTCATATAATCCTTGATTTTCATTCCCTCTGCTTCTTAATGACAGGATGAGTTGTGGGTGATTAAACAGTGTATGGTGCTTCTGGGCACGGTGTTTCTTGAGGGAGGTGTAATAGAGAAGGGGCAAGAGTTGTTGCCATTGTGCTAGGTCACCTCATGCCAAAGGGGAGAGGGCCCACCTAATTTAAGCATGTACAGGGAAGAGTCATTAGAGCAATGAGGATTATCAGTCAGTTATCGGTGCATTAGTGCAGCAGGTTCTGTGGCACCAGGGTCCACAAGTGTGAGCGACGACCGCACCACAATAATAATTGCGCTGCAGTACGAACTTGGGAGGCAAGCAGCCCATTTTCTTTACTTGCATTAGGGCGCAAGGGCACCATTGCTCTGGAATTGCTTTCACCGGGTTCGTCCACACTTAGAAAACAGCCTTCATGTCATGCACGTATAAGCCATCTGCTGCTGCTGCTATAAAAGGAAAGCTAATGATAGTAATGCTAGCTGTGAATACCACTTGTTAGACAACAGATCATCACCCGCACCAAAGCAACCGAAGAATAAGTATAGCTTTTCCTCTTAGGAAATTACACAAGGTAGAACAGCTCATGCACAGCATTCTGTAGAAGTGATCAGTGAAAGGGCAGAAAAAGACTGAATTTTACAGTAAGCGGTAAGGTATTTCACTGTCATCTGAAATGTACAGAAAAAAAATAGTTTTGCGCAGATGTATGAAAAAAACCTTATTTCACTTGACTTTCATTTTTATGGTCTGGCGTGACAGCACAGCTGTCGCAAGACAATTATGTGAGGATCACTAGAGAGAGGCTTTGGCTCCACCCACATGTTGGGAGCCAAGAGGACATGTTTGCCAAAGCCTGTTTAGTTGTGTAATCCTATAAACGCTTACTAAAGGCTTGCTTTCGTTTACAGTGCCACTGCCTTCAACTTGAGACATGGAGCGAAGAATTGTGGAGAGGACATTAACTTTGGAAGGCTCAGTACCTAGAATTGGCTTCTCAGGGGAAATGCTGTGATGCCTACTGCAAAGACTTAAAGCAATTAACTGTTAGGGCCATATTTATACTTTTTGACGCAAAACTGCGCTATCGCAGTTTTGCGCCAAAAAGTTTAGCGCCGGCCAAAGCCATTCTGAAGCGCCATGCGGGCGCCGTATTTATTGAATGGCGTTAACCGGCGCTAGCAGACCGGCGCTGCCTGGTGTGCGTGGAAAAAAAACACGTACACCAGGCAGCGCCGGCGTTGGGGAAAATGGCGTTAGGGCGTCTTAAAATGGGGCAAGTCAGGTTGAGGTAAAAAAATCGCCTCCACCCGATTTGCGCCATGTTTAACGACGCCCAGACACCATTTACATGACTCCTGTCTTAGTAAAGACAGGAGTCATGCCCCCTTGCCCAATGGCCATGCCCAGGGGACTTATGTCCCCTGGGAATGGTCATTGGGCACTGTGGCATGTAGGGGGGCACAAATCAGGCCCCCCTATGCCAAAAAAAAAATACAAAAAAATACTTACCACAACTTACCTTTTCTTCCCTGGGATGGGTCCCTCCATCCTTGGGTGTCCTCCTGGGGTGGGCAAGGGTGGCAGGGGGTGTCCCTGGGGGCTTGGGAGGGCACCTCTGGGCTCATTCTGAGCCCACAGGTCCCTTAACGCCTGCCCTGACCCAGGCGCTAAAATCCGGCGCAAATGCGGGGTTTTTAGTCCCGCCCACTCCCGGGCGTCATTTTTGCCCGGGAGTATAAATACGACGCATATGCATTGCAGTCATTTTTTAAGACGGGAACGCCTACCTTGCATCTCATTAACGCAAAGAAGGTGTTCACGCCAAAAAATGACGCTAACTCCATGAACTTTGGCGCTAGACGCGTCTAACGCCAAAGTATAAATATGGAGTTAGTTTTGCGTCGAATTTGCGTCGAAAAAAACGACGCAAATTCGGCGCAAACGGAGTATAAATATGCCCCTTAGTTTATACTTTTAAGTACAAAAAATAAAATACATCTTTAGTTGATTGCATTGTCTATTAAAACCCTTTGCACCAGGATTGCAGTCCTCCTACTGTATTCATCATCTTCAGAAGACCGACAACAAGCACATTTTCTTTGAGGAATTAATTTGCCAAACAGAAGGCTAAGGGGCATATTTACAAGTAAGTGGCATTTCACTAGTGATGCGCCACTTTTCTAGCAGCCTCCTTGCGCCCCCTAATGCCACCATGGTAGTGCTGTATTTACATTAAGGCACACCATGGCGCATGTTAGGTGCAATAGCGTCATTTTTTTGATGCTATTGTAATGCTATACTGGAGTAGAGTAAAAAAAAATGATGCTAAACCAGTATAGTGTTATGAGGCCTATTGAAATCAATGGGAGCCTCATTTTAACACCTGCTTTGAGCAGGCGTTAAAAATGACTCTAGAAATGGTGCAGTGGAATCTTGTAGATTCCACTGCGCCATTTTTAGCGATCGTCTAACGATTGTACGGCCCCTTTGCATACATCATGAATATATTATGCATGATGTGGGGCAAAGGGTTTACAAGGTGGTGCACACCTACTTTGTACCACCTTGCAAATATGTTGCTATGATAGTGACCCGTTAGCTTCATATTTGCGGCAAAAATGTTGCCACAAATGTGGCGCTAAGGGGCGCAAGGGCCTTGTAAATCTGGCCCAAAACTCTCAAACGTCCATCTCATCCTACCACAACTTTACAAAGAGCTGCTGGTTCCATTTGGGTAGCTTGTCCCGGCTCAAGGCTTAACCTTTCAAAACGTGTTGAGTCGAATGGGAAATAGCATATAGAATTCAAAGCAGATAAGAAATTAAAGATTCCATTTACAAAAAAGACATTTAAATCTGCAGTGGATAAATTTATGGCTGTGCATGTGGTTAAGTTATTCAAGTTGGCATGTGTTCACAAAGAAATCATGCATAATGTATGTGGGAACAGGCATTAAAATTAAGCTGATACTCCATGATTGCAAATGGTTATTATATGTGTAATACCAATACAGCTGAAAATTACAGGCAAAACATGTAACGGCCATCAACAAATATATGCACATCACTTGTTATTTCCAATACGATGAAAGACAAGTTCCATCTATCGTGGAGTATATGTTCAACTTACATGTGGATTTGGGTTTGTATTGAAGTACTGAAGAGCTGATGTCTTCAAGCACTGCAACACAGAGGAGGGAGAGGGAGACATCACCCGAGGAGCTTCTGCGGAGGGTGTGGCTGTCCTTCAGTGACTGTGCCTTGGCCACCATCCTCCCTCCCCAAGAGCAGAGAAAGCACACAGACTTCATTCGGCTACCATGGCCCCTGCAGCCTCCCGCGGCCCCTGCATATATGGCATGTGGAGCACACCACAGGACACAGCCATCTGCGGTCCTGCCACAGCACCCCCAAGGCCTGCTCTAACTGTCCTAACTGCCAGCACCACCCAGAGAGTCTCAGAGGGCCCCAGGATGTCCCAAAATGCCAGGACCGACGTTGCCTAAAGTGCTTTGATTGCTTCAATTGTAACAGTCTGGAACTGTTACACACTTGTGTTATCTGGAGGACCCTAGGACACCAGAACTCTAGAGCCATGATACCAGGAGCCCTCATCTTTGCATCGACCTGGTGAGCAGGGTGTGCAGGAGTGAGCGGCTGTGGGCGGGAGTAAGTAGGAAGGCAGGCTCAGAGCCACGGACCCAACAGGTGTGGAGCGGAAGCGGGCAGCAGTAGGCCGTTGCGGCTTGCTCTCCTCGGTAGGTCTGCTTACAACATTACCCCCCCTCCCCACCACCTGCCCGATGCCTGACATCCGTTAGCTCACCCTGCATTGCACTTGCTACCCCTGCAAACTACAATCTTAAAACAGCATTCCAGGATCATGAGCATTGCTAGGTTGCAATCAGGGATAAAAAGAAAAAAGCTATCATATCAACCACACAACTATTCTATCATCACTTAACGTACAAAGGGGCATATTTATACTCTGTTTGCACTGAATTAGCGTCATTTTTGTTTACTCTAATTCGAAGCAAAATTAACTCCATATTTATACTTTGGTGCTAGACCCGTCTAACACCACATTTATGGAGTTAAAGTCACTTTTTGGAAGTGGAAACCTACCTTGCCTTAATGAGATGCAAGGTAGGTGTTCCTGTGCAAGAAATGGCTCTATGGCCTTTAACGCCATATTTATACTCCTGTGCAAAAATGGTGCACGGGAGGGAGGAGGAGTCAAAAAATGGTTCAAAGCTTGCTTTGCCCCATTTTTTAACACCTGGGTCAGGGCAGGCGTTAGGGGACCTGTGGGCCTATTTCCATGGAATAAGCCCACAGGTGCCCTCCCCAGGCCGCAGGGACACCCCCACCCTCACCAGAGGGACCCCATCCCAGGTAACTACAGATAAGTATTTTATTTTATTTTGTAAAGTGCCATTGAGGGCCCTGAAATGGACCCCCCTACATGGCACTCGGTGCATTGGCCATGCCCAGGGTCCCCTGGCCCCCTGTGGGTGGCTGGCATGACTCCTGTCTTTTTTAAGACAGGACTCATGTGGTATGGATGGTTTTGCGTCTGAAAATGACTCTAGGCAGGTTAGAGTCATTTTTTTTTACTCTAACCTGCCTAACGTCTTTTTTTGGTGCAAAAAACCCTTCTTCCATACTGCCAGCCTAACCCGACTAAAGTCATTTTTTTTGCCGCTAGCCTACCCTTTGCACTGGCTTGCACCATTCCATAAATATAGTGCCCGTCTGGTGCACAGAAATGGTGCAAGCCGGTGCTAAACTTTTTGGTGCAAAACTGAGTTGGTGCAGTTTTGCACCAAAAAGTATAAATCAGGGCCAAAGTCCCCATGTCTCCAAGTCCTGAAAGCTGACCAAGATCTACATAAAAGGGAGTATGCTCGTGCCCCCCTTGGCCTTCTGCCCACTAAGCCATAGGACAGTGAAAGGGGTGAAAGGTGCTCACTGGGCTTATACCGGGGCACACTAAACACCTGGAATGATGCAGTTATCTCTCTGTTGTTGCAAGTACCTGTAAATAACATCCCTGAAAATGGGAGGGCAAACAGAGGGGCATATTTACAAGAAAGTGGCGCATCGGTCTTGATGCACCACTTTTCTTGCGTCGCCCCATCTCCACCTAATGACACCGTAGTTCCACCCTATTTACAATACGGCGCACCATGGCAGTCTTTAGAACAAAAGAGTTTACATTTTTTATGCTATTGTGGCGTTTTCATGCACTAGCATTAAAAATGTTGATGCCAGTGCAGCAAAGTACAGGAAGGCCAATTGATTAAAATATGTGCATCATTTTAACACCTGCTCTGAGCAGGCGTTAAAATGACTGAAAAAATGGCACTGGAAATGTTGTAAATTTCACTGCACCATTTCGGGCTTCCCTGCAGGGGAAATGCCCCCTTGCATACGTTATGCCTGGGGCAGGCATAATGTGGCGCTAGTGTTTCCAAAGTGGAGCAATGCAAAGATTGCTCCACTTTATAAATATGGCATGGGAGGAAGGCCTCCTTAACGCCGCCTTAGCGTAAAAAAAATGACAATAGGGCAGAGCAAGGTGGCACTAGGGGCATGTCAATGTGCCCCAGAGTGCACTAAGGTGCAGAAGATAGCACACAATCACTCTATCATCACTCAGGCAGATTTAAGAAAAGTAATGCTGCACCTAGTGCAGCGTCACTTTCCTTGAGCCCCTTAGCATTCCCCTACTTCCATTATGTGTGTGCTATATTTAAAATTCGGCGCACCATGGCGCAGGGAAGGGTGCAATAGCATACTTTTTATGCTATCGATGTACTCTACAGGACTAGTGCCAACATTTTGACGCTAATTGGGCAGAGTGCATAGAGGCCCATTATAAATATTGGTAGCCCCCTTTTAACGCCTGCTTTGAGCAGGGGTTAAAAATGCCAAAAAAAAGGTGCAAGGAAATGTCTTAGATTTCCTTGTGCCATTTTTCGGTCCCCCTAATGGGGGAACGCCCCCTTGCATACATTATGCCAGGCGCAGGCATGAAGTGGTGCAAGGGTTTACACTTTGTTAATATGGCGCAGGGAAAATGCCATTTTTGCGCTGCCTTAGCCTAAAAAAATGATGCTATGGCAGCGCTAAGTTGGCACTAGGGGCTCTTAAATCTGCCCCAAAGTTCCCAAGTCCCTAAGTCTCCAAGTCCCCAAAGCCCTTCAAGGACTACATAAAAGGGAGAGTGTCCGTGTCCCGCCTTGGCCTTCTGTCCTCTTGGCCATAGGACAGTGAAAGGGTTGAGGCGGCATTCACTGGGCTTATATTGGGGGCATTCTAAACAACCTGGAATGAGGCAATTATCTCTCTGCAGTTACAAACACCTGCAATATATATCCCTGAAGACGGGAGGGCAAACAGAGTGCACTTAAGTGCCGAAGAAAGCACAGCCTCTAAACCACTTAATCAATTTTGTTATTAATCTGAGGGCAATTGCTCATCACAGGAAATGAGATCCGGAAGGACAAGGTAACAGCCCACCGCCATGCAAAGCTACTCAACAAGGAGTTCCCAAGGGCCTGGATTTTACCACTCACCCAAAGTTGCCCAGGGATGGACCAAGAGCCCCATCAGTCGAAATGGCAAGATAAACCAGGCCAAGTGATAATAAAAGGTCACTTTTATTAGAACATGTATGAAGTTCTGAAACTCATCAAACATTTTACAATTTAGAATTCATTGCCTCAGTAACATAATTAACAACTCCTAACACCCCACTGTTAAATCTCCTCCACCACAATAAAATACTCAAATCATTCTTACAAGCTTCAATCTTCACCATCCCCTTTCTTTCATCCACTGACCTTCCCATGTGACTCAACCATCACTCTCTGATGTTCCCTCTGCCAAAGCCTAGTCTGCAATGCCCCCAACCCTTCTGGTCTGCTGCACCACCAAGAAAAACCCTGCAAAGGTGTTATTTCCTGACCCCCTCGCCCCCCCCCCCTATTATATAGAGGAAAGGATTGTCCTTCACTTCTTGAAAGGAAAGTATTTTGTCCCCAAAACAGCTAGCACCACCAAATGCATTTGGAGCTTGAAAAAAACTGTCTGTCGTCCTACCAGCCCAGTAGGTATTAGCACCACCTTTGAATGGCTAAAACCAATGCAAACGTTTCTCTTATTTCAGGTTATAATTCATTGCCCACAAATGAGAGATGAACACTGTCCTGTCTAAAAAACGGAATGTCTCTAAAAAACGTTTTTTTTAATGTCATGATGTTACAACCAACCTACACCCCTACTTAAAAAATGTAACATTTTCTGGTTAACTTTGTGTCTCTCTCTTTCAACTGTAGTAAATGTAGCAGCACCTCTCCAAACTCTTCTGGGCACCTAAGCTGTTATCACAATTTTTGCCCAGATCAAGACCAACCAACGAGATCATGATCTTTCTTCATTTCTTTTAATTTCACTAAATGTAAAAGTAACACCTCAGGGCATACTCTGAATGACACCAGATTAGATAAACAAGGTAAAAGCTGACCCCATTTTATGCCTCCTGTCCCCAACCAATCAATCTTTGTTTCGTCACTGTGAAAATCCAAATTCCTTCAGAACGTCCGGTTCTCGGCTTGCTTTGCAGCCCACTTAATGAAAGAGTGTCCAACTATCCAAATGGAAAGGAAAGCCACCGCCAGTCCAGCCTCATAACCTGAAATGAGAAAAAAGAGTTAACAACCACTTACAAACTGAGCACCATAATATAGCAAAGACAACAATCAGATGATCAACGTCCTAATCTTTTCACCTCATTGAGAGAAAACCCCAAGCTGGCTGCTCCAGAAGCCACACCAATTCAAAAGAATGAGTGCCAAAACGGAAAGGATATACTCCAATATGACATAAAGGGGTAGATTTGAGAGCCCCTGGCACCACCGGAGCATCAATTTTTATGACGCTCCAGTGGCACTAATCACTGGTCCATATTTACAAGAAGGAGTAATGCCTCTTTTTGTGGCACCACGCCTCCTTGTAAATATGGGCTCCTCTGATGCCATTTATGCTTCAGAGGGGTGTGCAATGGGTGCTGCAGTGGGCGTTCCACCGCAGCACCAATTGCTTTTGACGCTGCCCCAGGTTTACGAGTAATTGTAAACCTGTGGCAGTGCCAAAAACTAATGCCACCCCAGTGGTGGCATTAGCATGGCAATACCAGGAGGAATGTTTTTATTCTTCCTCGTTTTTTGCTTTTTCCATGTGTGCTGCATTCCCCAGCACAGATAGAAAGAGCAAAATGCCAAGAGTGAATGTTTATGTGCAGGAAGGTGCCGCTTCCTGCACATAAACAATCATTTCAAATGACGCTTTGGTACACAGCACACATAGAAGTGCAAACTCGCCATTATAGATTGTTTATGTGCAGGAAGGGACACCTTCCTGCACATAAATAATCTATCTCCTCAACACAGACACCCTTCCACTATGGTGCAAAGATGCCTGCCTTGGTGCAGGCAGCTTAATTCAGCACTGGAGCAGGGTCAAACGCAGAGGTGCGCCTTTTCCCTCTAAATAAGGTGCATCCCTGCATTTCAAGAGTGGCGCAGCGCGGCACTGCTATTTTTGGAGCAGCACCGCACTGCCCCACTTTTGAATATATCTAGGCCAAAGTCTTTCTCATTACACCCCAAACCAGTGATGCAATCAGCCTTGAGCCATCTTGGTGAGCAAAGACCAGACCTGATTCGCCCCTGCTTCTTTAAATTCCTGCCAAGTAACCACTGGACACATCAGCCCACTTATTTTATTTAGCAATACATTAGCCCCCTTACCTCTTTGGTCCGTTGTAGAATGCCCCAGGAAAATCTGCATGGTTTTACCAGCCAGATACCCTAAATTCATCACAATAACCACTAGGACATGCATAACTTGAATAACGACTGTTCAAAAGAAGAAAAACCCATGCAAGCAAGGCCTTTATCAAACGCACCAACAATTTCATGGAGATAGGATCCCTGATAAGACAACCTCTCTGATTTTTTTTAGCCCAATCTTGCGACATTCTCCTACCCATCTAAGGGCCCAGCTGAGGGCTCATAGCCCCAGGAAAGTTGCCATAAAAACTCAAACCAGCTAACTTACCAGCAGTTAGTGAACTGAAATCTTCTTGTCAACATTACACATAATAAAACACAGGCCCGTATTTATACTTTTTGACGCTAAACTGCGCTAACGCAGTTTAGCGTCAAAAAGTTTAGCGCCGGCTAACGCCATTCTGAAGCGCCATGCGGGCGCCGTATTTATTGAATGGCGTTAGCCGGCGCTAGCAGACCGGCGCTGCCTGGTGTGCGTGGAAAAAAACCACGTACACCAGGCTTCGCCGGCGTTAAGGAAAATGACGTTAGGGCGTCTTAAAATGGTGTAAGTCAGGTTGACGCAAAAAAATCGCCTCCACCCGATTTGCGCCATTTTTAACGACGCCAAGACGCCAGTTACATGACTCCTGTCTTAGTAAAGACAGGAGTCATGCCCCCTTGCCCAATGGCCATGCCCAGGGGACTTATGTCCCCTGGGCATGGTCATTGGGCATTGAGGCATGTAGGGGGGCACAAATCAGGCCCCCCTATGCCAAAAAAAAAAAAAAAAAAAAAAAAAAATTATACTTACCTGAATGTCCCTGGGATGGGTCCCTCCATCCTTGGGTGTCCTCCTGGGGTGGGGAAGGGTGGCAGGGGGGGTCCCTGGGGGCATGGGAGGGCAGCTGTGGGCTCATTTTGAGCCCACAGGTCCCTTAACGCCTGCCCTGACCCAGGCGTTAAAAAGAGGCGCAAATGCGGGGTTTTTTGCCCCGCCCACTCCCGGGCGTGATTTTTGCCCGGGAGTATAAATACGACACATTTGTGTCGCAGTCATTTTTTTGGACGGGAACGCCTACCTTGCATCTCATTAACGCAAGGAAGGCGTTCACGCAAAAAAATGACGCTCTTTCCTCATACTTTGGCGCTAGACGCGTCTAACGCCAAAGTATAAATATGGCGTTAGTTTTGCGCCGAATTTGTGTCGAAAAAAACGACGCAAATTTGGCGCAAACGGAGTATAAATATGCCCCACAGTACTTCACCTCTCTTTAATAAGCAACCTGGCTCGTCTTGACTCCCACGGAACACTCTCATCCTCAAAAATACTTCTCAGGCTCTTCTGTAAGAGGTTCTAGGACTCACTGCCAGAGATTTCTCAACCAGTTCAAGCATTCTCAATCCGCTACCTCCCACACCTCCTGCGTCACCGGTGTTTTCTGCAAATCTGCTTGAGGCGCCAAACCACAGAATCTCTGCTACTGTGAATGAGACAATGTGTCTGCGATATTATTGTCCACATTTGGCACATGCTTGGCTCTAAAGACAATATGAAACATCACAACCTTGCATAAATCTTTGCAGTAGCCTGAAGAGATGCTTGTCCTTAACTTTCTGACCATTGACCAAATCTACGACTGTTTTGTTATCTACATTGAAAATGACCATCTTGTACTCCAATAAGGAAAAGAATTTAAAAAGGCAGTGCTCATTTTCTTTTCCACTCACTTCCCTACCCATTTCTCTGCACACCATCTGCCTTCTCAGAACAAACCAAAACCGATGGAGCCAGCCGCATCTAAGAATATCTAAACCATCCAAAAAAAATCCAAACCCAGAGACCACAGGGTGATGCCAATAAAACCTTTCAAAAACATTAATCAAACTTCAAAGTCCATCCTCATAGCTACAGTAATCCTGAATCTGTGCTGTGGTAGACTTACTCCTGACATAGAAAAATCTGACACCTACAAAACTTTCCACCTGTTCTTACAACTGGCATGCCAAACTGAGATGACCTAACAGCTGTTGAACTTGGTTCAATTACAGCTTAGGTGCTTGTATTGCTTCTTCGAGTAGCTCAATGATTTATTTAACTTCCATTTGAGGTAACTTTGCCTCCATTTTAACTTTGTCCAATTCAATTCCAAGAAAAACTAGCCATGTACTAGGACCCTCTGTTTTTTCAGGAGCCAAAGGTACCCCCAACTCATTTGCCATATCCTGAAAATGTGTCAGAGCTACCTTACAATCCTGTGTGCCTCCTGCACCTAAAAACAAAATATCATCCAAGTAATTGCAAAAAGGTACTAAACTACTCAAACAAACTTCAAGAAATGGCAAATCCCATTGTTAAAAAATTCATCAGCATCCAACTGATTATCAAATTGAATACCTAAAAAGGAAAAATCCAAGGGATGAACTGGGAGCAGACGAAAAGCTGACTTGATATTGAGGCCCATATTTATACTTTTTGACGCAAAACTGCGCCAACGCAGTTTTGCGTCAAAAAAATTAGCGCCGGCTAACGCCATTCTGAAACGCCATGCGGGCGCCGTATTTATTGAATGACGTTAGCCGACGTTAGCCGCCGACGCTGTCTGGTGTGCGTTAAAAAAAAACACGTACACCAGGCAGCGCCGGCGTAGGGGGAAAATGGCGTATGGGCGTCCACAAATGGTGCAAGTCAGGCTGAGGCAAAAAAATCGCCTCAACCCGATTTGCACCATTTTTTTTTCACTCCCAACCCCCATTGAAATGACTCCTGTCTTAGCAAAGACAGGAGTCATGCCCCCTTGCCCAATGGCCATGCCCAGGGGACTTCTGTCCCCTGGGCATGGTTATTGGGCATAGTGGCATGTAGGGGGGCACAAATCAGGCCCCCCTATGCCACAAAAAAAATAAAAAAAAAATACTTACCTGAACTTACCTTAATGTCCCTGGGATGGGTCCCTCCTGCCTTGGGTGTCCTCCTGGGGTGGGCATGGGTGACAGGGGGTGTCCCTGGGGGCATGGGGTGGCACCTCTGGGCTCATTCTGAGCCCACAGGTCCCTTAACGCCTGCCCTGACCCAGGCGTTAAAATCCGGCGCTAATGCGGGTTTTTTAGACCCGCCCACTCCCGGGCGTGATTTTTGCCCGGGAGTATAAATCCCACGCATATGCATCGGAGTCATTTTTTAAGACGGGAACGCCTACCTTGCATATCATTAACGCAAGGAAGGTGTTCACGCCAAAAAATGACGCTAACTCCATGAACTTTGGCGCTAGACGCGTCTAACGCCAAAGTATAAATATGGAGTTAGTTTTGCGTCGAATTTGCGTCGAAAAAAACGACGCAAATTCGGCGCAAACGGAGTATAAATATGCCCCTGAATTTTGCTAAATCTGCTCCTGGGACTACTGTTCTGACTAGAGCTGTAGCTACATTCACTAAAGCAAACTGCACTGCAGCATCCTCCTTTGCTGTATAATTGGTGACTGACAAATCCTGGAGCCATAAAAGCCGATGAATCATGTGAATTTCACCCATAGCCAGTGGGTAAAAAGACCTGCATCCTTCCTTCTCTTACTTCTTTGTTCACTTTTTGTCAGATTATATGCTGATGTTCTTTTGCTGACTTTAAATTCTCTGTAAACCTGTATGCCCTAGACCAGGGTTCTGCAAAATCTGTCCTGGAGAGCCAGGTTCATGCCAGGTTTTTAGCATATGCACATTTAGAAAAAAGATGTTGCAGAAATCTAGATTTTTCTAAATGTGGATATGCTAAAAATCAGGCATGGAACTGGCTCTCCAGGACCGACTTTGCAGAACCCTGCCCTAGACCCTGATAACCAAATTCCATTGTATTTTGTAAATTTACGTTGCTTTAGTGTAAAAAAATGACACAAATGAGGCGCTATAAAAGTATAAATATGGGCCAAGTGGGAAACCTTCTCTGAAACCCCATTCCCATCTTGAAGCCTCATCTCTGTTGGGGTAAAATTTTAACCAATAGCTCAAACGCCCTAACTTAATTAGAGGGGGAAGGATCCCCCCCGTCCCTGCCTTGTCCACTGCCTCCAAAACCTGCCTGTTCCCTGTAACACTGGAATAATGCGTGCTTACGCCTGTATTTAGGGCACTCATGTTTATACTTACAGGGATTTCATGGGCAAACCCCTGTTAAAACTCAAGCAGGCACTTTTATTGAGACCTTGACCTCTTCCCCATATTTCCACCCCACCCCATTGTAGGAGGAGGTCTCCGTGGGTACATCCATTTAACCCAGAGCGCATTGTCTACTCCCCCCATAGCTTTTCAGGTATAAGCACCATATGGACCCTAAGCTCCTCGCCATAGTGCAACCATGCAAAGCCCCCAAACTCCATATGGGACTTAAGGATTGTGTCTATATATTTAAATATAGACACTGCTCTCTCTGGAAATTTTTCACAGTATACGCGGCCAAATATTAAAAATGCAAACTTCCATGTGTCTACTGTGGTGGGCACTCTATGGCCCGTATTCAAAAGAAAAATGACGGAGTATGATGCTGTGCCAAAATTGGCAACGCCACACTCTGTCATTTTCACAACGCTGGGATGTGCAGTATTTAATTGAATATGGTGCACCCCTGTGTTGTCTCCTGCGCTGGTGCTAAATTGATCTGCCTAGTGCCAATGCAGATATCCTTGCACCATTGTGAAAGGATGTCTTCATTGAGGAGTTTGACTGTTTATGTGTGGGAAGGGAAACAAATACTAATGGTGATTTGGCACTTCTGTGTATGCTGCAGAATGCAGCACACACAGAAGTGCCAAAGCGTCATTTTGAAACGATTGTTTATGTGCAGGAAGGTACTCCTTCCCACACATAAAACAATTGAGTCTGGCATTTTGCTTTTTCTATGCATGCTGCAGAATGCAGCACACATAGATAAAAGCAAAAAACGAGGAGGAATAAAAGCATTCCTACTCATTGTGTCTTGCTAAAGCCACCCCTGGGGTGGCGTTAGATTTTGGCACTGAATCTCGTAAATCTGAGGCAGCGTCAAAATGCAATGGATGTTGCTGTGGCACGCTCTCAGCAACACCCATTGCACGCCCCTTCAACGCAAAGGGCTGCTTGTGAAGGGGCCTTATTTACAAGATGGCGTTCAGCCACAAAAAGTGGCTTAACTCCACCTTGTAAATATGTCACAGGGCATAGCGCCACCGGAGCGCCACTAAAAGTGCCGCTCCGGTGGCGCTAGGGGCTCTTAAATATGCCCCTTGGTCTTTTGGCCAGCTCTAAAGCCTCCTCTCTAGAACCTTCTTTAGATTATAGCTCTCATGTAATATATTGAAAACGTTCACAAACTCACCCCTTCAAATCATTGCTTAAATGCACCCCCAAAGGCATAAATAACCCCATGTAAGGCAGTCTTTTCAAACCTTGTGTTTTACTCTTTACCCTGTCCTTTTTCGGGTTCTCTTCTTTATCTATAATCAACTTAGATGTGTTTGCACTGTTACCTTTAACTGTGGTTTCTTCCGCTGTACCAGTTCCCGCATCTTTCCTCTTTAGTCTTAGAATCTGTACCCAAACCTTTATCCACTGCCATCGTACTCGTTCCCTTGTGTACCTTTTTGAGCTGCTTTTGTGTATTTCTCCTCCTCCAGCTACACCACCATTCTTAATCTGTTAGTTGATTCTGGTGGTGCCCTCTTTTATCCGTCTCTTTCTTGTGGCCTCTTAACACCCCATCTTCTATCCACTGATTCCATCTTTTACATCACTTGCCTGTAAGATATGACTTTTTTGGAAACATTTTTAGCATCCACCTTTTTTGTCTCCTCCACTTTTTAGCTCTCTTTATGCTCTTGTCAATATGGTACTTCCCCATCTTCCAATTCATCATCATCCTCATCATAGTTCAACTCACACTCCATACTTCACTTCGCATTTGCAGAACTTACACCAGGGCATTCACCATCACCCACACCCCCATCAAAATGTTTTCTGTCCATTTTTTTGGCACCAGGAAGTGATGCAGATGAAGTATTTTCCCACATTGTTGGGATGGTTGCACCAAACCTCTCCCTCTCTTTGGGCAATGTGTTCCAGGTCTCTGCAAACCCAGTCAGCTGGACATCACTGTATCTGTTGGAATCATGCAGTATTCTCCCTGCGCTACCCTGCAAGCTGCCAAAACCTGTAGGGACTGTGGTCTTATAACCAACCTGACCTGTACTTTCATGGGTTAAATCAGCCTCCCCAGGGACCCAAACCCACTTACCCACACATTTGAAACCCCTTGGGGACTGCTATGACTTTCAAAAATATTGCTGCTTGCTCTTTCTCACCTGTGCAACAGTAGCAATTTGGGCCCATATTTATACTTTTTGACGCTAAACTGCGCTAACGCAGTTTAGCGTCAAAAAATTTAGCGCCGTCTAACGCCATTCTGAAGCGCCATGCGGGCGCCGTATTTATGGAATGGCGTTAGCCGGCGCAAGCAGACCGGCGCTGCCTGGTGTGCGTGGAAAAAAACCACGTAGACCAGGCAGCGCCGGCGTTGGGAAAAAATGACGTTAGGGCGTCTTAAAATGGGGCAAGTCAGGTTGAGGAAAAAAAATCGCCTCAACCCGATTTGCGCCATTTTTTTACGACGCCATTTCATGACTCCTGTCTTAGTAAAGACAGGAGTCATGCCCCCTTGCCCAATGGCCATGCCCAGGGGACTTGTGTCCCCTGGGCATGGTCATTGGGCATAGTGGCATGTAGGGGGGCACAAATAAGGCCCCCCTATGCCACAAAAAAAAATAAAAAATATAAAAAATTATACTTACCTGAACTTACCTGAATGTCCCTGGGGTGGGTCCCTCCATCCTTGGGTGTCCTCCTGGGGTGGGCAGGGGTGGCAGGGGGGGTCCCTGGGGGCAGGGGAGGGCACCTGTGGGCTCATTTTGAGCCCACAGGCCCCTTAACGCCTACCCTGACCCAGGCGTTAAATTGTGGCGCAAATGCAGGGTTTTTTGACCCGCCACCTCCCGGGGCGTGATTTTTGCCCGGGAGTATAAATACGACGCATTTGCGTCGCCGTCATTTTTTTAGAAGGGAACGCCTTCCTTGCATCTCATTAACGCAAGGAAGGCGTTCACGCAAAAAAATGACGCTATTTGGCCATACTTTGGCGCTAGACGCGTCTAACGCCAAAGTATAAATATGGCGTTAGTTTTGCGCCGAATTTGCGTCGAAAAAAACGACGCTAATTCGGCGCAAACGGAGTATAAATACGGGCCTTGATTGCTAATAAGATTTGGCTTCTGATTGCCCACGCCCTCCCCACCACTGGTCAACATGTGCTCACTTGTCAATCTATATACCTGTGGTGCAGTCAGAACAACTTCCCCCATAAAAAGGCATTTTACTGGTTGAAGCGCATGTTCAAAATTAGGGGCAGCCTCTACTTCAATATTACAGTGCTGTAACAAATGCTTAAATATAAACACATTTTTATTATGAGCCTGACTACTTGCGCTAAACAACATGCATGAGCACTCTGCTGCTCCCTGCTGGACTGCCTCTATCACTGCGTGGCTCATGGGTTCAGCAGACACTGCGTGCTGCACACTGTGAACATTCAGCTCTAAGCCTTCCCCCATATCCCAGCCTTTCACTCATCGGGCTCTTACCTGCTGACGTGGTTGTATGTGCACAGCCGTTGCCTCCTCTCCCCGCATCAGAGATTGCTCCTCATGAGGTAAGCTGTGTAATGCTCGAGCCTCAGCAGCATCAACTGCCATCTGCAGGGTTTCCTCCCCTTGAAAATGAGCACCTTGAGCTTTCATTTTTTTTTGTGGCGACGAGCACGCTAATATCTCCACTACAACACCAGTGGCCACAGCACATTTAGGCCCCTCCATACCTTCCCATTCCTGTGAAAGAACACCTGTCCGAATTAGATCTTACTCGCCTGCCTCATATATACCCCTAAGCTCCTCTCTTACTGTCTGTGCTTTCTCCACCATTATAGATCACTTCACTGTAAGCCCAACCAACTAGAGAACCAGAAATAAAATTCAACCCTAATCTGTAGGACCACAGCATAGGAATGATGCAGTAAACCCCAAAGTGGACCCAATAGCTAAAATAACCCTGCCGGAGTGCAAAACTGCCCACTAATGAGTCCACAAGGGCCTGAATTTCACCACTCACCTTTAGTTGCCCGGGGTGGACATCCTAAGGATGCCCCCACAAGAGCCCCCATTGTGCGTTCTCTTTTTCCAAGGTAAGCAATGCGTGTATCAGTTTCGGAGCTCTGGGCAGCCACTGTAGGGAGAAGTTGTTTAATTCTTCCCATCCCTCTACCATGCCTAGTGTCAAACATTATGAGGTGTAGAAGGCCTCAGATGTCAGTCCATGTTTGTGGTGGGCGGAGTCAGGGCCTTCAGACTTTGCAGGCTCGCCACGAGTCACACAAGCATTCTTGTTCAGACCAGGGATGCCCTGGCACCATCAACTGGGCCAGCGGTGCCCCTGGCTATCCAGCAGGCCTCCACTGCGTCATGGCACAGGAGTAGACCTCATACAGTGGAGGAGAACTTCATGGCTGAAGCATGTGTGCCTCCCATCTCAAGCAACCGCACATGCTCTGACTCCTTGTTGCAGAGGCCAACCCCTTAAGCACCTCAGGAGTTTACAAAAGGGTTGTGACTCAGTGTGAAGGCCACCAAGTGCCAGTGGGAGGCTCAGAAGCCATGGAGGATTCTGTGTGGTGGGGCTGATCCCCTGCTGCCATTTTGGCCTTCCTGACACACCTCAAGATGTGCAGCCCCCTCCATCAAACTGTATCAGTTATCTCTCCATATGCATAACAGTTAATCACTACACTGTTGCTTTTGATGCTCATTTCTTGGATATCTTCCTGTATTTCATGTTAAGACTGCTGTTTTAAGATGATGTTTACTTGTGTGCCAATTATATGATGTAATATGCAACTGTTGTCATACTATACAGTGCTTTAATGCTCGGTGAAAAAGCACTACAGAAAGAATAGACAACATGCATCTTAAAGCTCATCCTGTGATTTCCTTGGAGAACTTGCTGAAATCCACTAGGACTGAAGGAAACAACTGTGTGTCAGACTTGAATGCCTGAAAGGCAATCCTTTGTGCCTTGTGTACAAAACACGTGACAGGTATTCCCTAAAGGCAAAACAGTCTGGCAGAAACTAGTGAAGACAGCCTGCAGATCGGGTTTTTAATTTGACATAAAATTACCATAAAGCCATCAAAGGCATGCCTGCAATCTAACTGCAGTTGCTCAGCCTGTCATACTGTAGATCGTCTATGGTACAACTAAATGAACGGTTTAGGCAGCATTATGATTTATGGCCATATACCACCTAGACTGTTCTTTTAGCTCCAGTGTTCTTTTTCTAGGCAACAAACATCTTGAAGTTCACTCTGACTCTTGTCTTGTGGTGGGTACTTCCAGAATCTCAGAATTTTCCAAATGCTCAGATTAAGCTTCCCAGTATTCCTCCAATGCATTAATCCATGAAGCTATGGGATATTACGTCAGACGGAAAAAATAGCACAAGGAAATCTCATAGATTTCCTTGTGTAGGAAAGTACCATCTTTCTTGGCATGTTAGCCCCAATTTATGCCTGCTTGTCAGTGTGTTTTCCCTGTCTCACTGGGTATCCTGCTAGCCAGGACCCCAGTGCTCATAGTTTGTGGCCTGTATGTGTTGTCAGTATGCTTGACTGTGTCACTGAAGTTCTGCTAACCAGAACTCCACTGCTTATGCTCTCTCTACTTACCAAATTTGTCACTATAGTTTAGTGACTCCAGATTCCAATTCTGATTGACACACTGGACCCCCTTATAAGTCCCTAGTATATGGTACCTAGGTACCCAGGGCATCGGGGTTCCAGGAGCTCCTTATGGGCTGCAGCATTGCTTTTGCCACCCATAAGGAGCTCGTCCAAAACTTTCTTCAAGACTGCCACTGCAGCCTAAGTGAAGTAGTGCACACACTATTTCACACCCATTTTTCACTGTACTTGGTAACTTATAAGTCACATATATATGCCTAACCTTCATCTACTGAAGGTTAGGTGCAAAGTTACTGTGTGTGAGGACACCCTTGCACTAGCAAAGGTGCTCCCACGTTGTCCAGGGCCAATACCCCGTACTTCTTGAGTTGGGGGATACCATTATAAGCATGCACTATATATCTGTAGCTTCACAATTATGTCCCCAAATGTGGCCATGTGAGGTGCCTAAGATCATGGAATTGATCCCCCAATCCAAATCTGGTATTGGGGGGGTGGGGTCCCATGCACCCTGGGGGCTCCATCATGAACCGCCAGTACTGCCAAACCAGCTCTCTGAGGTTTTCACTGCAGCCTCAGCAGCTGCCATCTCACAGACAGGTTTCTGCCCTCCTGGGGATTGAGCAGCTCAAATCCAGGAAGGCAGAACAATGCATTTCATTTAGGAGAGGGGTGTTACACCCTCTCCCATTGGAAATAGATGTAACAGGCATGGGAAGGGTATCCTCCCAGAGCCTCTGGAAATGCTTTGAAGGGCACAAATGGTGCCGTCCTTGCATAATCCAGTATACACCAGCTCAGGGACCCCAGTCCCTGCTCTGGCACAAAACTGGACAAAGGAAAGGGGAGTGACCACTCCCCTCTCCATCACCACCCCAGGGCTGGTGCCCAGAGCTCTTCCAGAGTGTCCCTGGGGTTAGCCATCTTGGAGTCCAAGGTGGGAGGACCCTCTAGATACCTCTGAGTGGCCAATGCCAGCAGGTGACATCAGAGACCCCTCCTGATAGGTGCATACCTGGGTAGGTAGCCAATCCCCCTCTAAGGGCTATTTAGGGTCTCTCCTCTTGGTGTTTCCTCAGATTCAGTTTGCAAGATTTCTCCAGGACTCCTCTGCTTTCTCTGCTTCAGCTTCTGACATTCGGATCAACCGTAGACTGCTCCCTGAACCGCTGTAACTGCAACAAAGTATCCAGGATGACTCCTGTGACCTTCAACTTCAGCTCCAGCTCCAGCCAGCATTTGCAACAGTTTCCAAGGTGTGCACGCTCTGAGGACTGACTGTCTTCACCCTGCACCAGAAGAACTGAAGGAATCTCCCATGGAGTGACAGAGTCACTTCCCTGCTTCTGCAGGCACCCTTCTGCTATGACAACTAGTACTCTGGGACTCCTTTCCTGATGACGAAGGTGCTCCCTGGAACACAGGTGGTGGACAGAAGTGACCCCAGAGTGTCCAAAGGCCCAGCTGTCCAAATTTGGTGGAGGTAAGAGCTTGTCTCCCCGTGCTGCAAGAGTACCCCTGTGCACCGTGTCTTCTGCAGCTCCTTTGACTTCTGTGCACTTCTTCCAAAAGTTCTTCATGCACAGCATAGCCCAGGTCTGAGGCACTCTATCCTGTGATGCACCGCTCCCTGAGTTGTTCTCCGGTGGCGTGGGAGCCTCCAGTGTAGTGCTGCGATGACCTCACTTTGCATCTTCTTTGTCCCCATGTTCTGGGACTCCACGCAGGAACCCACAGCCATCTTCTTTGGTGCACTTCTGTACTTTTCTTCTGACTGGAGAATCAACTTTTGCACCTTCTTCTAGGTTGCCAGGGGCTCCTGTCCTTCCTAGACTCTTCTTTGACTTATGGACTTGGTCTCCTCTCTCCACAGGTCTTCAGCTCCAGGAATCCATCAGTTGTTGCTTGCAGTATTGCTTGGTTCTTGCAAAATCCTTTAGCACGACTTGTAGTGTGTCCTAAGGAAACTTGCTGTACTTTAATCCTGCTTTCCTTGGCTCTGGGGTGGGGCAGTTTACTTACCTTTGGTGTTCGCTTATACTCCCAGTGCCCCTCTACACACTAAACTTGCCTTGGGAGGAATTCGACATTCACATTCTACTATTTTAGTATTTGGTTTGTGTTGCCCCTAGGTGTTTGCTTACCTGATTTTTGTTACTAGTGTATATATTGTGTATAATACTTAACTTCACAGAGAGTATTGCCTCTAAGATATTTTTGGCCTTGTGCCACATAAATAAATTACCTTTAGTTTTGGTAACACTGAGTATTGTCTTTTATTGTGTACAAGTACTGTGTAACTATAGTGGTATTGCAGGAGCTTTACATGTCTCCTAGTTCAGCCTAAGCTGCTCTGCTACAGCTACCTCTCAACAGCCTAAGCTGCTAGAACACTGCCTACATTTCACTAATAAGGAATAACTGGACATGGTATAAGGTCTAAGTACCTTAGGTACCCACTGCAAACTAGGCCAGCTTCCTACACCTTGCACCAGTTTTTTTAGCCCCCTTAAGGTGGAGCGCCCTCCTTGCATACATTATGCTTGGCACAGGCATAATGTGGCGCAAGGGCTTACAATGTTGCACAATGCAAGCATTGCACGACTCTGTAAATATGGCGCGTGGGAAAAGCCACCTTAATGCCACATTTGCGTCAAAATAACTTCTGCAAATGTGGCGCTAGAATCTTATAAATATGCCCCTTACCGTTTCTGTAAGAAAGGTAGGCATAGGTGCCTTGAGGTATTCCAGCTCCGCCTAATCGGTTCTTTCAGAGGCCCAATGTTCCTATCTGCCCAGCTCAACAACCACCCGATTATCTCCAGGAACAATGCCATCTGCATTCCCTTTCCCTAAACATGAACACTACTGTCTTGATACTCAATGCTGGAATGGTTCCTCATCTCATGCTGACCAGATCTCTTAAAAATAAACACTTTTGTTCATCAATATGAAACTGCCAACAGAAGGTGAATGTGCCCATGCCTTATGAAACTGTTTCTCCCTGACTGGCCTTCCACTGTCAACATTTTGATGTCAATCTGACCTATTCTGAGATCCTGTGCTGTCTTCCTCCGATCTGGTTGCAGTTATGCCCCTGATAGCGCCTCTTACCTTATTTGGCTTTTCATCATTAATTTATAAGGGGACGCACTAGAGGTTTGATGGACCTTTTGACTGCGCTTAGACTAATTCCCACTATCTGACCCAATTTCATTACCTATCAATAACAATATCAATCAATAGACTCAATAATCTTTGCAGTCAGTAGTGTTCATGCACCATGACCCCTTGGCCATGAATAACCACACTCTTATGTAAAAGTTAGAATGTTTATTTCCCTATATGAACAATGCAAATATTGCATAACTTAATCTCAAAATCAAATGATATACATACAGAAACAATACAGGTTGACCGAATCTCCTAATGTATCTCAATTTGATCAAATCATGTATGGTTATGCACTCTAGAATCACAGTACAAAACAATAGCAAGAATAACTGAGCAATAGAAATAGCATACATTTGGATTCAGCAAGGAATCAACATCAACTGTTGACAATAATTTGCAAACATCTTCTGTGAGTCTCCTAGCTAACCTTTTGATTATATTAGCATGTTTGGGCTCCATGCAAAACAATTTAGTCAACACAAATTTGGAAAAACATCTAGCTGTGGCTCTATCAAAATTAGCGGTTGGTACAAGGGACAAAAGACAAATTACATCCAGAATAGCAATACTATGATACACCGCTCCTCGGTATGGATCAGCAAGCTGCAATAGTCTTCGTCAATTGGACATCTGTTTGGTCAACATCAGCATTGGGATTACATCAACACCGGGATTTCCCAATAAAGTTTAAGATATGAAACGTCTCAGGAATAGGGATAATCGGAATGGCGCTTCTCAGTAAAAAGATTAAGGAAAAGTGAGCTCTCTCCTTGGTGCAGTTGGGCTAAGTTAAAGTTCCCTAGGGCTTCTTCCCATGTTGCTATTGGTCAAAGAATCGTACGTTTATATTTATTCCAATGAAAGCAGAATCTCATATCTAAGATACAACTAAACTGTCTTTCACATGTTGATGAATGGCTCCCCTTATCCTTTTCCCAGAGTCGGGCACGTCAGGTAACAATTTTGTATCTCTCTGTACTCCAGTCAGTGCATCCACTGTTAGCTCCTGGGAATATCGCTTTCACACACACTAAACTTTACATTGTAACGATAGCAAATACAGAGTATTCTAGCAAGCAGTTCTCAGGAGAAAGAAAATCATCTACTAGCATTTTGTCAACACGGTGTAAAAATACAAATATTAATTTCTCTATGCAGCCATCTTATGTGGTATTTAAGCAGTGCAACTTAACATGAGGCTGTGCAACTAGGCCCAAGACCTTGCTAACTTATGGCCTATCATTAATACAGCAAATACATAAGAAGGAATCATTAATAAAACACACTACTACATTAATCTGAATATAGGGACGTCATTTCATATTAATAACCAATTAATAAGAACACTTCATGATTACTGGCGCCCACTCAAGTAGGCACATCTTCAAAGTTGTGTATTATTTTTCTATATTAATTTATTTTCTATGCAGATTCAACATTCAGAATACATGAATATTTATTAGAAAAATTCAGCATTAACAATCCCTCCTCTAATGACTAAATATTTCATCACATTTAAATCTTCCCACACAAATTTTCACTCCACTAAAATGTGTCAACCCTATCTCTTTTAATTTTTTGTTCCCTCTTCGATTTTTCCTTAAACTATTTTTCCATTTTAATTTCTTCCCTCCTCCATTCGCTCTTCTCTTTAATTCGATCACATTATACAATTTACATATTCCCCATGCTCAAATTATGCAAATCATAATAATCAATATACCTTTTATTATTTTCATTATTATCCCTTTTCTTCGGTTGCCAAGCCAATTCCCCACAGAAGCAAATCCTTTGCCAACTTTTTCCCAAACTCCTGGTTCTTTCAGCTCTTTCAAATCAGCACTGTCATTAGTCAGATTACTAATCAAGCTTCTAATTTCTTTACTATTATCAGGAATATACGAACAACAATGCAATTGCAAACTCTGCCATCCTTTGCTAAAAGAATGTCTAACGCAAGGTGGTTCTGAAGAGTCATAGATCTTACTGCAGCTATTTCTGTATCCATCAGGATCATGGTTCCTTAAAAATTTGTCAGCATGTTATTCACAATAGTAGACAACTTTCTAATCTTTATAGAATTTGGGATAACTCCTATTGCTCCAAATATATCTCCAACTATACTAGAAGGAGACTCTCTCTTTTGTGTAACGTGGTGCAATTCAGTCATTTTAGGTATTTACTCAAGCTTTCTATCTCAAACTTCTTTGGGAAAACTATCCCTAAGTAACATGTGCCACACCATTCTCTTGGAAGATGGTAATATACATTTGATCCACAGATATAATAAACTCCAGGAATTGGTGGATCCTATCCATTCAACATGAACGTCCATTTGGTCTGAAACAAAAACACATGTCTGCATTCACTTGTTCCCACAAACAATGCATCATCTCTAGATTTAGGCCTATACACACACACAGCTTTCCTACATGTTGCACATCTAAAGCGAACCTTCCTTCTGTCTTTATTTCACTAAATGCATAATCATTTCTAAATGTTCTGTTCTCTAAGCCCTTTTCTAATTTCTCCTTTAATGCTTTTCTCCTGCCATTTGTCTGATCTAAAACCTATTTTCTATGGGTGTAAGGAGGCAGGTCAAATTGTTGCAGTGCGCGTATGTGGTACCAAATGTTAACGAAGGCTCAAAGAATCCTCTCACTAATTCTATAGTGTTCTCTTTAGCTATTCTACTCTGGTACTTAATTATAGGTACAAACAAAAACACAACATCATAATTGGAATAGAAATACTGAATGTTCTGCTGGTTATAGAATCTTGTTAGTAACAGACTATAACTTATCCCATAAGTGAGGGGCAAACTATGATAAGTAACTCCTTCCTCGACTGATGAAAGAATCTGCGTGCAAACATAACAATTTCTTTCATCCATAGTCTGAACATATTCACTCAACAAGCTATAGAAAATGTTAGAAGAAAGTTCTCCTTGTGTGCCATCTATGTGCAGATATTTCTCATCTACCCTACACTTCTCTGTTTCTGTGAGTGTAGTAGTTGTCTCTAAAGCTAAGGTATGGTTGGCTTTTCTCTTGCCAAGAACAGTCATTCCCACAATCAATACCAGGTACAATATCATGGATATAATCTCCAAACCAATACTCATGCACTTACAGCACCTATTCTTCCTACCCTGTTGGCTACGGTTACTCATGATCTGTAAAGAATCAGAAAGTAGAAGAGAAAACTTTATAACCATGCAGCAAAATAAAAAACAAAAATCTTCTATCTTTCTTTAGCAATTATTTACTGCTTTCAGTCTTACTTCCAGGATATTTTTGTCAAAAATCGGTAAGCTTGTCAAAATCGGTTTAGCAGCTTGACAAAATCAGATTATCAAAAGTATTTTCCTGTTGTTTTCAATAGCCTCTTTCTTTGCTCAGTTTACAGTTTTCAACAGTTCAGTTCCTTGACTTCCTTCAAGTGTCAAAATATTGACCTGGAATGTCTCGATCAAAACTAAAAGACAAAAATTCTCTTTGCCTGCGTATTTTCGACTCTTTCTTTTCAATCTTCGCTCTCCATCTAGTTCTCCATTACTCAAATATTGTTTCCTTTTGTGTCTACTTCCTCCCCAAATGTTGTCTCTGTAATTGCTTCTTTCCTTTTTGCTTATGACTTCGGCCACTTATCTGCTTTCAGTGGACCTTTCGTCAATGCTCCTTTCAGTATCGGACTTGTAATTTCTCTTTGTTCTGCAGGATTGTTTCTTGACGGACCTGCAACTGGTTCAGGAGGAGTTAGACCACATTAGCTTGGATCCGCCTCAACTCCTTTCCCCTCGGGGTTTATCGTTTGCTCTGTTTGTCTCTCAAGACAGTTTGCTTCTGGGTGAGCCCTCCTCTGACAACACTCTCCTGCTGCCTCAGTTGAGGATGGTTCACTTCCACCTTCCTGTGGGTCTTCTCCTTTGTGTCTCACAGAAGTGGCTGAACAGCTTTCATTTTGCTCCGCTTCAGTCTCAATTTCTTCTTCTCCCCTCTCCAGCTCTGGGGTTGGTTTGGACTTTGTTGGTACTCTCAACAACTCCTCTTCATTGTCCAAAGGACAAGCCACTTTCCTCATATGGCTTGCGTGAAACACTACCTGGTTAGGGCCTTGTCCACCGAGGCTCTAAACACGTCTTCCTCACGTGCTTTCTGAACACAACCCAGTCACCTGCTCTCAGGTTGTATCCTTGATCTTGAGACGGTTGCAGTGTGGTGGCTTCCACCTGATGAGAGAAAGAGCAAACCACACCAGCCAGAGCTTTGCAGATCATCTGTTATGTTCACAAAAGCATTGGCAGGAACCACTGGCAACCTCATTGCTCTGTCCATGAGGATCTCATGTGGTGACAGTCCTGTCTTCCTGTTGAGTGTGTTCCTCATTGTCATCACAACTAACGGTAGTGCATCCTGCCATATCAGATTCGTAGATGCACACATTTTCGCCATTCTTGATTTCAAAGTACCATTCATCTGTTCCACAAGTCCTGATGCTTCAAGGCAGTAGCTACAATGCAACTTTGGCTCAATTTAAATGCTTCATTTTTTAAGTGACTTCCTCAGTCTGATTCTAAAGAGATCGAAAACCCAAAATGTGGTGTCACTTCCCTAAGCAGTAACTTCGCTACTATGAAGCTGTCATTTCTTCATGTAGGGTAAGCTTTAACCCAATGGCTAAAGATGCAGACAATTACCAAAACATATCTCAATCCTCCACGCACAGGCATCTCAATAAAATCCACCTGCATTCTGCTGAATGGGCCATTGTGCTCTTCCAATGTGGCTCAAATTGACCACTGTCCCTTTACCCGTGTTCTTTTGTTGACAAATGACGCAGCGAAGGCAAACTGCTTCGGCAAACTGTCTAAACTTTGGATTGTACCAATTTTGTTTAAACACTCAAATCATAACATCCCTCCCAACATGTGTTTGGCCATGATAATATCTAGCCATTTGAATCAACAAGCTGTTTGGCAAGACCAAATGACCCTCTTCTGATACCCATAGTTCATTCTCACTATGGACACATTTCAATTTGACCCAGTACCTTTACTCTTCCCTTTCAACGCTATCCTCCAATGCTTTCAGTTCTTCCAAGGTATCTATAACATGTAATGCATAACTTGGGCACGTATTGTCTTCCTCAGGTAACAATTCCCATTTATCTTTGAAGAATATACAGTTTAACATGCAAAACCTTGTGACTTGGTCCGCATATCAATTTCCCATTGACACAAAATCTTGTAATTTCAGGTGTGGACTGCATTTCACCACAGCAACCTTCTCAGGCATTTGAATAGCATGTAGCAATTCATGAATCTTGAACCAGAAAAGGTCATGAAACCTCGCTGTGACCACAGCTGGCTAAAATCATGCACTATTCCAAGTCCATACTGACTGTCCTTATAGATGGTAACTTTAAGCTGTGCAGAAACATGGCATGCTCTAGTGAGGGCTATCAGTTCTGCCACTTGAGCCGAATATACTCCTTGAAGCCAGGACTCTTCGATTATTCCAGAAACTGTGCATACAGCATATCCTGCTCTCAGTGTTACCCTGCTGTCTCTTAAACAGGAACCATCAACAAAAATATTTTAGTCATTTTCCTCCAATCGGGTATCTCTAATATCAGATCTCGGCTTTGGGCACAGGTCGGTTACTTCGAGACAATCATGTTCAATGTCTTCCAATTTGACAATTTCAACATTCACTTTTGGGAGTAATGTTGCTGGGTTAAGCACTGTACACCTTTTCAACGACACATTTGGGGACCCCAAGATGCTTGTTTCATAGCAAATCAGCCTGGTACCTGTAAGGTATTGCATTTTGGTTCATGTAAGCAAAACTTAAATGGAGTAGGGACCATAATTGGCAGGGGGTGTGCCATCAGAATGCTCGCACTCTGAGTGAGGCTAAGTCCAACCTCAGCGACGGAACACAGACAGCCTGGTAAAGCTGCTGCTACTGGGTCCAAAGTAGCTTAAAAATATGCTACTGGCCGGTTTACACCACCATGGACTTGAGTCAAGACAGACAAGTAACATGCATCACGTTCATGACAAAACAAAGTGAAGGGTTTCATGTAGTCAGGTATTCCCAAAGCCGGGGCTTTGCACAAAGTTTCTCTCCACTCAGAAAATGCTTTCAATCAGGCTTGATCTAACACTAGGGGATCAGTAACTTCTTTGTGAGTGAGCTTCTGCAATGGCTTAGAAAAGTTAGGAATCCACTGGCGACAATAGCTTACCATTTCCAAAAAAGATCCTAACATCTCTGTGTGGCTGGGGGACTCATCTGCAATACAGCTGTAACCCTTTCTCTAGATATTTTCTTAATTCCTTTCTCAATTTGGGGACCCAAATATTTCACTTCTTTCTGACAGTATTGTAATTTCGATGGGGACACTTTATGACCATTTTTCCCTAAATGATTCAGTAAGGCAATCATATCATACTTGCATTCTTCTTTTGTTTTAAATGCAATTAACACATTCTCAAAGTACTGTACTAATGTCGATTGGAAAGTCATTCCTAATGACTTCAGCTTCTTTTTCAAGAACTGGTTCAAAACGGAAGGTGATTCTGAAAACCCTTGAGGAATTATACACCAACAGTAGACTCGATCTAAAAATTTGAAACAGAAAATAAATTGACTATCCTCATGAAGAGGTACAGAAAAGAATGCTTGCAGCAGGTCTATTATGGCAAACCATTCTGCATCGCACGGGATCTGAAACAAAATCACTGCTGGTTTTGGCACTACAAGGCAACACTTAATCACAATGTCAGTTAAGTTTCTCAAATCCTGAACAATTCGAAATTTCCCACAGGGCTTTCACAATCCCATTATCGTGAATTACATGGACTGCTCAATACTTCTTTCAAAACTCCTTGGTTTACAAATTCAGCAATTATTGATGCAAATCTTTCAATTGTGTACTGTGTCATGTGATACTGAGGAATCTGGGGAAAAATCTCATTTGGCTTCACTGGAACCTTAACTGGTTCAACTCCTTTTATTAGATCAATGTCATTTCCTGTTAAAACCCACGCCTTCATTTTAACTGTTCCCTGTAAGTGAGAAGGAAGATCTTTTACTGTGAAAACAGGAAAGAAGCTAATCAAAGGATACTCCTCATGTATTATCTCACAATCTGTCTCTGGAGCTGGGTCATCTTTGTCATCACTGTTTGTCTGAATTTCAATTCCATCATTTGAGCAAGTAACCGAGCATCTTGTTTTACACAACAAGTCCCGTCCCAGTAAGGATACCGGACTCAAGTCACAAACTACGAATTTGTGTAATCCTTTTGTGTGACTCCTCCAATCTGGACTGTTTTGCCTCAAAGGGGAATGTTTGGAACTTCTGCAGTTCTTACTTTAGAGCGTGTAGCTCCTGTGTCAACCAAGAACAAAACTTTGTGACCCATTACTTTTCCATTTACATATGGACCCTTCTGATCTACTTCTAGGGAAGCTGTAAGCACACACTCTTCTTCATCTGAACTCTCACCCACCCAATCATCGTTATTCCATTCTCACTGTGTAACAGGAATTGGTGTACTGTGTTCTTACTCTGGTTAAACCTTTGACCTGTGACCTGCTGAGGAAGCATCACATGCTGCTGCTCCATTGGGGCTTGAGGTATCTGAATTTGCTGCTTAGGTACCATTTGAACTTGTGATTGCATTGTCTGCGACTGGGGCATCTGCAAACGTGTAATTTCCACCTGTTGCATGGGCTGAAAACCTTGCATCTGATTCACAGTGTTTTGAAAATTTGGATTATGTCCTCTCATTCTTGATCCTGTCACGTTTTGGAAAGAGTTGATGTTGCTTATTTGCTGAATAACACCTTCCTGTATTAACATTGGACACTCCCGCTTCCAATGTCCGAGTCCACCGCAAGCGTGACATGGCAACAATCTCTTCATTCCCTGCACATCATTCTGAACCACTACAGTACTCAAATTGGGACTATGATTTCTGTTTCCAATTCCTCTATGACCTCTATCTCTTGCTTGATTCTGAAACACCACATTTCCCTGCTGCAGCAGAACGTTTCCCTGCATTCCTGTGTGCGCGCTTTAATCTGCATCACCATTGCCTTCTCTTTCAACTTTCTTTGCTTCAACTCAATCTTGTCACTACAGTGCTTTGCATACTGCAATACATCAACAATCGGCTTTGCTTGCCAGCAAATCAAATGGCTCTTACTCATCTGACTAGTTTCAGGCCTCAATCCTTCAGCAAATCTGAACACAAAATGAATCATGTCCTTCGGCTCAATTGTTTGTGTACCACTGTATTGTTTGAACGCCTGCAACAATCTCTCATAATATGCGTATATTGACTCTTTCGCTTCCTGGGCTGTCCTGTCTATTCTCTGCCAGTCAATGTTTTTGGGCAAAATTCTTGTTTTCAAAAATTCAGTCACCTTATAGTAAAATTTCATTACATCAGGGGACGGTGCACCTGTTGCCGGATCTCTCTGAGGTTCTTGTGTTGGCCAATCTATACTCCTCTTGCATTAAATCCATAAGTCTGCTGGAACTACTTTCTCTAACAGGGTGTTCAAATCTTCCCACAGGCATTTTGTGAGTTTCACAAACCTGTCTGTCTGTTGGTACCATTCTATTGGCCTCTCTCTCAACTTGGGATAATCATTTGTAAACAACAGAATGTCACTTCTGCTCCAAAGGACATGAACAAAATCCTCTTCTGGAATCTCTCTCATTGGTAGAACTTTCACTGGGTCCTTAGACCTGCTGCACATTTGCAGTAAGATTTACAGACTCCCTTTTCTTCTTGTCTCTTTTCTTCACCCATCTGCCTTCCCATTTGTCTAATGCTCCCCAAGTTTAAATGATCTGTATTAATTCCCTAAGGTGAATTTTCATTCCTGGTATTCTCATGTTCTCAAAATCTTTTGAATCAAAATCTAATCTGTAACTCTTCTTCAAGTGTTTTGTTTTCTCAACCTCTATGTCATATTTTTCTGCTAAAAATAGAATCTTCTTGTGTAGCACTCAGTCTCTCTTTCAATTCAGTAAACTGCTGAGCTGTCAAACCTTGTAACGAAACACTGTTGCGACTCACATCTGGTATTTGCTGTACTGTCAGTTTCGGGGTTTCTGGTGTCACCATGCTTGGATTTGGACCTATATATGATCTCACCTTGTTATTTGGAGGAGTCCTGAAAGGACTTAAATCAATTAACAGACCTGTCCCATCAAACGTTGATCTCATGGGAGGTGTCATTCTTGCAATTGTGTTGTATTCGTCCGTTTGTACACTCGGGCTGAGAGATTTCTGTTCTCTGTTCTCATTATTTCCCTGTGAAAACAGCGATATGACCGGACCTATGGTAACTGGTACTGACACTGCATCTGGGCCTGGTCTGACATTTGGCTCTCATGGGTGCACTATTCCTGTATCCTGATTTGTCAAGATGAACATTTCTGTCTGTGATCCTGTTATAGGGGTGTACTGTGGAACTGTCTGTGACTTTATTGGAGACATCAAATTTGGAGTGGACTCTATCTGGACCAATGTTGGCTTCTGGTAAACTTGTCCTGCTGGCACTATCAAATTTGTTGCAGTACGTACAATAGGTATGTCAGGGTAAATTATTGGGATATCCATTTGTGGCATTAGCCTCTTAACTGCTGAACTAATTGGAGAATTATGGCTAACCTGTATCTGGCTCTGTGTTGATTCAACTGATATGGGGGCTGTAGTGTCTACACTGGTGTTTGAGCTTCTCTCATGAGCTGCATATGGCAGGGGGCAATTTCTCAGTAACTGTAAAATGAATTCATCATCATCTGACTCTTCATCATATGTCAGGGACTTCCTAGATCTTGTGGATTTCTGCTCTCTTTCATTGGAAGGGTATGAATCCCTTTTCCTAATACTCTCTAGCTTCATTCTCATTCTACTGTGTAATTGCATGAAACAACTTAATTCCCTGTATTGTCTCGGTTCTCCAATATTTCTGATCCCTGTCCCAGCTAGCCTCTGCTAGTGTCTTCTCAGCTTTTCTCATTCTCCTCTCAAATTTGTGTTGCTGTTGCTGTCTGGCTACTAATTCCCAAATTGCTAATACCCCAAACTATGCTGGTCTCGGAGGAGGTTTCAAATCATACAGCACCCTCAACAAATTCTCTAAGCTCTTCAAATTAAACATTCAATGGGCAGGAAATGCTAACACACATCCTTCTCTGTCACTTTGCACTATTGTTTCAGCCAAACACATGGCGCAGCACCTTTTTCTTTGAATACAATATAAGCGGGTGTACCTTCTGGTGGTGTAATGTCGCCTATACTCATTGTAATATACGTATCTCCCCTTAGGGCACTCTTTAAAGCTCTGAAAAATTAAATTTCGGCGACTTTATGTTATTTTCCAACAAATCAGGAAGTGACTTTCAATCCCAAAATCCTTTTTGCCACCCTACCCAACTAATTGTGCTTCACGGTTGTCTGCCAATCCGTGTGCGACCCTTCTTGCTAACTGACCTATCCCAGCATGGCTCTAATGGCGTCACACTCACACATACAGCAGCTGACAAAGTCTTTCGGCTTGTCCTCCTCAACTCGTATTCACACTAAACTAATGCAAAATTATTGCGAGCACTAAACAAAATAAAAACCCAATTTGTCAGTTTACTGCAGGTAGGGTAATACAATCGCTTCAGAAACCTTATGGGTTTTTTACTGACGGCCTTTCGCTCTAGCAGCTACTCTTTTGTTCTCAGTTTCCCTGATTTGTAAGCAAAATTTGACCTGTAAATGTTACTCTCAACTGATCAGTGGGTCTGTCCTGGTCCACATAGGACTCGCCAGTTCTCAGTTGAAAAACCCTTTCACACACTTTGACACGCACTCTGGAGTTTGTCAATCACACCGACTGACCTATTAAACCAGACAAATTACAATAAGAACCAAGTGTCTCATACACTTTTCAATATACTCAGGAGTCTTAGATCTAGCAGGGCCAGTATACCAACAACCACATGGACAGTTTTTGAGCACAAAGCACCACACACATGTGAAGTTCGCCGACTTCCCTACTCTCATGCTTCGGAGTATGCAAACTCCTTCTACAACTTCATCTGAAGTACAGAAACTCCCTAAACCCTCACAAACATCACAATTCACCTGCGATTTGCATAAACTGTGCAAGTGCAAAACCTATTCCATTCATACTGTCACTAGAACACCGAGAACATCTTCAAACAATCATTGGCAAGCTCCAAGGTTCTGGGAAAGTCATTCTAATTTCTATGGGGCACATTTTCTCTCCACTTTGTATCGTCGATTCTGAAAATCTAAACTTTCCCAATTCCTTTTTACCAAATCTACAAATTATTTTCTCTTTAGGGGACTAACCATTACCCTTCTACCGACTCTGGGGACCTGCTATTTCTCAAGGGGAATCCTTTTGTGGTGGTCTCTTAAGGAGGCGTAACCATGCTACTCTCTTACCTTCTCTAGGGGGCAAATGCTTTAAGATGGGCTCTTAAAGAGACTAACCATCCTCTGCTACCATCTCTGTTAGCGCATCTAACCTTGTTTGGCTTTTCATCATTAACTTATAAGGGGACACATTAGAGGTTAGATGGACCTTTTGTCTGCGCTTAGAGTGATTCCCACCATCGGACCCAATTTCACTGCCAATCAATAACAATATCAATCAATAGACTCAATAATCTTTGGAGTCAGTAATGTCCACGCACCTTGACCCCTTTCACCATGAATAACCACACCTTTATGTAAAAGTTAGAATGTTTATTTCCCTATATTACCAATGCTAATATTGTGTACAGAAACAATACGGGTTGACCGAATCTCCTAATAAATCTCAATTTGATCAAAGCATGTATGTTATGCACTCTAGAATCACAGTACAAAACAATATCAAGAATAACTGAGCAATAGAAATAGCATACATTTAGATTCAGCAAAGAACCGACATCAGCTGTTGTCAAGAATTAGCAAACATCTTCTCTGAGTCTCCTAGCTAACCTTCTGATTGTAATAGCATGTTTGGGCTCCATGGACAACAATTTAGTCAAACAAATTTGGAAAAACATCTAGTTACGGCTCTATCAAAATTAGTGGTTGATACTTAAGGATGTTGTGTGGCCATTTTATTTATAGCTCCATGCACGTTAGTTTACCACACTAGGCAGCTGTGCACTTTGACCTAGATATAATTTATTCATCTTCGCATTGTTATTTTTTACAATAACCAGTTTTATGGTCTTGTTTTATTTTTCATCTATCTAACTGTTTTTGCTTAGCCCAGCACTGTGTTCTCAAACAAGACATTCTTGATCACTTTGTGCTTCAGTCAAGGCTACAGTTTGGTACATTGCCGGTGAACGTGGTAGAAGTTTAGCCTCCAACATTCGTAGAAAATACACAGCCTTACGTATGGACATTTTCTTAGAACATCAGCTGTGATATTATAAAAACACTTCCTAGTCCCATTACACGTTAAGAGGGAGATTCCAGCCAGGGAACCACGACTGTATGCTGATTGCTGAATGCTTCCCTGCTGATGCTAACGCAGACTACAGGCCTTTGCTCAGGTATGAGGGTTGATGTCCTCCCAGGGGAACCTGAATGGCAGAATTAGAGCTTAACATGCTGTGCTCAGATTATGACTTAGATAGGGAATAGTCCATAAATCCTAGTGACAATATGATAGTATTATTCTTATGCTTCACTCTCCTCGTCACTATTTTAATATTGTCATCTTGTGTTGTCCTGGTTATTGCAGCTCACGCTTTGCTATCTAATATGCAGTCGTTCTATTAAACCAGTCATTAAAACATATACTGCTTCTTATTGTCATTTATAGATGAGACCGAAGTGTGAATGAGCGAACCGGATGCGACTTGAGTGACCACGACTTCCCTGAGAAGCCTAATATGTCATGCGCTCGGCTCCCCAATCATCCCTATCTTCTGGTAGAGATGAGGCACTGCTAGTCAGCCAGAGCAAAACCCGGATTTAGGGCGACAGGTGTCACTCACAGTGGGTCAGACTCAGTCTCCCACACCGTGGATGATCTTGCTGCTCAAAATCCAGTAGTCTGATTAGAATAATGAGAGCCTACGCGACAGGGACAAAAGACAAATTACATCCAGAACACTAACACTCTGATATACCTCTCCTCAGCATGGATCAGCAAGCTGCAATAGTCTTCGTCAATTAGATATCTGTTCGGTCAACATCAGCATTGGGACTTCACAATAAAATTCAAGATAGGAAAAGTCTAACGAATAGGGATAATCGGAATGGCGCTTCGCAGTAAAAAGATTAAGGAAATGTGAGCTCTCCCCTCTCGGTGCAGTCGAGGTAAGTTAAAGTTCCCTAGGACTTCTTCCCACTTTGTTATTGGTCAAAGAATCATATGTTTACATTTAGTCCAATGAAAGTAGAACCTCAAATCTGAGATATAACTAAACTGTCTTTCACATGTCATTGATTGGATTCCCTTCTCCTGTTCCCAGCGTCGGGCTCATTAGGTAACAATTTTGTATCTCTCTGTACTCCAGTCAGTGCATCCATTGTTAGCTCCTGGGGACATCGCTTTCACGCACACGAAACTCTAAATTGTAACGATAGCTAATACAACGTATTCTAGCAAGCAGTTCTCATGAGAAAGAAAATAATCTACTAGCATTTGGTCAACACAGTGAAAAATACAAATAATCATTTCTCAATGCGCCCATCTTGTGTGACTTATTTAGGCAGTGCAACTTAACATGAGGCTGTGCAACTAGGCCCAAGACCTTGCTAACTTAAGGCATATCATTAATAAAGCAAATACATAATAAGTAATCATTAGTATAACATACTACTACATTAATCCGAACATGGGCACGTCATTTCATATTAATAGGCAATTCTTAAGGACACTTTGTGATTACTGGCAGCCACTCAAGTAGGCACATCTTCAAAGTCGTGTATTATTTTTCTGTATTAATTCATTTTCTATGCAGATTCAACATTCAGAATACATGAATATTTATTAGAAAAATTCAACAAAGCATACCTGTTGGTGTCATCATAGCACAAAAGGGATAAGGGACGGCATAAATAAACTCTCAATCTATATATATGCTCTTCTGTACTGTTTAGCCACCCCCTTCATGCAATATTTGTGGGGAAAATGCTAATTGTGAATCAACAAACCATCGATCAAATGCGCTGAAAAATGTCTATGTCAGCAAACGGCTCACTGTGTGGTGATGACGAGGTGACTAGATATGGGAGGCCTAGCCAACTCTAATGTGATTTACTCTGATCTACTAAGTAAGTTCACAGACGACCTGCAAAAGCTTTAAAACTGTGATATCTAGTGAAATCCAGGAAAATGTTTAAAACTCTGAATCATTCAAAAATCCACTGCCTACAAATGCCAGCCTCTATCTCGATACCACAGAACTTCCCATTCGCCAACCTATTCCGAATTTACCATTGATATGTGAAACGGAAAAGACGTCGTGTCTAATCACTAGCATGTAGGCTTTCAAACACTATCTCACGTGACCCAGAAGACAGGGCAGAATTAAACCACCTTTAATTCCGGAATCCTCGAAAACAGAACCGGTCAGACAAACATTCAACTAATGGACTAAACTTCGGACCAAGATCAAACAATGTATGATGGCTGGTTCTGCCTAGCACTCAAATGGAATGTAACTGGACCTGAAAAAGAGTTACTCGTTAGCCTACAGTACATCGTACCCGAAAGTGGGCACAAGCCGAAATGTAGTATGCTTTAAAAAAAAAATTTGAATAAAATAAAATAAACTGACAATAGTTTTGAGCCTAAAGTATTCGTTTTAAAGTGGGGCTCAAACTACATTATTAACTACTATCAAAGTAATGCCTATGCTATAAGGATCTCTTTTCGAATACAAAAGTTAAGGGCGGGAAGGCAGCATACACATTGGGTTCTCTTAGGTGTTTCATCATTGTCTTTACTTCACCAGTAACTGTTCAGCCGCGATTGGCTGGGCACAGACAATACATGCCGGAATTAGTGATTTGAAGTGGCATTTTACATAAATAGCTGTTTACTAGGACATAAAGGGCCTCATTTAGACCTCGGCGGGTCACCGTTGTTGACGGAGTAACCCGTCCACCGAGTTTTAAATCAGGCCCTAAGTGTCCATAATCGTTCCCTAATTAAGGTGTGATTACCACGTTTACTGCATTTTTAAAGCTACTTTTTTGTTTCCCTGTTAAAAGTAACCTATTTAAGATCTGTTTTAACAATCTATTCCTCCCCTGAATTTTTTGAGAAATCAATGGAATATGATACCTGTGCCATTTTGGATCCACGTGCAAAACAGAGTCCTTTGATTATTGAAAACAATTGAGTGTTTGGCTTGCAGAGATGATTTGGAGAATCAGTCACCAACTTTTAAGCTGCCAGGTTAGTACGTACTTTCCATACTAGTTTTCCCTAGGAGTGAGCCTTGTGTAAGGATCTCTGCAGGTCCTGTGAAATATACGGACAGCTACAGGTATCACCAAACGGTTTGTGAAATAAATTGCGGTTTGATATTCAAAGGGCATAATTCACTACTTTTTAAGCTTTAGTGTGTGAATTATTCGTAAGCATTTGTGGAATATAATTTCCCAAAGTCACGTTGAATTGAAATAAGGCACAGCTTTGCTAGCATAGATAACTGTTCCACTTTGACAATCATGAAAGACCCACCCATGCAGTCCTAAGCATCCTACATACACAACAAAAGGCAGAGACTTAGAACTTTCTAAACTCTGCTTCGCCATACTGACTGGAGAAATATTCAAGCTCTGGATAATCACCTATGAGACTTTCTAAACTCTAATACGAAAGAGAAGTTATCTCAAGGTTTGGGATGGCTGCCGTAGTCCATAATTCCTCAAAGAAGTACCTTAATGGAAACAATGATAAGAAAAGAATGCTGGTGCTCTGCAACATTTTACTGTAGAGCAGAACTTCATGGTCTGCCCCAGAAGATCCATGATTACATTCTTTTACAGAAAATGCGCTCATCCATCTTCATGCATGAGAAACTTCAAATTGCTTTTTTTCAGCCCTTTAAAGTTGGATTCCCTTCAAATCAATCGTTCTCATATATGTTTTAGATTTGCATAATCTGCTTTGGTAAAATCCAATTGTCACTGTAGTGTGAAATACATTTTGTGTAAACCTAGGCCCTGATTTATACTTCTAGACGCAAACCTGCGTTAGCGCAGGTTTGCGTCAAGAAGTTTACCGCTGGCTAGCGCCATTCCTGGACACCAGCCGGGCATCATATTTAAGGAATGAGGCTAGCCAGCGGTGGGCCCCGGTTAGCGTCAAAATAAATGATGGTAACCGGGTGGGGGAGGCATAGGGGAAACAGGAGGTTGAGCGTCGAAGAATGGCACTAGTCAGGTTAGAGTCAGAAAAATGACTCTAACCTGACTAGCGTCATTTTTTGATGCACAAGCCCCATGGACATGACTCCTGTCTTAGCAAAGACAGGAGTCATGCCCCCCTGCACAATGGCCATGCCCAAGGAACTTATGTCCCCTGGACATGACCATTGGGCACAGTGCCATGTGGGAGGTCCAAGCTAGGCCCCCATGGCACTTACAAAAAAAAAACTTACCTGGACTTACCTCGGATGGGTCGGGTGGGGGTGTCCCTGAAGCAGGTAAGGGCACCTGTGGGCTGCTTCCATGGTCTCCGACCATGGAAATGAGCCCACAGGTTCCCTAACGCCTGCCCTGACCTAGGCGTTAAATGATGGTGCTAAGCAAGCTTAGCGCCATTATTTAAGCCCCTCCTCCTGCCTTGTGTGATTTTTGCACGGGAGGATAAATAAGGCGCTAAGGCCTTAGAGTCATTTTTTGCCCGGGAACACCTACCTTGCATCTCATTGATGCAAGGTAGGTTTTCAGGGTGAACAAATGACGTTACGTCGAATATTTTGACACTAGACGGGTCTAGCGTCAAAATATAAATATGGAGTTAAGTTTGCTTCAGATTTGCATTACAAAAATGACGCAAAGCCGGAGTATAAATATGCACCCTACCTAGATCCTCATTTAGGCCTTGGCAAATGGTCTGCCAGCCTTCAAAGATGGCCGCCATTGGAGAGGCAAGGCAGGATGTTATGTGTACATCCTTTCTCTATGTTCATGATATTTCCCTCGGCCACGTTTACACAGTGGTTTGAAATTACGGAGGAACGCGGTGTGTCGGCACTATCATTGCCAAGCCGGTTTCTCAATTTGGTTGGCCCCCGCTACCAGGACGACAAGCTGCAGCCCCTCTTGATTAAATAGGGGAAGAGTTTAGTAATGTTGGGCATTTGATACTCAATTTGAAGAGAAGACTTTGTGCATCACTAAGGTTGAACTGCCCTGATGAAGGTGACTGTGAATAAGGGGTATTGACTCTGACACATAAGTCCAGCGAAACGAGCGTCGGCAAGTTTGATGGCACATGATTGAAATGAACGACATGTACTGGAAATGGACTATATTTCAAAGATTTACTGGATTGAGTAGTGTCAGTGAATGCGTGAACTGACGTTACCAGCACTGATCTATGTGATATTAATTTCGATAAGGAACTTTTCGATCTACTGATAATCATTGGGAGATCTTTTTTGATTTCACTCAGTCACGAGTTGTATATACACATGGACAATATTGGTGATTTTAGTGTTATTTGATGTAATGTTGTATTTGTATGTGATATGTGGTGTTGTATATAGTGAATTGTTTATGGTCTTGTTTGTCTGTATTGTTTTAACAAGTTCTGGGGAAGGGGTTTATTGATTAATGATCAAATTAGTATATGTGATTTTAAAGATATATATATATTGTTAATACATTTTGACTGTTATCAAAGAAGAAAAAAGCTATACTTCAGTCTCTGTCCTTCCTGGATTGAGCTGATTTTCTTAAGGTTCAGAAGAGTGATATACTTCTTACTTGTGGTACTTTTCCCTAAATCTCTCTCCGTATTGGTCTAGGGATCCTGTGCGTTACTTGGCTGCCAGCCTACTAGTCCAGTAGAGGCCCTGGCCTCCGTGTTTCTGTTGGAGACTCACAGAACGGGTTTAGAACCTTCCACCTGCTTGGCAGAGGATTTCTGTGACCAAAGTGAATCTGATAATACATCTAATGCTGAGCAGGTAGTTCAATATTTGTCTTTCTTTTTCAGAAACAAACCCCCATAGTGGAGGATTGTTTCTGAAAATAAAAAACTCAATCGCCTTGACACACAGGTAGCTTTCTACTTGCATGTGGGGGCCAGTGTTTGTATTTCCAGCCTGAGACCATTATGGTAAGCAGAATCAATTTATGATGCAATTCTGCAGCCTTCGAACTACAGTCATTGCTTCATGTTCAAAAAGAAGACAAACAGACCACATTATATTTAGAAGATTCTTGTATTAAATGTCTAGTGTGAGGCATAGGTGGGATAGCTGTGAAACACCAGTAGAGTCCTGTAATAATCTTGTATGTTTCGTACAGATCCCATGAACATCCATGTCACTTTCTTTTTGGAGCCATGTCAATCACTATGGGGGTCTGGATGCATTTTTGCCCTGGTAACATGAACCTTACGTATGTCTTCATTTGCATATCACCATCAACCATCTAGAAAAACAGAACTATTGGCTTTGTTAATATGCATTGAGGTGGATCTTTGGGAGTATGGTGGAATAGACACTCTAAATCAGCTGGCCTGTCGCCTACCTTTGCCCTGCCTTTTTAGAGGTTTGGGAATCACTAGGTTTCCAGCAGAGAAGGTTCAGCTGGCTTTGCCTTTGAAAACCCTTGACAGTCAGCCATGGGGTCACCAGTTTACAGTGGTGGAAACCCTGTACTACTGAAAGTGGGGTGCCTTCCACTAATTATGCCTGGCTGGGAAAACTCCTATAGTTTGCGGAGCATTTTCTTTTTTTTTTTTCAGAAGCAATCTCCAAATTTGGAGATTTGTTTCTGAAAAGTAAAATAGAATGCCAAGTGTGCTACAACAACATAGCAGTCAATTTAGCATTCAGCTATGACAAAAGTGTCTCCTCCATCGCAGCACAAGATACACTCTTGAAAAAGAGAAACCCCACCAGGTAGACAAGGATTTCTAAATGTTGGGGTCCACCCTCAGGGCATCGAGGCCTGGTCCGATCCCTAGTGCAGTTTATATTGGGCTCCTAATGAACCCTTTAGTGTGCATTTTGACACTTGCTTAATTTTGGGGAAAAAGCATATAACAAAAGCCAAAAATTCATAGAAAAACTAAGGCCCATATTTAAGAAAAAGTGGCGCATCAGCTATGATGCACCACTTTTCTTGCACCCCACTACCGGCACCTAAAGACACCATAGTTGCACCGTATTTATAATACGGCGCACCATAGCGGTCATTAGCACTATAGCATCAAACACTTTGAAGCCATTGTGGCGCTTTGCTACACTAACATCACAAATTTTGACGCTAGTGCAGCAAGGTGCAAGGCGGCCCATAGACTACTATGCGAGTGTCATTTTAATGCCTGCCCTGAGCAGGTCTTAATAATGACAACAAGAAGGGCACAGTGAAATCTTTTACATTTCTCTGCGTCATTTTTGTGGGCCTCCTAGGGCCGGTATGCCCCCATTGCATACATTATGCCTGGCGCAGGCACAACATAGTGCCAGGAGTTACAAAGTGACGCAATGCATGCATTGTGCCACTTTGTAAATATGGTGCGGCAGAAAACCCACTTAAGCATTAAAAAAATGATGCCATGGTGATGTTAAGGTGGCATTGGGGGCTCTTAAATATGCCCCTTAGACTACCTGCCTCCTCACACCAGACAAGGAATAAATTCACATGTACATCAATTTATTGCTTCAGACTAATTTCCTATCTTTTGAGGCTGTACATTTTAGACAATAAGGGGCATATTTATTCCTGTTTTGCGCCAAATTTGTGTAATTTTTTAATGCAAATTAGGTGCAAAACTAACTCCACATTTATACTTGGGCGCTAGGCCTGTCTAGTGCCAAATTTATGGAGTTAAAGTCATTTTTTGGACGTGGAAACCTACTTTGTTTCAATGAGATGAAAAGTAGGTGTTCCCGTGTAAAAAAATTGCCTTAGCGCCATATTTTTCCCCCTGTGCTAAAATCATGCACAGCAGGGAGGGAGGAGCTTTGCACCATTTTTTAAAACCTGGGTTTGGGCAGGCGTTAGGGAACCTGTGGGCCTATTACCATGGTAGAACACCATGGAATAAACCCACAGTTGCCCTCCCCAGTCCCCAGTGACACCCCCACTCACACCAGAGGGACAGCGGAGGATGGGGGACCCCATCCAGGTATAGGTAAGTACAGGTAAGTATTTTTTTTAAAGTGCCATTGGGGGCCCCGAAATGGGTCCTCGTACATGGCACTGTGTGCAATGGCCATGCCCAGGGGACCAGGGTTCCCTGTGCAGGCCATTGGGGTGGTAGGTATGACTCCTGTCTTTTCTAAGACGGGAGTCAGGTGGTATGGATGGTTTTGCATCAGAAAATGACTCTAGGCAGGTTAGAGTCATTTTATTTACTCTAACCTGCCTAACGTCATTTTTTTGGTGCAAAACTCCCTTCTCCCATACCGCCAGCCCCACCCGACTAATGTAATTCTTTTTTTTTACGCTAGTCTACCCTTTGCACCGGCTTGCACCATTCCATAAATATGGTGCTCGGCGGGTGCCAAACATTTAGGTGCAAAATTGCGTTAGTGTAGTTTTGCACCAAAAAAGTATAAATCAGGGCCTAAATGCCTGCACGGCATAGACGTTTTAAAGCATGGTCAAAGTAGGCAATTGCCCAGGGTCCCCTCTTTCAAGCGGCCCCTAAGAAAGTTAACTTTTTCCCCGTTTTGCTTTTGTTTATTTTTCTATCAAAAGCGTCATTTTATGCTTCAGTTTTTTTTAGACATCATGGGGTTTGAATTGGCAGAAAACGGGTAATATAATTCAAAGTTGTTTCAAGCAGGGGCCCCCAAAATACCTTTTGCCGTGATCCCCAAAATTCTTAAGACAACGCTGATGCATGGTACTGAAAAGTATGTGGCTAGCAATTGCTTTATTTTCATAATTTTCAAAACAAAATGTAACCAAATTGGTAAGAAAGTAGCATTTCCCCGTGAATGTAGATCACGCCAGATGAATTAATTTAATACGCCAGCCCCAGTATACATTACTTTTGACATCAGCAGGCCTAAATTAGTTTTAGTTTCCATGGCTCAACCTAATTGCAGTATCAATGAATCCCTGCAGTAGTGATTTAGCAGCAATGGCTATAAGAAAACAACAAAACAGCTTTCTCTAAAAAATGGAAACCAAATCATCCCGTTAATTCAGACATTTGCAGCTGAGCTCTGCTGAGGGCAGAATGAAGGAAGGAACAAGGAAGAAAAGGATTATGTAATGATGGGAAAAGGGAAGGAGGAAGGGACTGAAAGACAGGAAAGGACTGAGAGACAGAAGGAAGAAGAAGAGAGGATAAGAAAGAAAGCAAGGAAAGGACAAATACTTTGGACAATAATTCATTACTTCTTGCGAATTTTATTTAATAATCTATTTAAAGGATTTTAGAAAGCGCGGTCACCTTGTGTTTCGCACACTTCAAAGCATTTGGTTACTGTTGTTTTCTCCAGCACAGTAAGCTATTTTAACATTTGCGGGTTATCTGAAAATTCGGACATTAAATTTATTATTCCATATACTTTGCCCTTTCATTTAACATTCGCAGGTCCAAATTAGCTTTAATTTCCATGGCTCAACCTAATTGTGGTATGAATGAATCACTGTATTGGAGACATGGCTGCAATTGCTCTTGGATCATAATGAAATAACAGCCTCTAAACATAGAACCAAAACATCCTGCCAGGCTAGACGTGTGCAGCCCAGGACTAGGCAGCTGAAGGTGAGGGAGAAGACAAGGGCAGAAGCAGGGAAGGAAGGAATGGTAAAAGCAATATGGCAATAATTCTTGCTCGTTCTACTGAACCATTTATGTAACGAGTTGTGTAACATTTATTTCTTTGTATGAACATGTTGTGGTATTTTTGCGTATTATTTTGAGGTCCAACTCATAGAAATTCCTTAGGCAGGGGTCTCCGGTTTCCAATAATGACACAGTGGGTGTCCACAAAAGACAAAAGGTTAAGAACTGCGGGCATAGACTATAAGATTACATAATTGATGAAACGAAAAGGCAGATTTAGCAAAACTTTCGCCATCGCAAAATGACACAAAATGATGCAAACAACGTAAAGTCTTGAAAGAATACTTACTTTGCAGTGCAAAACCACTTTGCACGAAAAATGGCAATTTTCAAGGCACAAAAGTGCTTTGTGCAGTTCTGTACTACTTTGCATCAAGGGGTTGTTACGTGAGTGGTGCTTGGACATTCCCGTGCAAATACCTATGCGTTTCAAAGCAAAGCCCTATCCATTAAAATTGTCTGACTAGGCTTTGTGTAAAAAAATAAAGCCTCCATGAAGCAGGTGCAAAGTTGCAGGAACAGATTTGTTGAAACAAATCCCACATTGCATGTGTGCTGCATTGTACAGCACCTATCCAAAGTGTGAAAAGTTTAAAAAATTGTCTAAACGCAGGATTTTGAACTGGAGGCGTTGTAGTCCAACACAACATCTATGCTAGACATCAGGAAAACACCTTTGCACCAATGTGGCGCTAGCCAGCCTGTTTGCGTGACAGAGCAGGGGAAAGGAGCAACTTCATGTCATATATAGTAGATATGGCACTACACTGCTCACTCACCAAGCTTTGGCTGCTGCACTGCATTGTGTTATGTTTTAGTAAATCTGTCCCTTGGGGTTGGTCAGTAAAGATGATTAGTATGGTTCTTGTCAGATCTATGAAAATTACGCTCACAAGTTTGTTTGTTAACTGTCAGAGCAATACAATATAGTTAGGTGAGCAAAATAACCAACAAACATCTCATTAATCTACATTGAAATTAATTTCCTTTTAATTCCCTTTGGACATATTTCCTTGACTATTCTTAAAGTCTGTCTGAATCTGAAAGAGCTCAGCATTAATTGCCTTAATCCAGGACTACATCAGCCACATCCTATATATTCCTACTGGTTAGTAGAAGACTCAGGATGTGAGTAGTGTTACTGTGGTTCAGAGGTAAGCTAACTGCTTGGGTTGCAAGCAGAGTTTCGATCAAATATGGGATTGTAACTTTGTTAATCTGTTTTTTTCATTTGAATCAAGTTGTATCACTGCCACATTGTATTAGCACATGACCATGAGGTTGGGTTTTAGTCCTATCAACCTTTAAACTGCATCATCCTTGGCCTTCTTGAATGGTTAGGATTCAAGGTGGATGATGCACGGTGTTCTTCTTGGAGACGTCCGGTCCATTTGGCAGAGCAATCTCTCCTTCCTATTACTATGAAACATCTTTATTACTTTTAAACCCTTAAAAGCACCACACACCTTCCTCAAGACTGTCCCACAATTATGTCTTTGAATAAAAACATAACTCATCCTAATACACTTTCCCATTTCACAACCCCATTACTAGTATTTTGCAGAAGAGTCAGATTTCCATTATCTGTAATAAATGATCTAGTACACTTGATCATATTAATACTACTTCAACAAGCCTTTTCGAGACATTGATTACTACCACATAACCTGAATATTTTTCCAGAAGTATTCTATTACCTATGGCAGCAGAGACATTTGCCAGAAACATTTTCAACAGTTAATGGAATATAGTCAAACATGCATCCTCTCATGACCCTGTTCCTATTTTATAGCATGGTCACTCACTGTCATTATAAGGGAAAATGGCAAGTGAGTTAGTTGTAGTAAGATATAAATAACATAGGTCAGTGGTTCTCAACCTGTGGCCTGATGACCACTAGGGGTCCACGAGGCCTATTCAGGGAGGCTGCAACTATTGTACAAAATTAAATACAATTAAAATGAATCAAATAATATTAATAAAGTATATACAAATAAGGAAGCATGTTAGATATGGGGTGTCTAGTTGGCAGTAATTTACACCTTGTCCAAGTAAGGACCCTCGTTCTAGTCAGGGTAAGGGAGTCACACAGCTAAGATAACCCCTGCTCTCCCCCATGGTAGCTTGGCTGAAGCAGTTGGGCTTATCTCATAGGCAATGCGTAAAGTATTTGTGAACACACAGTAACACAGTAAAAACATCACAATAGTACTCCACACCAGTTTAGAAAAATAGCCAATATTTATCTGAGTAAAACAAGACCAAAACGACAAAAGTACAACATACACAAGTAAAGACATGCATTTTCAAATATTAAATGTAGTATAGTGCTTATAAACACAATAGCTCCTACTGGGTCTATCACAACAACTCAACAGAGTTGCATCCAACAGTCCGGCGCCACCTTCGAGGGAGCATGGGCCAGCTACAGAGACGTATAGACCCCAGTTACAGTACCTTGAAAAACGAAGAGGAAACAAAGGCCCATATGTATACGTTTTTAGCGACACATTTCTGTACTTTTGTGATGCAAAAGCAGCGCAAACTTACAAAACACAGTTGTATTTTGTAAGTTTGCGTCGCTTTTGCATAAAAAAATGACGCAAATGCAGTGCTAAAAAAGTATAAATATGGGCCAAAGGCGTTGCACAGAGTCGGGGAGGTGAGGCATTGCTGGAGCCGCTGCAGTATTGGTTCCTTACTGCCACCGGGGAGGTGAGGTGTTGGTTACTTACTGCTAGGCAGGGGAGGTGAGGCATTGGTTCCTTGGGGTTGCAGAGGAGGTGAATGAATGAATGAAAACAGTATTTGTAAAGGGTGATTGGTCACTCATACAGGAGCATCTTGGTGCTACAGCAGTAAGTCTTGGCAGCTAAGTGGGGGGTTAGGGGGCAGAGGACAGCCAAAGAGTTAAATAAAAGAGTGTCACAAGGTTTGTGGAACATTAAAAATACTGGTTTTAAGCTGTTTCCGGAAAACAGTTTCAGACTTGATAGCTCTAAGAGATCTGGGTAGTTGGTTCCAGGCTTTTGGCCCTGAGCCAGAAAAGGCTTTCCTCCTTTGGTCTTCATCTTGAACTGAGGAGGATTAATAACATTGGCTGAGGAGGATCTTAGGGTACGAGTGGTGGCATAGTGAGAGAACCTTCCTGACAGGTATTTGGGACCTTGTCCCCAGTACTCTCTGAATGTAAACAATACAATTTTGTAAAGCACCTTTTAACACACTGGTAACCAGAGAGGGGTTTAAGTGCAGAAGATGCTGAGGAGCGGTGGGGAAGTTTCAACACCAGCCTGGCAGCCACATTTTGTACCACCTGCAGTTTATAAATTGTTTGTTTGGTGGACCATACATACAGACTGTTACAATAGTCAAGTCTGGAAATTATAGTGGCAACTGCTAAAGTCTTTCTTGCTGATAAAGGCAGAAGATCAAAGATTTTTTTCAGGGCTTTCAGTAACTTGAAACACATTCCCACAGTCATCAAAGCTTGGGGGCCGAAAGAAAGAGCAACATCAAATTTAACTCCTCAATTCTTCACTACTTCTACAGTGGGAGTAGGAAGAGGACCTGAGGTGGGCCATCATAACTGCAGGTCAAAGCGATTTTCCTTCCCAAGTAGCATGATCTCAGTCTTCTCTGTATTACATTTTAATTGATTGTTGTGCATCCAGCTAATACCTGCAGTTAAACAAAGTTTAAAGTTGCATTCTGCACCTATGAAAGTTTTATCCAAAGCTAAGATAAGCTGACTATCGACCGCATAGGAAGTCGTTTCAATGCCTAAAGAAGCTAGCAGTGAGATCAAGGAAGCCATGTAAATATTAAACAATACAAGGCTCAGTGAGGAGCCCTGAGGAACTCCAGCAGAAATAGACTTATCGGCCGAAGAGTATGGGCCAAGTACCATAGAATGGTTGCAATCTGAAAGAAATTACTTTAGCCACCCGAAGGCGAGATGGGAAATGCCGCAGTTGTCAATGCGATGCAGTAAAAAAGATCATGGAATACTGTATCCAATGAATCTGATAAATCTAGTAAAATCAGTACAGCATTCTTTCCAGCGTCTAAAGTAAACTTCCGTGTGTCAGCAGTACCCATTAGTGCTGACTCAGTGGAGTAGAGCGGCTAGAAGCCTAACTGTCGAGGATGGAAGCAATTAGCTTCTTCCAAAAAGTTGTCAGTTGGTCATTTACAAGTTTCTCCATAATTTTGCCAAGAGCGGGTAGAAGCAAGAGAGGACACACATTTGAAAGGGTAGAAGGATCTACTGTATGTTTTTTCTGTAGGGGTTTAACAATGGCATAATTCCGGCGTTAGCAATTAAATGTTGATTCCTTATGACAAAGCAGGGTTGATGAATCCAGCAGTTCAAGACACGAGGTGTCGACTTCACAGTGTCAGGATCACATCAAAGGGTGCCACGGACGTCGGTGATGGCTCTCCAGATGCACACTGTGGCATGACTTCAGATATGCTGTGGTGGTGTCGAGCCTGCATTGTAGGTTGTGGTTGTTGCGTCCAGCAGGGACCGCTAATCAGGTGCAGGCAGCGGCAGCAGTCAGAAAGCAGCGCCGGTTCCCAAGTCTTTCTGTAAATTGATGCACTTGTTTCTTCATTACTGCACCAGAATTCACTCCTAAGGGCCCAGGAACGGGATTTGGCACCATTTGACAAGTCAGAACTTTAAGCAAGAGAGCCCAGGCACTAGCAGGTGAAGTCTTTGATGGCCGAGACCTCTTAACAAGAGGCAAGGTCAGTTTCAAGCACTTGGAGAACCTTGGAAAGCAAGATGTAGAAAGCAAAGTCCAGTCCTTTTACTTCCAGGACAGAAGCAGAAAGCAGCAGGCCAGCACAACAAAGCAACACGCAGAGTGGCAGTCCCTCCTATAGCATTCAGATCTTCTTCCTGGCAGAATGTCCTCAGTTCAGAAGTGTTCTAACTATGTGGTGTCAGAGACCCATTACATATACCCCTTTTTGTCTTTGATGTAGGTAAAGTTCAAAGAGAAGTCTTTGTAGTGCACAAGAACCTGCCTTTCGCCACCCTGGCTCCAGACACTCTCCAGGGGGGTTGGAGACTACTTTGTGTGAGGACAGGCACAGCTCTATTCAGGCGCAAGTGTCAGCTCCTCCCACCACTTTAGCTCAGGAAGATCCGTCAGCCTGGTGATTGGCAATCAGGATATACAGGACACATGTCAGCTCCCTTTGTGTGACTGCCTAGAGTGAATGCACAAACAGCCCAACTGTCATTTTGACCTAGACATGTATTCAGCAGACAGGTAGAGGCACAGAATGGTTAAGCAAGAAAATGGCTGCTTTCCAACGTGGCATTTTCTAACTCACAATTAAAAAAACAACTTCACTAAAAGATGTATTTTTTAATTGTGAGTTCAGAGTCCCCAAACCCCATATCTCTATCTGCTCCCAATGGGAAAGTACACTTAAAAGATATTTCAAGGCACTCCCCATGTTACCCTGTGGGATAGATAGGTCCTGCAATAGTGAAAAAACAAAATTAGCAGTAAAACACACCAGTACAAGCCCTACCTTTTAAATACACTGCACCCTGCCCATGGGGCTGCCTTGGGCCTACCCTAGGGGTGACTTACATGTAATAAAAGGGGAGATTTGAGCCTGGCAAGTGGTGCACTTTCCAGGTCGAAATGGCAGTTTAAAAATGCACATACAGGCACTGCAATTGCAGGTCTGAGGCATGTTTACAGGGCTACTCCTGTGGGTAGCGCAATCAGTGTTGCAGGCCCAATAGTAGCATTTGATTTACAGGCCCTGGGCACACATAGTACACTTTACTAGGGACTTACTAGTAAATCACATATGCCAATATTGGAATAAACTAATCACCAATACAATTTAGACAGGGCACATACGCGCTTTAGCACTGGTTAGCAGTGGTAAGTGCCCAGGGTCCATAGCCAACAAAGACAGGTCAGAAAAATAGGATGAAGAAGGCAAAAGGTTTGGGGATAACCCTGCAAAAAAGAGCCAGGTCTAACAAAGCACAATTTAAATTTTGAAAACTTTTTCTATATTTGATGCATTACACAAAATAACATCCTTCTCCTGTCATTTCGGAATAAAGCCCAGGAAAGGGAGAAACAAAGCTCATTGCCATGAATTTCCTTACTGGTTGTGGCATTTGTGTGTATTGTTTTGAGGTCCAGCTCATAGAAATTGCTTAGGTCCGGGGTACCCGGTTTCCAAAATTGACTCAGTGGGTGTCCACAAAAGTCAAAAGGTTAAGAGCAGCAGACATAGACTATTAGATTACATTATTTTAAAGTTAGTTCCAGTTACAGCTGAATGCGACTGGGAACAGAGCAGCTTTAAGACTACTTTCTCTGACCCTATACCATCACGACCTCCTTTTTATGAGAATCTTATATCATTAGCGTTTTTACCATAAATTGAAACTATTCTTCGTTTACACTCCGCATCAAATATTCTACTAAATCATTTAAAAAAATCTAATCTTGCTTATCTTCAACAAAAATCCAAGATACATTTTTTTTTTTTAAACACAGTACTTCTGTGGTAAAGCATGTTTCTCCTGCATTTCAAGAAAATACTTCATCTACTCCGCTTTTGCAATATTCTGTACTCGTGTTCCCCCTGCCTTTAATAATCTATCAATTCTATTTTTAAAAGATTAGGGGCCAGATGTAGCAAAATGCAAAATTGCGACTTGCAATTTGCGAGTCCATCCGACTCGCAAATTGCAAGTCGCAATTTGCTATGCAGTACGGTGTCTCAGACACCGACTGCGACTCACAATGGGGTCGCAATGACCCACCTCATCAATATTCATGAGGTGGGTCGCAAATTGCGGCCCCATTGCGAGTATAGGCACTCGCTAACATGGAGGCCTGCTGACGTCAGCAGACCTCCATGTTCGTGACCTGCTTTTAAATAAAGCAGTTTTTTTTTTAAGTGTAGCCCGTTTTCCTTACTGGAAAACGAGCTGCACTTAAAAAAAATCCGAAACCTTTAGTTTCGGTATTTTTTCAGGGCAGGGAGTGGTCCCTTGGACCACTCCCTGCCCTGAAAAAATATTTTTGGGTCCAGTCACAAACTGGAAGGGGTCCCATGGGGACCCCTTCCAATTTGCGAGTGGGTTACCATCCACTTGAAGTGGATGGTAACTGCGATGCCATTTGCGACCGCGTACGCGGTCGCAAATGGTATTGCATCCCACAGCGACTCGCAAATAGGAAGGGAACACCCCTTCCTATTTGCGAGTCGGAAATGCATATTGCGAGTCGGTAACGACTCGCAATATGCATTTCTGCATGGCAAACCCATGTTTGCGACTCGCAAACGGCGATTTTCGCCGTTTGCGACTCGCAAGCGGTTTGCTACATCTGGCCCTTTGGTCCATATGAGTTCCATTCCATATAGTACTCTGTGCATTTCGAAGTGGCAAATCTGTTTTGTGGCCATCACCAATTCTGAAGCAGGTCAAATAAAATTCTGAAACATTTCTGAAAACAAAATTATGAATGCTAAAATTTGAAATGGAACCTCCAGCAATTTGAAGCATTACTCATGTATCCAAGTAAGATAATTATGCATAGTGGGAAGCCGAGATCTATAAAAATCTATGCAGACACATCAAGAAACATACAGCAATTTAATTAATCTCTTTGGTGCCAAAACGTATTCATACTAATCCTAACTAGATTTCTAACCCAAACAAAGTAAACTATCACATATATAAGTCCATTAAAACAATTCATGTTCAACCCAGACGTCGTGAAAAACAAAACAAGGATTTGTGTACATTTCAGTTTTTTAGTTAATAAAAACCGTAAAATACAGGTACAATCTACCGCAGTACGATATCTGAATAAAACTAAAGACAAATATAGACACAGATTTACAACATGTAAAAATCAAATTAGCCATGCCAGCATTTAGGCCAAGCTAAGCTCAAGACATCTGTTCTAGCTAAGATCAAGACATCATGTGAATGCAAATCTCCTATTGCCACTTCCTATCGCATTAGCAGTAAGGTTTGAAGCCTAAAACAAAGCCATGCTTGCTACAAAGTGCATTGTGCAAAGAGCCAAGGAGTGTGGTACACGAAGAGACAAATATAAAATCAGTATAGCCATAGCGACAAGAGGTCAGCACATTTTTCAAACATCTTAAAACACACAAAACTAATATTTTTACCAGCTCCTGCTAATTTTAACATCTAAGAATAGCCATAAAATTATCATACTGTTAAGTGCATGGAGCAGCGTGCACAAAACCTAATACAAATTCCAGCATAAGCACATATCAATCAATGTGATCATGGCAATGTGTGGGAAACACAGCACACTGGCCTCACCATGGGGCATATTTATGAGCCCTTTGCGACAACTTGCGCCACATTAGCGTCATTTCCTTTTACTCTATTTTGGCGTTAGGTTGTCAAAAATGCTGCACCATATTTACAAATTGGTGCAATGCACGCAATGTGCCACTTTGTAAACCCTTGCACCACATTATGCCTGTGCCAGGTATAATGTATGCAAGGGGGTTGTTCTGGCCAGAGTAGACCCAGAAAAATGGTACAGTTGAATCTATGAGATTACACTGTGCCGTTTTTAGCACTATTTTTAATGGCTACATTAAAATGATTCTGATATTGTTTCCAATGGTCTTCCTTTCACTTTGTACGGTTAGCATCAAACTTTTTGGCGCTAATCCTGTAAAGCGCCCAACTAGTGTCAACATTTTTGATGCTAGTTCCTTAACATGTTCCATGGTGCGCCGCATCATAAATAGGGCACACACATGGTGACGTTAGGAGGGCACAATGGGGAGCAAGAAAAGTAGAGCATCATGGCATGATGGTCCACTTTTCATAAATATGGCCCCATGTTCGGAAATCGAATAATGGCATGAACACTGCACATAAGATTTAACAGATCCCAAATGGATGCCACCCTCAGAAAACAACCAGTTTCACTCTGAAACATAAGTACATTAGCTCCTACTGCAAAGTGCATAATGCTTGGCAAAGTGCTAAATGCTACTGTGCCCCCTCCTGACTCTGGCTTGCTTGTGTTGAACAAAACAGTGCTCGGCCTGAATCAGAACTAGTTTGCCTAGCACTGCACTTGTGATTTGACAAATCTTATATGGATAGCTCCCCTCGTAGTGGCAGCAGGTTTTAGCCTAAAACATAGCCACATGGGTAGCATTTTTCGAGGTGCATAGTGCGTAACAAAGGGACAGATGTATGAAATTATTTTGCACTCGCAAACGGCAAAATCGGCCGTTTGCGAGTGCAAAACCGTGGTCTGCGATGCATGAAATGCATTCGCAGACCACAACTAAGAAATTGCTATAATAGCAATTTCTTGCATTCCGACCTGGAAATTGCGAGTCGCAATTTGCGATTCGCAATTTCCAGGTCGCAAGGCTATTCTGGAAAAAATCACAAATTGCGATTTTTCCAAAAATGGCATTTTGCACTTGCAAAATACCATGCTTTGCAACCAGGTGGTAACCTGGTGCAAAATTTAAAAATGCAGTTAAACTGCATTTTTAACTTCAACATGTAAAGCACACATGCCCTTTTGGCATGTGTGTACCTTACATGTTGAAAAAAAAGTTTTTGGGGTGCAGGAGAGGGGGCTTAGGCCCCCAGCACCCTGGCCTTTTGCATTTCTAAAATTGCGATTTCCGGTTCAGAAATCGCAATTTTGGAAATGCTAAATATTCGCAGCTATGGGCCAACAGGCCCATAGCTGCGAATGGGGCCGGTATCGCAATTTGCGATTCGGTAATAGCATTTGCGATTTTTAAGATATCCCTATTACCGATTCGCAAATGTGATACATGGCCCTTTGCGAGTCGGTAATAGTGATTTCTTAAAAATCGCTATTACCGAATTGCAATGGGCCGTGATGGTACATACGGCCCTTAGTCTCTATTTCTAAGTCTCCACAGCTAACCTTTCATAAGCCTCTCCTGCACATTTAGTGATATCTTTACATACAAACCCTAGTTCATTCTCTGTGTAAGTGTCTAATTAGGCACTGTCTAAAGTTCCCAGTATCATTTAATTTAATTCCAATTTTATTCTGGACACATTTCATGATCCGTCTGTCTCTGGGGTCTCTTCTGTTATCACATTGTAATTTGTTACACCTGTCACACCTTCAGGACTCAAAATAGTTAACCAATCATTTAATTGCTGTGCAGTGAAACCTCACAAACTCACAAGATCATTCTGTAACATTTCTGCTCTTGATGGCCCTGCATTTACTTGATTTGGAGTATTCACACTAGAAATGTTTTCTGGTGCGGTAAAGATTATTCTTCCTTGTGAGGTTCTGCAATTAACATTTGGCATCTGCTCTGATCTGGGCACAAAATATGGTGAAGATCTCTGAGAAAACCTCACATTGGGAGTAAATCCTGTCTGACTTATCATTGAAGTTGGATCTGAAATCTGGGTAGTGGTTAATGGTCTTGAAGAAAATTCATAATCTGAATCACTTTCATAAGCCTCAGTTTTTCCTTTTCAGTTTCTGTTGTTTGTTCTGTTTCCCTGTCTTTCTCTTAGTCTTTGGTTTAGTGCTTTCTCCTTCTTCACTTGACATAGCTGGATACAATATAGTTCCCTCAATAATCTTCGCTCTCCAAGCTTTCTGCTCATTATCTCTTCTTTCCTCAGCAATTTTCTTTAATGCTCTCTGCATTCTATTACTCATATTGTTTTTCAATTTCTGTTGTGCTATATGTTCCTAAATATTAAGGCCCATATTTACACTTTTTTAGTGCCGCATTTGTGCCGCTTTTTTACGCAAAAACAGCGCAAACTTACAAAATACAATTGTATTTTGCAAGTTTGCGCCGCTTTTGCGTCAAAAAATTACGCACGTGCAGCGCTAAAAAAGTATAAATATGGGCCTAAGTGCTTCAAATTTCTAGAATTCTTATATTAAAAGTTCTACATTAGGGAAATGCTAATGCACCTTCTTTCTCAGTTATTTTGCACAACTGTTCAAGCCACAAACATGCATGAAGACCTTTTTCAGACACTACATAATGACATGGAGTCCCTTCGGGTGGGGTTTCTACACCATCTTTCACTGGAATAAACACATCTCCCCTTGATGGACATTTTAATGCTTTATAGAACTTCATTTTCAATCAAGTTCAATAAATCACAATAATTGTTTTTGTATAAATCAGTAAGTAATTTCAGTCCCACAATCCTCTCTTTTGAAGCTCTCAACCAATAGCTATGTGGCACGGTCTACCAATACCAGAGTGGCTTCACACCAACCGACCGAAAGCAGCCCGGCACAGAATGAAGTAAATGTCACTCTTCACAGCAAATCACACTCCTTTACAATTTCTCTCACAGTCACCTTTCATACAAACATAATGCAAAAATTGCAAGCAACAAAAAGCAACAACCTGGTTGCTTACTACATGATGGGGTAACCAAACATTTCAAAGCTGTATGGAGATACACTTTCCGACTATAGATTTCCACAATTACCCATAAATGAAACGTGACCAGCAAATATCACTCAAGTTGATACAGATCCTCCATGTGCACTCAAGATTCACTTCATACCAAGCAAACCCACACTCACTCAAGGACAACTTTTAGCACTGCTGATGATGTCTCACAACAAGCAGCTCACTGCAGACAATAAGTTAACCAACTGTCTTCTACACTTGTGAGTTATCCTTGGATTAGGCCACAACAGACCCATCAACAACAACTGCAAAAAATTTTTAGCAACAAGTGCTACAACTGCGCAATTTAAAAAACTTTACACCAATCTTCGGGCCGAAAAGCAATAAAAGCACAAACCTTGTTAATACTCACACATCCACTTCTGCGAGGAATGACGCTGAAACTTCCTCAAACCTCGGAGTGGACTATGGGACAAAATGTGGGACGGGCAATTTTTGAATGAGGAGGCCACATGGTAATAGCCTTACCTCCTTAACGCTATGCCTAAGTATAGTGTCTCCCCCCTCATCAGAGAAACCATCCTCTGCTGCCTCGTTTGGTGTAACATATTCCTTTGCAGGATTATGCTTGGTTCGGGGTCAATGGATCTTTTCACCCAACTTAAGGGAGTAGAGACAAAAGGCATTTAGACTTAAACAATCAATCAAGTTAACAATATGACTAATTTAGCAGTACACATGATACTACAAGCTGAAATAAAGTCCAAGGGTTTTATTACAGATTAATGCTCAGAGTGACATAGATGATTTTTAAACCAAGACTCTAAAGATACAGAATCATGATAGGTTGTCCGAACCTCCTAAAGAAGTTTAAACGTACTAACATCAGAAATACTAAGCACACAAAAACAGCAACACATAAAAGCAATTGAGGAAACAAATGTGGTCTATTCCTGTTAATCATTTAGTAGTTCTAATGCTACCATTGTATTATCTTGGGCAAGGGGAAACCCTATGAATTAGCAAATCTATTTAGCATGTATTGGGATAAGTACGTGGGCAAAAAGGCAAAAAGCAAAAAAAGAACAAAAATAATTTGGCAAAGGAAATCTGAGGAAACAGGTGACTAATTAAGGTTGGAAAAAAGTAGGCAAAAAGGGAAGGAGTCAGCATTTCAGAAGCTCGGTCAGGAGTCTTCTTCTTTGGGCAAAGGGAAAAATCTCTGTCTCAGCAAGGCATTTCAAAGGAGCAAGGGGTAGAGAGGACTATACCTATTAGAATCCGAGGGTTCAGCTCCTAACGGGTAGGCAAGAAGATCTGCTGTGAATCCATCTGGAGAAGGGTATATTAAAGTTCATAGGGCAAAATGATTTGTTCATTCATCACTCCATATGAGGCAAAAGGTGGAAATGTCCAATGGCAAGCAGTCATACAAATCAGATTGCAACATCAGTGAAAGTTCTCAGGGTCTTCTTGTGAAACAACTTCCATCCCAGCTCTCATCCATGCAAATTGAAACATTTAGGGGCAGATTTATGAAAATGGTACTTTTTTGCGCCCCTTAGCGCCCCCCCCCAATGCCACCATGTGTGTCCCATATTTCAAATATGGCACACCATGGCGGTAGTCAGGGGTACTAGCATCATAATTTTTTACGCTAGTCTGGTGATTTGCAGGATTAGCATAAAAAATGTTGACGCAAATCCTGCAAAGCACCCAGAGTCCCATTGAAAGCAATGGAAGCCTCCCTTTAATGCCTGCTCTTAGCAGTTGTTAAAAATGCCGATACACAGTGAGCATGGGACCCACATCTGAGCATACCCTACCCACTTAGGGTGACAAAAGCAAAAAGAACATATGCTAGACGGAATGCCAAACAAATGAAACATTCACCCCTAGTCACAGATCTGGGTTTAATACACTGTTATTGTACAAAATATGGCGTACCCTGGGGCATAACTAAGATCCTCCTCACTTGAAAAGCAAAACAAAAATGAAAGAGCATGTTCTCAGATGAGCCTTTTCTAGCAACATCCACATTCTGCCCCATCACTCGTCAAGATCAGGGAGAGATATTTTATTTTGTTACCTACAATCCTATAAATGACTTAATTGTGCATGTTCTCCTTTTTGCACCTATGACACAAGCAACCCCAAAGCGATGTGCATGTACTGTTAACTTTGGAACTCATGTCCATAACATCGTATCATGCTCACTGTAAAGACAGTTGCTGCTTTTTGAAGGCAGGCCAGCCTAATAGAAACAAGGTATTAATCTATTCTTTTTGTTTTCTTTTTTAGAGTTTACGAATCCTGTGTACAAGGTTCAACAGCTTGCGATCTCCAAACAATAAATCTTTGAAGAAAAAGCTCGCAATAAAAATGCTGTCAGAGGAGACCTAAAGAAAATTCTGAATCTGAAAACTTAAAGTAATGCTGCTCATTTCCACTGTCTCATTTTATTTTTGCATATTTTTAATATTGTCTTGTATAGTATCCTGAATTCCTATGGGGTGAAGCATGTGTTTTAGCTTAGTAAAATTAAATGGTAATGTGTCATTCAAGGCCATTTTGTTTCAATAAGCAAGTCACTATGTTAAAAATAATTGTATAACAAATGGCTGGAGGCAGGACAATATCCAGCAAGTAGCAGAAAGGGTGGTGGGTGATTACCTAAATCTGTTCACGGGTACACTTCTGGCAGAAATCCATAGTCCAGTGGAAGTTATGTACGCTATGCTTAGAGTGAACAAAGCCTTAAAAGATTGTCTAACTGTAGTAGCTCAGTCCTCTAGTAAGTATAAGGGTGGTTGGTTTAGTAAACCCTGTTAAGAGGCAGAGAAAGTTCTGAGAAAGGCCCTCAAAGAGCACCCTAGAGATAAGGCCCATGTTTGAGTAGCTAGGGCTCAGTATAAATCTGTTTTAAGGGCAAGGAAGTTAAAACTAAAGGAGCTAGCCTGGGAGAGACTGGAATGTGCAGTAGAGTCTAAAAACCTTAGCATGCTTTGGAAGGTTGTTAATAGGGCTCCCATTAATTCAGAAACATCTGAGGGCCTGGGCTGCAATATTGCCTTCGGAGCTTGGTTGGCCATTTGTTTAGTATTTTTCAGGGGAATCTTCTAGGAGGGAAGGGGGAGAGAAAATATGTAGGTCACCCTAATTTAGCTATTAGGTTCACTCTTGAGGAGGTTAAAGATGTGCTGTATGGCAGTGCTAGTAATAAAGCCCCTGGCCCAGGCTCCATCCCAATGGATCCTTACAAATCTTGCCCTCAGCTTTGGGAGCTTATCTTGTTGAATGTCCTTAATGCCGCAGTGAGTGTGGGTATCCCGGATACCTGGATATCGGCGTGTATTATTCCTGTCTATAAAAAGGGAGAGCGGAACGACCCCAAGTCGTATCGTCCAATTTCTCTTCTTAATTCTTCGACCAAAATTTTGGGCTGGATTATTTTGAGGCGTATTGAGGCTTGGATGGCTGAAAGTGCAATTCTGAGCCGGGCACAATTGGGTTTTAGGGAAGGGCTTGGGGCCATATTTATACTTTTTGACGCAAAACTGCGCTAACGCAGTTTAGCGCCAAAAAAATTCGCGCCGGCTAACGCCATTCTGAAGCGCCATGCGGGTGCCGTATTTATTGAATGGCGTTAGCCGGCGTTAGCCGACCGGCGCTGCCTGGTGTGCGTGAAAAAAAACCACGTACACCAGGCAGCGCCGGCGTAGGGCACAAATGGCGTTTGGGCGTCCAAAAATGGGGCAAGTCAGGCTGAGGCAAAAAAATCGTCTTAACCCGATTTTTGGCGCCCAGACGCCATTAACATGACAAAGACAGGAGTCATACCCCCTTGCCCAATGGCCATGCCCAGGGGACTTCTGTCCCCTGGGCATGGTCATTGGGCATAGTGGCATGTAGGGGGGCACAAATCAGGCCCCCCTATGCCACAAAAAAAAAAAAAAAAAAATACTTACCACAACTTACCATTTCTTCCCTGGGATGGTCCCTCCATCCTTGGGTGTCCTCCTGGTGTGGGCAAGGGTGCAGGGGGTGTCCCTGGGGGCTTGGGAGGGCACCTCTGGGCTCATTCTGAGCCCACAGTTCCCTTAACGCCTGCCCTGACCCAGGCGCTAAAATCCGGCGCAAATGCGGGTTTTTTAGTCCCGCCCACTCCCGGGCGTCATTTTTGCCTGGGAGTATAAATACGACGCATATGCATCGCAGTCATTTTTTAAGACTGGAACGCCTACCTTGCATATCATTAACGCAAGGAAGGTGTTCACGCAAAAAAATGACGCTAACTCCATGAACTTTGGCGCTAGACGCGTCTAACGCCAAAGTATAAATATGGAGTTAGTTTTGCGTCGAATTTGCGTCGAAAAAAACGACGCAAATTCGGCGCAAACGGAGTATAAATATGCCCCTTGGTACCCAGGAACAGTGCCTAAATTTGTTGATGGTGATTTGGAAATATACTCAAGCTAGGAAAGGCACCTTGGGCCATATTTATACTTTTTGACGCAAAACTGCGCTAACGCAGTTTAGCGCCAAAAAAATTAGCGCCGGCTAACGCCATTCTGAAGCACCATGCGGGCGCCGTATTTATTGAATGGCGTTAGCCGGCGTTAGCCGACCGGCGCTGCCTGGTGTGCGTGAAAAAAAACCACGTACACCAGGCAGCGCCGGCGTAGGGCAAAATGGCGTTTGGGCGTCCAAAAATGGGGCAAGTCAGGCTGAGGCAAAAAAATCGTCTTAACCCGATTTGCGCCATTTTTTTGGGGCGCCCAGATGCCATTAACATGACAAAGACAGGAGTCATGACCCCTTGCCCAATGGCCATGCCCAGGGGACTTCTGTCCCCTGGGCATGGTCATTGGGCATAGTGGCATGTAGGGGGGCACAAATCAGGCCCCCCTATGCCACAAAAAAAAATAAAAAAAATACTTACCACAACTTACCATTTCTTCCCTGGGATGGGTCCCTCCATCCTTGGGTGTCCTCCTGGGGTGGGCAAGGATGCAGGGGGTGTCCCTGGGGGCTTGGGAGGGCACCTCTGGGCTCATTCTGAGCCCACAGGTCCCTTAACGCCTGCCCTGACCCAGGCGCTAAAATCCGGCGCAAATGCGGGTTTTTTAGTCCCGCCCACTCCCGGGCGTCATTTTTGCCCGGGAGTATAAATACGACGCATATGCATCGCAGTCATTTTTTAAGACGGGAACGCCTACCTTGCATATCATTAACGCAAGGAAGGTGTTCACGCAAAAAAATGACGCTAACTCCATGAACTTTGGCGCTAGACGCGTCTAACGCCAAAGTATAAATATGGAGTTAGTTTTGCGCCGAATTTGCGTCGAAAAAAACGACGCAAATTCGGCGCAAACGGAGTATAAATATGCCCCCTTATATCTAGTATTTATGGATCTCACCTGTGCTTTTGATAAGGTCAATCAGTCTAAGCTGTGGGAGAAGCTTACCCGGCTGTGAATGGACCCTTCAATTGTGGAGCTGCTTCGGTACCTCCTTTAGGAACGTATGCCAATGTGAGGGTTGGGGTAAATGGGGAGTGTTCGGATGCTTTTGATCTTGGCAGGGGGGTGCACCAGGGATGTGCCCTGGGTCCTACCCTTTTTCTTATTTACACAAATGGGCTGTTCAACTTTTTGGCAGAACACTGTAAGGATGCCCCTAAAATTAATGGAAAAACGTCCCGGTTTTGATTTATACGGATGACGCAATACTTATAGCCCGCACTCCCAATGGCCTTCGAGAGGCGGTCAGAGCTTATGAAACTTTTATAACAGCCCTGGATTTAGAGATAACTTGTAATAAATTGCACTTTATAGTGTATGGGTAACCACTCAGTAGGGTGGGGGGCTGAAGATCAATCAGCAAGCGATCAGTAAGGTTCAGGAATTCCCCTATTTAGGGATTCATTTCGATGACAAGGGTTCCTGGAAATCTTGTATTGTCAGGAGAGGGGTGCTTTTTAATGCAACAGTAGGTGCCACTTTTGAGTTTGCTGCCAGGGTGGGTAAAAAAACCTGTTAAGGCCCTGCTTGAAATTTATAGGCGAAAGTGTCTCCCAGTTTTGCTGTATAGGGCGTCTCTGTGAGGGGACACAGAAAATAGGGCCCCTGCTATAGAGGAAAATCGCTTCTGTAGGAGGTTGTTAGGAGTTGGTCAAAACGTTTCCAGCTTTTGTTTGCATGCTGAATTGACCCTAGATTTGATAGACGATACCATTAAGATTGCTCCCCTTACGTTATGGATCTCTAACTGGACGAATGAGTTTGCCGCTTTTAATGGATAGATTTTGCGGGATTGTATTGCAAGTGAGTGTGTGAAAGGCATTCCCTGGCTGATGTATATTAGAAAAGTATCTTCCGCATTGGGGCAGCCAGTTATGTATGAGACTCCAGAGAGTCTCACCAAATCTGATAAACGCTGGGTTAAGGAAAAGTTCTCCAAAAGTTTGGGGGCTAAAGGGGAGGTGAGGGAATTAAGGAAGAAATCAGTTAGGGATTTCATGATGCTAAAGATGGGGGCGGGTCCTGAGGCTTATCTCTTGGAGATAAGAAATGTGAGGGAAAGGACTCTTATCTTGCAATTCCGTTTTGGGGTTATTAGAAGCAATTTGTGTTTCCTGCTAGGTCAGTTTGATGAAAAAGCTATAAATCCATGCCCCTGTGATGGAGTGTCTTTACAGACATTAATTCATTTTACTCTGTTTTGTGGTTTTTATGCCCCCTTAATGCGTCGGTATTTATTTCCCATACTGCAGGATAAGGGTTTTGTGCAATTCCGCCCAGCCTTCCTGTGGCTGCGTATGGCCTCGGATGCGTTAATGTGGTGGGGGGTTGGGTCTTCTCTAAAGGGAGCTATAACTTGGTGGAATAATATAGAGGTTTTTTCAAATTGAGTATTAATTTGTATTCTTATTGTAATATTTTATATTTTTAGCAAAATTCTGAAATGTCATTTTTATATGTGTAAAATGGCTAATAGGACTTTGAAACTTGTTAATACTTTGATTTAAGTATTTAATGGATAGGGTAGGTGTAGGAATGTTTATTTTGGATAATGATTTTTGAGAGTGTATTGTATTATGTTGTCTGTTTTAGTTGTATGGTTGATAATTTTCACACTGATAAATGAGACTATATATATATATATATATATATATATATATATATATATATATATATATATATATATATATATATATATATATATATATATAAAATAAACTGTACCTCAAAGGCAAGACCCTATTAGTATGGGTGAATGTCACAAGATGCAATACTGTTTTTAAATACAAACTACATAACCTTTTTGCTGGCATCTACTTTTACGCAGTTTCATATCACTGTCTATCTTTTACTGTGAAGATGTGTGAAATTATTTGTAGGGCTCCCAGTTTCATGATATTCTTTTTAACAGTTCTGTCTGTATTTGTCCACATTTATCTTTTGGCCATCTATTTGGTAATTATCCAGATTGATTCAGTTTTTTGAGAATTTATGGAGTTGTAAAATGGTAAATTTCCACATTTTACTAAGCGATAAACATGCACTTGAACTTTGACGCCTGTTGCATGTTAGCAAATTAAGAAGCCACATATAACAAAACACTGCACCCACATCTAAGTATAAGCATTATATACAAATATATGTTAGCATATATCTGTATGCAAGGAACTTTCATCCTGTTTTTCAACTCTTCGTGCTATCTATCTTTTCAGAGGTTTGTCTCGAATGCATAATGGACAGCATGAAGAGCCTCTGGTAAAAGAACACTTTTCTGTATTTTTCTGCTTTTAAAAATAACAACAGATCGTAAACACTGTTTTCTGTCTGTATTTATCTGTAAAAATCAGTAAAAACTGAAAACTGGGAGCCTTCATTATATGCCAAAGAAAGTGCATTGGTTGGTCTGATTACTGGTTATTTTTTTTAATGGCTGTATTATGCAAAGAAGGAACATTTGTTACACCCAAACGCAATTGCCATTTTTAAAATGAGGTGGTGCTTCTCCAAGTTATTACTTACAAATTAGTTGTTCCAAGTTCTTCCTGATGGACCCTAAATGTGCAGAGTGTCAACCAGAGAATATATGCCAGTCACAGAACCCTTATGTGACCCAACCCTATTAAATTTTTTGAGAAAAATCTGCAATCATCTAAATCATCATTGGGAATCATAACATAGTTGTCATTAAAGCATTCAAAACTATTTCATAATATTTTGCAAGATGAAAGAAAATAATCATGGAGTTAGCCCTGCGCATTTTAAAGTTCTCATAAAATCATCATAAAATAGTTCACACTCATTCTTAGGTATCGTAATATAATCCTCAAGTAATACTCAGCCATCCTGAAGTTGTCCAGAACTCATCCTGATGTAACTAAGACTCATTCTGAGATTGTCCTTGAATCATCTAGAAGTAATTCACACTCATCCTGAAGTTGTCCTGGAATCATCCAGGAGTAATTCACACCCCTCCTGAACTTGCCACTTAGTATTCCTGGAGTAGTAGGAGATCATCACACACTGTAAAATGAAGTCATCAGAAACCCATCCTGGGATAGTTTTAGTGATGAGTTTAGAGTCATCTCGTTTAAATATTTTGCCCTATTCACATACTTCAGGATGGCTTTGAATGACTTCCTCAGATGATTACAGGACTAGCTCAGCTGAAGTCATCAGATGACCTCAGAATGACTCCAGGAAGATCTTCCTTTTTGACTTGGGACCAAACATTTCAGTTTAAAAGAAAAATGTGTGTCCATGCGCTTTCAGAAGCCCAAATGTTTGGAGCGCTTTACATGAGCACCAGTTCTACTACACAAGGACACATTCACTTGTTCTTGTAGGCACCAGTAGATAAAGTGATTTGCCCGAATCACAGCATGTTGAACAATGCCGAGATTGAAACCCAGTTGGCAGTTCTGAAGTTGGCAGCGCTGGATGTTAGGCCACAGCCTCTCTTAAGGTTACAGTCAAAACTACCAGTGTAGTTCTGAAATGAATGCAACACAAGTTGTATATAATGTTTCAAAGTGTAATTTGAACAACAATGAGCGCGTTCACATTTCCATTTCTGTCTTGAAAAGGGGAATAATATTCCTGCTGTTAGTGAGTCCTTAAATAGGCCCCCTGCTAAAAGGTTCAATAAAGCACAAGTAAGGCAGCAAGCGAGATTAAATAAAGATGGCATGCACCATTTTATCTTTGAAAGAGTTGTAAATATGATGCAGGTTGTAAGCTGAGTGTGAATTAAGAAGTGGAACTAAGCACATTGAGGATCTTTGAAATTAAATTTGACATAATAAAAAAAAGCTGAATAATCTGTGCCATTAGTGCAACTTTCATTTAGAGCCTCACTTGAAAAATAGAAATGAAACATCAGTGGATTGAAAGCACGATGATTTCAATTGGCAAAGCAGATCGTTAAAATGGCAAGCATAGCAAGGCGGTCAATCGTGAAAAAAAATACTCTTAGACATATCTGCTCTAAAACGTGTAGTCCATGCTAAATACTGCATGTGTGTTTTCACAAACCCTGGTAAGTCCACCCTTTCCCAGCTTGTCACAGGGTGGGGTAAGTGATGCTTGCACCATTTCTATGCCTTTGGCTTATTAAAATCTGACCTCCTCTCTGTTTATTTAGATTGGAAGCAATTTTCAGTTTTTCACTTCCTCATCCATCACACTGCTGCTCGCTGCTTCCTATGAGACAATGACTTCACAGTTAGACCTGATAGCCTTAGGGCTGGACTCCCCTAAACTCTTTGCCTGCTACCTCCATAGTTTGCTGATTTCTTTTTGTTGGCCTTTGGGTCAGAGCACTTTATCACTCGTGACCAGTGTTAAAGTGCATGTGCTTTGTCCCCTAAACATGGTTTGATTTGTACATCAACAATTGGCATACTTAATTTACTCATAAGACTTAATTTACTGATACGCCCCTAGTAAAGTGCAGTACAAGTGCCCAGGGCCTGTAAATTAAGTACTACTAATGGGATGGCAGCATTGCTTGTTCCACCCACTCAAGTAGACCTTAAACATGTCTCAGGCCTGGCATTGCAGAGCCTCTACGTGCAGTTTACATTGCCATGTCGACTTAGCATTCAAAACCTGTTGCCAAGCCTTAAACTCTCCTTTTATTACACATAAGTCCCTTCTAAAGCATGCTCTAAGTAGCCTATACGGCAATCGTGTTATGTTATTATAAGACAGAACTGCTCCACCCAAAGAATCAATGCGAGACGCTGCTAGTTTGTTTCTTCACACAGCAAGCATCATGAGGCTCCAGTCTGACTGTCAGTTAAGCCCAGCTGACACTTGTGCCTGTGGACCACCACCAGTGACGATCTCCTTGCTCCCAGTGAACTTCTTTCCCATGAGCGGGACTCTTGGACCAATTCATGAGAAGGTAAAACTTCAGCAGGACTTGTCTGGGACTGCACCTGACCCGCACTTCATTGCTATCGACCTGACTTTTTGGGTTTAATGAGGTCTAACCTGCCCAGATAGCCCCTGTTGACACATTATGCTTCTAAGCACTACAGTTCAGTTTATTCTTTAAAAATTCATATCTCACCTTCTACTTAGTGGATTTAGTCATTTTGGTCTTGATTTGTTCCTAAAAATATCATCAATTTTTCTGACCCGGTGTGGAGTCTTTTTGTGGTGTTTTCATTGTGCTACTGTTTGAAGTGTTGCACAGATAGTTTACACATTGTCTCTTAAATAAAGCCTTCTGGCTCTGGGCCAAGCTACCAGAGGGTGAGCACGGGTTAATTTATGGTGTGTATGTGTGCATGACTAGGACTGTGGTTCCTGCTTGGACAAGGTGCATACCCCTGCCAACCAGAAACACAATTTCTAACATTCACCTTGGGGGTCATCACTTACAGCATGGAAATATTTTCCACACAGGATAAAAACAGAGACAACACCATTATAACCACACATCCTTCACAGTATAGTGTACTACCCACATGGGGAAGGCTCCAGAGCCCGAAATAGGACTTGTAAGTACTCTATACCTATTACAATACACCACAGTAAAATGCTTACCTAAACATAATTGTTGCATAACCTTTTCTCAAAAACAGATGGTGCAGGGTTCATATGTCTCAAGCTGTTTGCATCTGAGAAAGATAGGTATTATATACCTCAAGCAAAAGAAATCTAGTCGCCCCCTAAAAATTGTTATCCAAGCACAGTTTTACAATTGGAAGACCGTTCCTCTCTATGAAATATAAGTGTTTACTGCGTTGCTTTCTCTCATGTATCTGCACAGACTGAAAGAACTTAGGGCCTGATTCCAACTTTGGAGGAGGTGTTAATCCGTCCCAAAAGTGACGGTAAAGTGACGGATATACCACCAGCCGTATTACGAGTTCCATAGGATATAATGGACTCGTAATACGGCTGGTGGTATATCCGTCACTTTACTGTGATTTTTGGGACGGATTTACACCTCCTCCAAAGTTGGAATCAGGCCCTAAGTGATCCATTATACTCTAAAGTGAAAAGTAGAAAATACAGCTCAAAACTTTTTTACACCTTGTTGTCACTTTGCATCTATTCCAGGTAGGTTGCAGATCCTACCTGGTATAAACTGCACAGGGGAAAACAGTGTGATGGAGTAATACAATGGGCACACATGTTGATGCCCAATATTCCCACTAAAAACACAAAAGAAATAATTGGGTACAAATGTTGACCCAATACTTCACATAAATAGTATTTGACTGGGAGTATATGGTCATTTAAGCCAATTACTACCATTGAGATGACCCATACATGTTACAGATATCTATTTGGAACTTGCAAAATTGTTTTCCCACACAGTTTAAACCTCTGTTTGATGAATCACAGGTCTATGTAGGCCAAATAGAAGCGAAACTGCACTCTTAGGCAGTTTCCTCCCTATGTATATAATAAAATGTCTTTGCAGTCAAAATAGTAAATCACAATGACTTTGCCTATAAGTGTACTCTAACATTATAAGTCCTACCAAAGGCCAATATATAATTCTGCGGAGTCCGCACTGTGCCAGGCAACCTGTGTGCAGTTACTAATCTGTACAGAACAGTAGTCTTCAGTGTGAAGCCCGCACATATGTTTACTTGTAACCAGGTAAGGGACTCTCACCCTTGCTGTGGCCTTATCTTAAAAGGCAGACACTTGTGGTAAATACGTGCAGTTCATTTGCCATGTGATTACCATGGGTGAGACATGTAGTAAGACTTACCCACAATAAAAAGTCCAAAACCGGGTAATCAAAAAAGCGAACAATCTGAGCATACTGAATGGGCGGAACCCAACTGCAGCAGGGTCCACAAAAGAGACAATGGCATTGGGCATGAAAGAGCTTCAAGTGTTAACGGTTTATAAAGTTGTGGATGGAGAAAACCATTCCTTATGGAACAACGTATGCAACAGGGGCACCCCAACTCAATTCCCAACCAGGACCTCTCACAGTTTGTGCAAGATCTATTCAGTTTCTAATGCAAGGCCCTGAGGACATGGCAATTAAACTAGATTGTACTCACAGAGTCTTCAGCTCATATCAAAGTTGGAACAACCTGACCCCTGATTTTCTAAAAAGAGTTGATTATTTGTGGCAGATTGATGGCCAGGCAATCAGACTCTATAGTGTTCTGTCAGTGACACTATTTCAGGACATTTTTGCTTTGACACTAGCTAAATCTAAGTCCCTCAAAACAGTAACTGACTACTTAAGAGATCTTAAAATACCATATCACTAGGGTTTCCCAAAAATCTTTTTGTTCAAGTACAAGGAGAAGCTGGCATAATTTCCACACAATAAACAGCAGTCGCACTGTTCCACCTGGATGATGATCCGCACTCTACAGAGGAACAACTTGACCAACAATGCCCGAAATGGATACAACCACAAACAAAGAAGGTGAGATGATGCATGGTATGCCAGAACCAACAAGCGTGCCAATTCCCTACTGCTAGATGGGAAGCCCTAACTTTGACTCAGAGTCCGAAATAAGCTCCCTACATCTCTCGCTCCCATGTGATGGTATTGCTTCCCCTCTAAGGGCTTCATTATCTGTAATATAGCCGCTGATAACTCACGGGGGACCACCAGGATGCGGAACCCGCATTGGTTCCTCTGCAATCTGCTCTCAGGTTTTGTCAGACCATGCACCGTTGACGGTCCAAATGGCCCCTCCAGATGACCTGCTGTCTGGGACCAGAAAATGAACAAGATAGTGTTCCAGGACCCCGTCCTTAGGGACAATGTAAAAGAAGAGGTAGACAATTGTTTTAAAGAGAACAAAACCAACAAACCGCAATGGGCAATTATATGGGATGCACGAAAAGTGATAAACAGGGTGATGAACTAATTAATCACTTGAGCAGTCACACCTACTTGGAGCCAATGTGTAAAGTATTTATAAAGCACTTCAAACAGCAAGAAAGTGAAAACACCCTCTGGAGCTTGTTATGTTGTTATGTTATTGAGTATGTTACATCCTTCTAGCTCAAAACAGGAGGCCAATGGAGTCCCTTAAGCCTTGGATGTAAGGTGCAGTTCAGGTCTTCCTCTAAGAGGTAGGGTAGCAGGCAGCACAGGAGCAGAGTAGCAGTCCTTTTAGCAGCAAAGCAGCACAACTATCCTTCTGTAATATCCACAGTTCCAGAGTGTATTGAAGAGTTGGGCCTGAGAATCCAATATTTACAGCTGGTGCCCTCTTTTAAGTATGTGAAATTTCTAGAGAATTTCCTTTGAAGTCCTTGAAGTTTCCTGCTTCCTTTGCCCTGGCTCAAAGTTAACTGCATGAATAATGCAGTGGTGACATGTCCTTTGTATAGAGGCAGGGCACAGCCTATTCAGTTGCAAGTGGGGCTGTGCCCAGCTCCGCCCTGCCACCCTGCTAGTTGATGGCCCATCCAGGCACACGTAAACCCTCTATTGTGTGGTTGTCTTGGAGGAATGAACAAAGTCCAATTGCCAACTACACTCAGTCATATGAATCGGGAACAGGCTGCAGGCATTATATATTTAGGGCAGGAAGATGCCAACTTTCTGAAAGTGGAATTTTAAATATTGTAACTTAAAATCCGACTTTGCCATTAAAGAGGATTTTTAAGTACAATTTCTCAGACACCAAGCATGAAAAAACAGCCCACCCAAGACTGTAAAAAGACCATAAGGAGCCCCAGTCAAGGGACTTCAGAAACAACCTGGTCCTCCCCCCAGAGTGCCCCTGTTGTCCTGCAATCAAGCTTTGAACTGACTTACCTCCTACTTCTGAGGGCATCCTTGCGCACAGCTCTTGGATCACCAATTCGCTTTGCACCCGGATGCCCTGTGCCCTGCACTGAAGATACACCTGTGCCTTAAGGGTACCTCACCCCTTGCGACCTTGGCGCTCCAAAGGGACTTGTGGCTGCACAGGTATCACTAGCACTGGTATGGTGCTCCTCAGATGTTGATAAACTTTGGTGCCTTCTTGAGCAGGAATGCAGTAAGCTTCCCTCCACCAACTGCTGAGGTTTATCCCATGGTATTGTCACTCCCTAATGGCGCTAAGATGGTCCACAACAGTAACCCTACAATACTGCACTAAAGCAATATGTACAAAGGGAATTATAATGTATCCCTTCCATCTGGTCCCAGTTATGGGAAATCAAAACTTCCCACCTGGACTGGGGGTCACATACATCTCTCTTGGGAAGGAGATGAAACTCTGCTTGGAGGAACTATTCATAGGGGACATCCACAAGACAAGAGACCAATGTGCCAATGACTTTTGACTTGATCCCAGGGACCTATACCACATGACAGAGCTACTACACAGAGCCTGACAACCTGAAGAGTGTGCACAAGGGGCAAGGGATACCACAAGAGTGGAGGACATGTTTTCAGTGGGGACACCACTAGAAAGTAGTCTAGCCATAGAAAGCATTGGACAAAACTATCCCCACGATACAACTATCATACAGGATAAAAATGGGGATGGCCTAGATCCAGAATTGACCGAATCTGATTGGATCCTGATTTGGACACAGGTAGCACAATCATCCATATGCCTTAAGCCATATGGTGTAGGAAGGTAGCCTCTTTCTAGCCTTGTTACTTCCAGACTATCACAGGTGGTAGTCTGGAGTGGTTCCCTTGGTCCTCTCTACCAGCCATCCAACTTGGAAGATGATAAGCCCTTGCCTTTCCTTGCTGAACAGTAACCCTGTGCTCCACAACTCTTGCCGCTACCAAGGCTTGTTTGTTCCTTCCTCCAAGGGATCTTCAGGCTCCACGTAGCCACGGCTGCCAACACTCTTCCCTGCAAAGCACAGTCTCCTGCCTGCTGCTTCAGCGATGTGGGACTCCTCTCTGGGTTTGCTGAATGGGCCTGACTGCAACTCCTGTGCCTCCTGCCCATGGGTCAGCTGTGTGGGCTGCCTCCTCTTCTTGTGACTCTCCCAGTTTCTGAGGGTTACTTCAGACTCCCCTCCTTGTGTCAAGTTCCCTGGGCCTTAATGGTCCTACTCAGCCTTGCAAACCCTTCTTCTCTGACTCTTTCATTTGCCAAACCTTGTTGGTAGTTTTCCAGCACTACTGATTGACTGCACCAGCATGACCACCAACGTGGTAAATCACTTATGGAGCTCCTCTTATGCTCCTTTGCTGCTCTGTTGACGTTCTTCATCCACCATCGACTTGGTCCTGCATCTACAGAAGGGTGGGTAGCAGCTCCTGCCACAGCCAGACACTCCAACTCGAACTGGGCTTTGTCCCCTTCTTTAGCAGGTCCTCTTGTGTCAGGACCCACCTTTAGCTTGTTCCAGTCCTGTCTGGGTCTTGCACAGTCATTTTCCAAAGTTCTCCTGTGGGTTTGGGGAAAAACCAGGTATTTACCTCTTCTCTCCTGGTCACTGGGGGCACCTTGGTACTTACCTTTTGGGGTGCCTAGTTCCTCCAGCTCCCCTCTACTGATTCCACTTCCTTGGCTGGGGACTGCCTTTCACATTCCACTTACTTAGTATACTCATCTCCTAGTGGAGTATTGCCTCTACAGTATTTTAGTATTTGTGTTACTATAATAGCGTACCTTTATTTTGGCAACACTATGTGGTTCTTTCATGCATGTAAGTGCTGTGTGACTGTAGTGGTATTGCATACACTTTGCACATCTCCTACATAAGTCTTAGCTGCTCATCCACAGCTACCTCTAAAGAGCCCTGGCTTCCTGGACACTGTCTACACCTCACTAATAGGGATACCTGGGCCTGGCATAAGGTAATAACACCATAGGTGCTCACCACACACCAGGCCAGCTTCCTACACTATGCACTTCACAGAACCTTTTTCAAGTGATCCCCTACACCAAAGGCACTTTTTAGAACAAGTACTGGGCCTCTGACACATTAAAATCAGTACACTGCTGGACTCAAGGAAACCCTGCTGGAGTAAGGACTGCTGTGTGCCAGGGTCACCACTCTGCCATATTTGACTGTTCCCAGGCACTGCTGCTCTGTCCTGTTGTGATGCCCTGCTGTCTGCTGAACTTTGCCCTGCAACCTAAGAACTAGAGCCAACCTCCAGAGTGTCTCCAAGGTCTTGCTGGCTTGCCCCCTGTTCTTCCACAAGGTCTCAGAGACATCAAAGACCTTGTCATACCACGAGATCACCATCTGGACTTTACGCTACTGAGAGACTAAGCGCAGCACTCCCCCTGCAACCCCTGCCAGTGTGAGCCATCCTGGGGCCAAGTGTGCAGCAGTGAGGCAGTGAGGTGAGATACCACTCGTATTGTGGGGGTGGCATCTCACTGGTTTGACTTTGACCAACATGCTGAGCGGGCACTTGCTGGGTCTGTTCCCTAGGACTGAAGGACTGGCTGCCCGGACAACACTTTCGGGCTGCCTGACCGACTACCTCGGAGGGAGCCGTGCTTCCCTGCGACAGCCTGGCAGTGGAGGGCTCGGGTGCAAAGCCTCTGACAACTCAAGTCGCCTGCTCCACCAGCAGTCAGGAAGCCACGCAGCAGCCTGACTCGGTCTGAGCATTCGAAGTCACCACCATAGAACTGTAGGAGATCTCCCTCTGTTGCAGTAAGCCTCGACCCTGGAACCTGCCTGCATTCCTATTTTTCTTTCAGATATTAAATCATCAGAGCACACTACCTTACCCCTGTAAGGCCACTGCTGTAGCAGGGAACTCAGTCAAGATGTTTTCTTCTTGCTAGCATGAATCGCTACTACAAATTTGACATTTGCTGTAGCTATTGTGAAAATATTACAGTAAAACCGTTATTACATGTCCTGTAAATTCTGAAAGCACTGCTTTTGCATCGATTACTAATACAATCCTATCTCCCTTTTAATTGATTGGATTTTTGTCCTTCTGTTCTTGATTTGCTATACCTGTGGGAGTCTTTCTTTGATGTGTTCACTGTGATTACTGCGTGTGTGTCGAACAAGTACTTTACACATTGCCTTGTACTCTAAGCCTGCCTGCTCTGTGCCAAGCTACCAGGGGTGAGCATAGGTTAATTTAGGTTGTGTATCTGGTATACCCAGACTAGGATTGTGGTCCCTACTTGGATAGGGTGCATACCTCTGCCAACTAGAGACCCAATTTCTAACAGCACCTGTTTGAAGGATTTGTACATTTTTTGATGCACAGCCTTGTCTGCTATTGTTAGTAGATATGGCTTAGCGTCAAATCTTTAGGAGGTAATGTGGGAACACCCATGGTCCACCCATGGGATGCACTCATGGTGTAATGGTAATTAGCACAAAGCACTAAGGGCCAATTTTCCTAACATTTTGCACTGAGGACGAAACCAGCAAAACATGTTTTAATAGTAATTTACTTTCAAGTTCAAAACTTGTTGTGTGCTGCAAAGTAGTCTGAAAGTAACTCAAAGCAGTGTGAAGCACTTCAGTGCAATACTTAGCATCAAGGAAGTATTCCATTGATGGTACATGGGCGTTCCCATGCAATTGCCCATGGTTTTTGATGCAAAACCTAATCTCCTAACAAAAGTAGAAAGGGCTTTGCGTTAAAAATTAATGCCACTTGAAAGCAGGCGTTAAAAAGAGAAATGTTTTCATTTCTCCATTCTTTCCGAACTTTGCATGTGTGCTGCACTGTACAGCACACCTACAAAGCAGGAAAAGTTTTGAAAGTTGTCTACGGACGTTGCAAGTGTGATGGGTAAAATCATGCTGAAGTGATGCTCTGAGATGTCTCATTCACAACAGAAGATGCAGTGGTACAAAATAATGTGTGAATATAGTTTGGCGCGCAGTGGTTATGATAGGTACATGAAGTTACACCATTGATGATTGCGATACGGAAAACCACCCGTTGCCTGTTCATTTAAATTTATCATTATTAGTCTGTTTTCCATTCATCTCAAGCCAACTATTATTTTCTCTTTTGAAGCCCCTTCTTCAACTGATATATTTAATTTGTAATAACACGCGCTTATTTTATCCCTATAGGTCTTCACATTATACAAACCAGCTTTTAAGAATTGGCTCACACGTTTCTACTGAGTTATGAATGAAAAATATAGTAATGTTCCCATATCACTGCTCTGACAATAATAACTATAGGACAGCTGCTATAATCTGCTGTGTGGAAATGGAAGAAATTGTAACTGTTCTGTGCTGTTCTTTCCGAAAACGCACTTTGTATAAAATAATATGCCCCAAACTGAGCCAGCCACTGTGCTAAGGACACCCCGTGAACTTCTCCTTTTCTTCAAGTCTAAGGATGTGGTTAGACCATTTATTTTTGTTAAAACGGTTAATTTTAGACATTGCCGTCCAATAAATTATGTATGTGTTTGTCTTAAAACATTTAATTTTATTTACCTCAAAAAATCAACGAAAGTGTTGTACATTGGCATTCAGACGTTACGCGTGGGGCCCACAACAGCTAATGCATACTACCACGTCACTTTAATGCTTATAGAATGCTTCTTTCAAACATACACGTTTATTGAGTTCACAAACTCTAGCTCTTCTTCAGGAAAACAGCGTGACTTAGCAGAGCCAAAATGGGTTACATTAACATGGCTATTCATAAGCCGTTTCCTCAGTACATAAGCTACAGGTTCACCGGCACGTGCACATTGAAGTTCTTAAAGATGTTGCAAAATGTGACAAAATGAATGGAATCAGAACCGAAGCTCCTGCTTGTATAGCTGACGTCTTTGGTGGTATGACGCCATCTGGTGGCCAAAAGTGTTATAATGCTGTGCCTTTTTTCACAGTGCCATACAATAAAGTTCAAATTTCCCATATTTTAGCCGTAAGCAACTATGTACAATACAAAAGTGCGCAAACCTTCGACTATGCCACGCAAAAGGGACTTTGGACAACTGGCCACTGTGCTGTAAATATTTTTAGTTAGATTTACTACTATTTTGCTTCTATTTGGAGTCACAAAAGGGAGGCAAACCAGTTCAAATGATGATTTGGAATCTATTTTTTACCGCAAAAATTTGCTGTTCTCTGTTGTTTTGTGTTGCATGAAAGGTTAGTAAATCCGTACCTAGGGGCATATTTATGATGCCCAAGTGCCACTGTGTGCCACATTAACGTCATTATTTTCGACGTTAATATGGCCCAACGAGGCCGAAATCCCTGTGCCTTATTTACAGGGTGGCGCAATGCATGCATAGAGCCACTCTGTAACCCTTTCTGCTACATTATGCCAGCGCAAAGCGTAATATATGCAAAGGGGGTGTTCCTCCGTTAGGGGAGCCGGAAAAATGGCGTAAGAAAATATATGAGATTTCCTTGTGCCTTTTTTTATGGCACTTTTAACGCATGCTCAAGAGCAGGCGTTAAAAAGGGGCTTCTATTCTTTAGAATGGGGCCCTGGGTACTCTGCAGGAGTAGCGCCAATATTTTGGCACTACTCCTGCAGAGTACATCAATAGCATCATGAAAAATATGCTATTGCCCCCTACCCTGCGCCATGTGTGCGCCATATTTTAAATACGGTGCACACATGGTGGCGTTAGGGGGGTGCTAAGAGGCACAGGGAAAGTGGTGCTGCACAGAGTGCAGCACCACTTTCCATAAATCTACCCCCTAATTTGATGAGGATTCATTGTATATTGCTTTCTGTGGTGAATCACCCTGCAAAATATCTGTTGATTTACAATATGGCTTTGTCAGCACACCTAGACACAAACTATGGATAACATTGAGAAGTTGATATGTGATGTTACTGAAACAGGTTAAGAAGTTGCTGAAGCAAAATTGTATGTGGAGAGTTGAGGCAAGGTAGGGTACTTAACTGCAAAAAGAGGCTAAGACAGTTTCTTAAAAATATATACACAAGTGAAGTTTGCATAAACTGGACACAGTACAGAGGATGGACCCATCCTTATCAGTAAAAATGCACAAATATTCCTGTTTTCAGATGGTGTGCCTCTTATCTATACTAGTCCCATGAGAGGATCAAATCTTTGGGACAATTTTGCTTCCTTCTGCTTGGAGTCCGGCTTAAAATTAATGCAGCAAAAACAGAAGGCTGGCAGAACACTGGGGATTCAATCTTTTCACTCTAAAGGTCTGTGGTGGAAAAGGGTGCCTCAATCAACCGGAAGAAGCTTACTAATCTTGAAGTGGAAAGGCAATATTAGGATTAAGTTATCACTTTGTGGGAAGGGCGGTGAGGTCGGTCTAAAATATTCTCGGACAGTGCAGGATAAGGCATAGCTGGAATTCCTAATAACCTAGGTACATAAATAATAATAACTGATAGTTGTTCTCGCAGATTCACTCAGGATGGAAAAGTTTAACAGTGGGATCCAAATTGTGCGAAACTCATAAAAACCAAATAGCAAAGATCTACAAAGTATTAAGGGGCATTTTTATATTTTTTGGTGCAAAACTGCACTAATGCTGTTTTGCACCAAAAAGTTTAGCACCAGCTTGCGCCATTCCTGAGCACCAACTGGGCGCCATATTTATGGAATGGTGCAAGCCGGTGGAAAGGGTGGACTAGCGTAAAAAAAATAATGTTAGCTGGGTGGTGCTGGTGGTATGGGAAAAGGGGGTTTTGCCCCAAAAAATGGCGTTAGGCTGGTTACAGTAAAAAAAGATGACTCTAACCAGCCTAGCGTCATTTTCTGATGCAAAACCATCCATACCACATGACTCCTGTCTTAGAAAACACAGGAGTCATGCCCACCACCCTAATTGCCAGCACAGGGGACCAGTGTCCCCTAGGCAAGGCCATTGCACCCTGTGCCATGAAGGAGGCCCCAAGTTGGGCCCCCGATGGCACTTAAAAAAGAAATGACTTACCTATACTTATCCTACTTAGCCTGGGATGGGGTCCCCCATCCTCTGGTGTCCCTTTGGTGTGGGTGGGGGTGTTCCTGGGGCTTGAGGAGGGAACCTGTGGACCCATTCCATGGTCCACAGGTCCCTTAACGCCTGGTCTGACCCTGACAAGCTTTGCACCATTATTTAGACCCTCCTCCCACCCATGCGTCACTTTAGCACAGGGGGATAAATATGGGGCTATGGGGTTAGCACCATTTTTTAGATGGGAATGCCTACCTTGCATCTCATAGATTCAAGGTAGGTTCATGCATCTAAAAAATGGTGCAAACTCCAATATTGTGACGTTAGACGGTTCTAACATCAAATTATAAAAATGGAGTTCATTTTTGCCCCGAAATTGCGTTAAAAAAATTACGCAAATTCGGCACAAATGGGGTATAAATATGCCCCTTAATTCTCAACATAGGACATGCGTTAGATATTAGGGGTTATAACATTGCATGCACACCATTATAAGAAGTCAGAATTGTACAAAGGCGTTGGAGAAGGCAAATACAAGGAAACTTAGATGTAGATTTCACAGCCAGAAAACATATATAAATATATGGATTAAACTAATGTCTACACTAGTGGTAGTTCCTGTTTGCTCAAACTGCAATAGGTAGTGAAAAAATAATAAGGTCTGGTATTGTAACAGTTTATGAACCAGAGAGAGGCACATTGAGTTTACTGATATTTTTTGTGATACCACAGATTTTATGGATGATGTAAAGAAGCTTTGTATTTCTGAAATGATTACATCATGAAGGGCAGATTTGAGGGATGGAAGTTTACCATCATTTGAGATTTTGCGAAGTAAAATGTTTTCATTGCGTCAACATTAGCCCCATATCAAACTTTTTCCATAACAAACTCACAAACTCTGAATGAAAATTCAACAGATTGGTAAAGCTGAGAGGACTCAAACACATTCACAATCGGCGGATTATTTTGGCCCAGCAATTTTGAAAGAAAATCTCCATTTAACTGTCCATAGATATATATACATGGGTCAAATACATATCGGTTACTCTGTTTGTGAAGAATAGGAACAGTTAAAAAAACAACAGAACAAGTCTTCTGGTCAATTGAGTGTTCCTTAAGTGCACAAATAGCAAAGAAAATGATTTGCAAGGAAACGTAGTGGCATGAGTGACTTGTTCACAAAAAATGAAGATGTTTACAATAGAACTGAGAAAGGAAACCGACTGGTTTTCCCTCAAAGAAACAAGCTCTACCCCCTTTCAGGTTTTGTGTCCTTTTGTGGTTTATTGGGGAATCGGATTTTGCTTTAATAGGCACCAAAAATCGCATGCCATTTCCGAAAAAGTCGGATTACACAAAAATTATCATCTTCGATAAATAAACGTCGTTTTTTTCAGAAGTGACAAGACATGATAATGCCTCAAGTGTTCAGATTTCAGGAGATGGAAGCTTTCCTAGAGAAGTGAGACTCAGTCCTTATTCTCTCACCAGGCACAGCAAAACATGCTCTGCGAGACAATCAAACTTGATTTCGTTTTTAATTATTTTTAGATCTTCTCTAGATCTCTTCATAATTTGCTGTCTAACAGGTCAAATATACAAACTTCTCTGAAACTCGACCTGTTGGTAATTAGTTAGCCGATACATAGAGAAGGTTAAAGCCCTTCATCCACTTTTTTGTAATACAAGTATCTTGAAAACTACTGAATGGTTTTCAACTCAACCATAAACATTACCAATTCCCGAGCAAAGTTACACCTTTCAGACACATTTGTTCTAATAATATTCAGCAGTTTTCACTGCAGGGGACAGAAAATCATTTGGGAAAGGTCTAGTTTTCTAGCAACCAAAATAACTATGTTCTGAATGGATTTTCACGAAACCATACAAATAGACTCTTCTGAGTACAGTTCTGTTGTGATGCAATGTCTCATGCACAAATAACAAAATTCCTATAAGACTAAGATCCCGGGAGGTTGACCTCTCTTGGCAGAATCGGGATCTGCAGTCAACCCTCACTGTGCACATCTGAAGCTCATGTGCAGAGGTGGTTGGCTTCCCAGGGGGGTTTATGAGCCAGGGGCTAAAATCAAACTTTCCTGCCCACTACGGCTATGCACGTACAAAGGCCACGTGCAGAGGTGTTTAACCATCAATGGAGGTATGGGATCAGGGCATGGCCAAAGACCAATTCCGGGGGGCACCACTTCTGTGCACTGCCATGGGCATGCCTGCCTGTGGTAGGTTGTGTGCAGGGAATTGTTTCATATACAAAAAAAATACTGTAAAAAATGAACGTTAGAGTATCGTTATGGTTAGATAGCCTTGGTCATAATAATTTAGCATATGTTTAAAAAAAAGTTAGACTTTCACTGAAAAAAACACAAAGGAGTAATGGTTAGAAATTAAAACTGAATTACCACTGAAGTTCACAAGTTACGGTTAGGACCACAATTCATAACTCACACAACACACATGCAAAGCATAACATGCACACCAAATGCAATTCTTATGAACTCATAAAAAATACTTAACTTGCAGTTGTCTATTTCACCGTGCTAATTGCATGATGAGATGTAATATCGTCTGTAGATTATTTACAATATTTGTAATTGCACCTGTTTCTGATGAGGTCAAGAACACACCATCTGGTGTGCGATTTATGGTTTGCATGTCTTTTGTGCAAGTTATGAATGTTGTCTCAAACCATAACTTGCGAATTTCTGTCGCTTAATAACTACAAAGCCTCTTTCGCAATATGGAGATACTTATATTTTCGTGTACTAATTAACTCAACAACAACTACAGAGTTGCTATCACTGTCTGCAGAATACAGTACATGAAACCATCAAAACTCTCAGAACATTGCTAAACCCATTAATTTAGTTCTGTTTAGTTCATTTATAGACACCGTACAGCAGACAGCAGAACGCAATCGAAGCAAAATGAAATGCAAAGTATATCATAGTCACTAACATTCCAGCAGTAATAAGTGTCACACTGTGCTCACTGTACTGGCTGATGCATAATTTATCGGACTTCATTAATATCAAAATATGCTACAGCTGTTAGTACTTCAGTGCAAATCTGCAAGCATCGCCTTAATTATTAAGGGTTTGGGACTTCTAAACCACTAAACTACTTCAAAAATTGCAATTTTATAAAGTATAATTTCCAAGAGACTTGAAAGCAATCGATGAAGTCCATATCTAAGATGAGACTACTCAACAGCGTAATAACCTCCAACCAAAATACGTGGTGCAGAACTGCCAGAAATATACCCTTTTTCTGCAAAAAATGCAAACAATAAAAAACCAGCCGAAAAACGATGTTTTAAAAGGAAATGTTAATGGTTTGTCTATGGAAAGATAGTCTGGAACAAAGGTACATTCATTATTGTTTAACTGTAGAAATATTGCCTTTATCTATGACTGTAAAATTGTGATAATGATTCCATAAAACACTACGGACCCAATAATTCCAAAATTCAAGAAGATCAGAATTACAATCAAAAGTTTCCACATAACACTATTTGAAATCTGGCGGTATTACCTTGTATGTGGTGATGGATCTAGGTGGTATTATCCATATTTGCAAAAAGTGCCTAATTTAGGTTGATCCAACAACACCTAAAGCTGAAAGAAATAACCCATAAAAATAAAACCATCCCAAACCAGTTGTAACTTTCACGAACACCAACAGGAAGACCTAAATCTTACACATGGTAATGCAACATTACAAATGTTGCTGTACAGTTTTTAGTGGTGAAATTGGGCAAGGATGTACGTTTCACAAGGTAGTTAAAATTGGGCAACTGGATGTTACTTTATATGATACTATTCGTCCCCCTCCCTTTGCTGCAACACACCATCTTGGTTGCTGCCCTGTGTTGTTTCAAGTTTTAGTAATTGTGTCTATTGATTTTGAAAAAGTAGCCCTCTGGCCAACCCCCATGTATAGAGCTCTTCCTGGTCTAAGTGTCAATCAAACGAGGGATCGAAAGTAAACATAGACCATGAAATCTACCACAACTGATGGGATAAAGACCAGGGAGCTTACAAAATAGGCACTCCCTTACCTTATGGAGTGACAAGGGAACAATAGTTTTCTTGATCACCTTTAAATCAAAACTAACCAGGCTTGATTAAAGGAGGGAAATTTACTATTTTAAAATGTTTCCGACCTTACCTATGCATTAGGAACGGTTATTGTTAGAAATGGGGTCTCTAGTTGGCAGTCAGTTTACACCTTTTCCAAGTAGAGACCCTCACTCTAGTCAGAATAAGGGAAATACACAGCTCAGATAACCCCTGCTCACCCCCTTGGTAGCTTGGCACAAGCAGTCAGGCTTATCTGAGAGGCAATGTGTAGAGTATTTGCACAAACACATACAGTAATACAGTGAAAACACCACAAAAGGACTCCACAACAGTTTAGAAAATAGGCAATATTTATCTAAAACAAACAAGACCAAAACAACAGAAATCCAACATACACAAGCAAAGATATGAATTTTCAAAGTAAAAAGTGTCTTAACCCAGAGATAATCAATAGATGTGTTGTTTTAGAACAAATTACCTGGTATGCGTTGAAAATAAAGCTGCATGGGCGAGTGTGCACTGGAAAAAGAAGCGATGCATCGATTCCCTACCCGCAAGTGGGGCTGTGCGTCAATTCTTTCTATACCCGGTAAACGATGCGTTGATTTCCGGACAAGCAGCCAGCGGTCCATGCGGTGATGTTGAAGATTTTGACGCCCAGGGACGATGCGTGAAAAATCCAGGCGCACGGCAACGATGAATCGGCGCTGAGCTGGCGATGCGCAGTTTTTACTGGCGCTGTGTTAATTTTTCAGCTGCGGTTCGGGCGCTGCGTTGATTTTTCTGCCGCTCGGCTCTGGTGTGTGGATTTTCACTCTGGTTTTGCCAGCTTCTCCTTCCAGGGGCCTAGGGTCTGGATGTGGCACCACTTGGTAAGCAAGGGTGTGTCAGCAAGAGAGCCCAAGTACTGGCAGATGAAGTATTTGATTCCCAAGACTTCTTAGCAGGAGGCAAGTTCAGTCTAAGCCCTTGGAGAAAATTCACAAGCAGGATACACAGCAAAGTACAGTCTTTGTTCTCTCTAAGGCAGAAGCAACAACTGCAGGCCATCCCAGCAAAGCGCACTCAGTAAAGGGGCTATACTCCTCCTCACCGCTTTTCAGCTCTTCTCCTTGTCAGAGGTTCCTCTTGATCCAGAAGTGTTCTGAAGTTTTGGGGTCAGCAGTCCAATACTTATACTCATTTCTGCCTTTGAAGTAGGCAAACTTAAAAAGAAAGTCTTTGCAGTGCACAAGAGCCTGACTCCTCCTTGAACTGTCCCAGACACACTCTGGGGAGTTGGAGTCCGTATTGTGTGAGGTCAGACACAACCCTTTCAAGTGCAGGTGTCAGCTCTAGCCCAGGAAGACTCATCAGGATATGCAGGACACACCTCAGCTCCTTTTGTGTCACTGTCTAGAGTGAATTCACAAACAGCCCAACTGTCAGTCTGACCCAGATGTGTATTGAGTAGGCAGGCAGAAGCACAGAATGGTTAAGCAAGAAAATCCCCACTTTCTGAAAGTGCCATTTTCCAACAGACAATCTAAAAAACAACTTTACCAAAAGATGTATTTTAAATTATGAGGTCAGGGACCCCCAAACTCCTTTTCTCTATCTGCTCCCAATGGGAAACTTCACTTAAAAGATATTTAAAGGCCATCCCCATGTTAACCTATGGGAGAGTTAGGCCTTGCAATAGTGAAAAATGAACTTGACAGTATTTCACTATCAGGACATGCAAAACATGTCCTACCTTTTAAATACACTGCACCCTGCAGATGGGGCTACCTAGGTCCTACCTTAGGCATGACCTACATTTAGTAAAAGGGAAGGTTTGGACCTGGCAATTGGGTACACTTGCCAGGTCGAATTGGCAGTGCGAAACCGCACACACAAACCCTGCAGAGGCAGGTCTGAGACGTATTTACAGGGTTATTCATGTTGGTGGCACAATCAGTACTGCAGCCCACTTGTAGCATTTGATTTACAGGCCCTGTGCACCTCTAGTGTACTTTACTAGGGACTTACTAGTAAATCAAATACACCAATCAGGGCTAACCAATCATAATCACAATTTACACAGGAAGCACTTGCATTTTATCACTGGTCAGCAGTGGTGCCCAGAGTACCAAAAACCAAATCCAGCACACAGTCAAAAATACAGGGGAAACAACATCAAGGATGCAAAGTCTAATAGTTATTGTTCCATCTTCACTTTCCAACCACTTGGCCCAAGTGTTGTGGAGTATTTACTCCTCTCACCCAAACTCTACCAGTGCAATGTGGAATGAAAAGACATACAAAAGCCATGGGTCCTGAAGCCACACTTACTCCCCTCAACTTTCACTAAGTTCTGATGGTGGATCTACTATTCTCCCCAACCCCTGCCACATGAGGGTTGCTTACAATGCCTACTGCCCTATTAACTGAGTGCACAGTGTTCTTTTCCCTTTTTCCTTCATCCTTCCAGAGGGTGAGGGAGAATGGTGGACTGAAAAAAATTAAAGGCCAGTGGAACGGTGAGCTGTTCAACCACTTTGGTCACATCTGAGTTGGCAGCTGCCTTAACCTCTTTTTTCAACCCCACTTGCCATTGGGCAAGACTAGGGAAAATACATATGCTCACTTTGAGCAAGGTATGGGTGCAAACAATACCTCCAACAACTCTGGGCAAGGCGAGAAAGTTAAAACACACACCACCATCCTTGTGCACAGTGGGAGATTTTAAAGAGAACCGATGTCCCCCTTCCAATATGCAAGGGGTGAATACTCTGTCCATGTCTTCAAACTTCAGATTAAATAAAAAAATAATTATCAGACTTCCATGCACTTGTTCAACCATGTCAACTGCCCATGCCAATGCACGGGGAAACACTGGCACCCCCTTCCCTCAGGCAAGGTGGATGGTCACATTACAAAACTGCTCCCCCCTCACCCTTCAGAAAGACAGGGTGAATAAAATACATCAAAACCCTTGGACAAGATGCGGGTGAATAAAATGTCAACTTTCCCACCCAGGATAAAGGCAATTCAGAAAATGTCTCCTCTTTCTTTGTGTAATATAGAGGGATCCATAAGACCCCGACTCTATGGCAAGGTGAGTGTGAACCAAAAATTCAAACCACTGCACTAGTGTAGGTGAACTACTTAATGACAAGAAATGATCACCTATCCACCATCAGCCAAGCAAACACTCACCATGGGATGCCCATGCACCGACCATCAGACACTACACAGGATCTGTCATATGCCCACTCACACACACAGATACCACACAACCGCCTTCAGATGACCAGACACATGTACAGTTCCCTGGAACTTGTATAGATGGATGTGAAAACTGTTTGAAAGGCACAAGCACCACAAGAGCTGTATAGAGGAGCAAAGTGCTTGGCAGTAGCCAGCAGAGCATGGGTGCAAAGGATACATCAGTGCATTGAAAGGCAGTGGAGCACAGCGATAGACACCAGAGGTGAATGTACCAGTGCAGTGACTGGATACCGGCACCAGAGGGAAATTACAAGCATAAATAGACAGCAGTAGCTCCGGCAGTGGTGCACAATTGAAGCCAAGTGGCAGAAAAACTCATCAGCTCCACCATGAGGTACATCTTGGCAACTACTGTGTCAAAAAGGCAAATCAATGCTACACCAGGGGAGCGACAGGGCCAAGCAATATCACAGGTGAGGTGTGGTTCCAGGATCATAACATGGAATTCATACTGTATCATCGCCAGCTATTCACTTCAGTAGATGCCCAACAGATTAAAATTAACATTGTCTGGGAGCAACATGTACTGGTTTGTTTCCATAGCTTTCACAAAGTTTCTACTTCTACTAGGAACTAGTCTTGTGTTGCATGTCACATTGATTCTCTCCCTGCAAAACTCTGCCCACTCTCTTCATGCTCTTCCTCCTCCTATCCTCTAAACCATAATGGTGAGACGTGACTGAATCTTCCTCTAGGTATATGCCCAACTTTCCTCATGACAGTATCCAACATCAAATGCACGGCCAACCACCATGCACTGCTCACACACCCACTATCAGATCAGGTACCCATACAGATTAACCAAATTCCGGCATACAGACACACAAGCATGTTATTTTAAACCCAGACATACCATTAAAAAATTGTTAAAAAAAAGACAAACCATAACAGCCCATTGATCAGATACGCATGTCATCAGATAGCCTCATATTCAGTCAGATGCCTACAACCTTCGTCAAATTTAGAAGGGCCCATTCACTAATCAGATACATGCACACTCCCTCACACAGACATTCACACTGAGGTCCACATGCAATCATCAGACATACGTCCCACTATCCCTTTAGTAGCTGTGTAAGTAACACTATGGTCCAGAGTTGCAAAATCTTGCAAGGGGCTTTGCTACTGAGAAAGTTGCATTCTTTTTCTCAGTGGAAACCCCATTTTCCACTGTTTTGCTTTGAGGGAGTGGTACTTGGGTGTTACTTGGGAGAATCAGAGCAAAAACCATAGGTTGTGAAACTAAACCCAGTCTCCTAGGATAGCCAAACTCAGTTTTGTGTCAAAGACTAACACCTTCTTGAAGCAGGCATTAGCAAGGGGAAATGTGTTAATTTCTGAAAAACCATTACATGTATTCATCAGTGCTCTTCACACTTCCAATGTGTGGGATCCCTCAGAGGTAGTTTAGGCATAGGAATTTGTACCCTATGGGTATTATTTCACTGCAAATCCTATGTTGGCACCACAGTGCAAGGTTTAGTATCATGTAAGGAAGCTTGTTTTAGCACCAGCACTGGGGATGGCACCAGAAGCATCCACCCTCAGGGGATATGGCTTGGCTGTGTGCATTCCTCTTGTAGAAGGGTAGCAAATTTGGTTGTTGCACTGTGTTGCATGGAAATGTGTAAATATGGCCCTAGGCAAACCACTGAAGCACATTTTACAAATGGTTCTGCAAATGGCAGGGGTGCACTCCAGATGGCGGGGGCAGATGATCCAGTAGCATGTTTGCAATAGTGTATAGTGGAAAGGATGCAGGAGCAGCTTTCAGTTACCCTACTTCTCCCTAGCCCATAACAAGTACAGGTGACAGTTGTCCAGGTGCCCTTGTCTGGAGTTAAAAAAAGGGGCAACACAACAGCTGTCCCAGGCTTCCTTCACCCGAAAAAAACATACGTGTTAAGGAGCCCTACCATCTGACAGCTGGCCTGCACAATTCACACTAATTAACAAGGTGCGAGGGTCGTTAAAAGCTTCACCAGTCATCCTTGGCGGTGTCAGGTCACATTCATCCTCCAAAACAGGCAGGAGAAGAAGGCCCAGCATAGACGGTAGCTGCCCATACAGACTGTTCACAACACCAAACAAGCCAGGGAAATTTCTTAACTGTTGAAAAATTATAAGTGCCACACATTTGTTAACACCAATGGAATTCCCTAAAAAATGAAGGGCCTCATTTACAATGTTTTGACAGAGGGCAGCACCCCAAACCTTCTTGCAGTGCTGCCCTGCGCCAACACAAAAGGGCAGTGATGTGCTGTATCTACAAGATACAGCACATTCCTGTCCTGTTCCGCTGGGACACAAAGTGCTGCCATGCACCAACGAAGGCACCCTTGCAGTATGGTGCAAGGGTTCCCTTGTTGCGGGGATGATTGTTTTTGTGCAGGAAGGGACACCTAAACATAAACAATCACAAGAGCCATTTTCCTTTTTCTATGTGTGAAGCAAAATGCAGGACACATAGAAAGAGGAAAAAATGGGGAGAAATATATTTCTGGGGTGGCATAGGTTTTGATGCATTCCCAGGTTTACAAAACTTTGTAAATCTGGGAATCCGTCGTAATCCATGAATGTTGTGTGGGAACACCCACACAATATCCATGGAAACCACTCTCTGATGCAAAGTAACGCAACACAGCGACTTGCTCTGCATTGCCTTATACCATATCTACAAGGCCATGAAAAGCCATGCAGTGCAGGTGGCGTGTAAATAAGCACCTAAAAATGCAACTATGGTAAGGCTGAAGGGAGGTTAACAGGTGCTAAAGAACAAGACTAAAAATACGTTTACCTAACCTCCCACCTGCAGTGAGAACTTAACCCTGACTCATAGCTCCACTGTTGGACTTTTGCTTATGCAGGGTCATCCCCAGACTTTTTTGCCTCCTGCCTCCTATTTTTTTCTGACATGTTGCTGTTGGCTTTTCAACTCTGAGCACTTTACCACTGCTAACCAGTGCTAAAGTGCATATGCTCTCCTGTTTAAATTGTATGTAAAGTGGTTCATCCATGATTGGCATATTTGAGTTACTAGTAAGTCCCTAGTAAGGTGCACTAGAGGTGCCAGGGCCTGTAAATCAAATGCTACTAGTGGGCCTGCAGCACTGGTTGTGCCACCCACATAAGTAGCTCTGTAATCATGTCTCAGACCTGCCCTTGCAGTGTCTGTATGTGTATTTTTACACTGTAAATTCGACTTGGCAAGTGTACCCACTTGCCAGGCCTAAACCTTCCCTTTCCTTACATGTAAGGCACCCCTAAGGTAGGCCCTAGGTAGCCCCAAGGGCAGGGTGCAGTGTATGGATAAGGTAGGACATATAGTAATGTGGTTTATATGTCCTGACAGTGAAATACTGCCAATTTCGTTTTCACTGTTGCAAGGTCTGTCTCTCTCTCATAGGATAATATGGGGGCTACCTTTAAATATGATTAAAGTGTAGATTCCCCTAGAGAGTAGATGGACAGGTGGAGTTTGGGATCCCTGAACTCACAATGTAAAAATACATCTTTTAGTAAAGTTGATTTTGAGATTGTGCGTTTGAAAATGCCACTTTTAGAAAGTGAGCATTTTCTTGCTTAAACCATTCTGTGACTCTGCCTTGTTTGTGGATTCCCTGTCTGGGTCAGTTTGACAGTTGGGTTGTTTTTCACCTCACACCAGACAGTGACACAAAGGGAGCTGGGGTGTGATCTGCATTTCCTGATTAGCCATCTCTGCTAGGAGGGAGGGGTGGAGTGGTCACTCTCATCTGAAAGGACTGTGCCTGCCTCTGACAATGCTGTCTCCAGCCCCCTGGTGTGTGTCTGAGGCCTTGCCTGGGCAAGGCAGGATTTCACAAGAAGGTGTGAGTCCCCTTTGAAGGAAGGTGACTTCAAAGACTAAAATGGGTATAAGAAGGGCACCCAAACTTACAAACTTTAGAAACACTTCTGGAATCAAGGGGAACCTCTGCCTGGAGAAGAGCTGATCGCTGAGGAACAAGTGCTGCCCTGCCTGTGACTGTGCTTTGTGGAGCTTTCCTGCAGTGCTGCTTCTGCCTGAGTAAGAGGGCAAAGACTGGACTTTGTGTGCCTTCCATCTTGAAGAAGAAATCTCCAAGGGCTTGATGTAGAGCTTGCCTCCTGTTATTGAAGTCTCAGGGATAGCAAAGACTTCTTCCTGCCAGCACCTGGAGTCTCTGGAGAGACCCCTACTCTGCTCTGTGGTGCCCTTCCAGTTCCTGGGACCCTGAAAGGAGAGGCTGGCAGCCTAAGGACAAAAATACACGCACCGAGCGCCGTGCGGAGAAAAGATCGACGCGAATCCGATCGCGGCTGAGAAAACGACGCGACGCCGGTTCCGCAGCTGAGAAACGACGCCGCAGGAAACGCGACCGAGAAACCGACGCCCGGAGCAGGAGAAACGACGCGCAGCATCGCTGACGGAGGCTGAGAGATCGCACCCTGCGCCGCGGGACTTTCGGATCGTCGTGTGGCTGGCTTTTTCAACGCGCACCGCCGTGCCGAGTTGTTTTCGACGCACACAGCCGTGCAGGGTTACTTTCGACGCACACCGCCCGTGCGGGGTTATTTTTTGACGCAAACCAGGTACATTTTTCACGCTAGCAGCGCTAGTGTGGTGTTACAACTACCTAAAGACTCTTTTTATTTTAAACCTTAAAAAAATCATAACTTGACTTGTGTATGTTGGATTTTTGTCGTTTTGGTCTTGTTTTGTCTAGATAAATATTTCCTATTTTTCTAAACTGGTGTTGTGTCATTTTGTAGTGTTTTCATTAAGTTACTGTGTGTGTTGGTACAAATACTTTACGCCCAGCACTCTGAGGTTAAGCCTACTGCTCTGCCAAGCTACCAAGGGGGTAAGCAGGGGTTAGCTGAGGGTGATTCTCTTTTATCCTAACTAGAGTCAGGGTCCTTGCTTGAACAGGGGGTAACCTGACTGTCAACCAAAGACCCCATTTCTAACATTGGTGACCAGCGGTCGGGATTTGGACTTGTATTTGTACTTGACATACAGTAATTAAGTGTACACTACTGTTTTGATCTCAGACCACTACGTGACCACATACTACTAGTCTTGTGATTTTTGTTTTTCTACTTGGACTGTTTTTCTCTGCATTCAGTTTCTTTTTTTCGCTGATCCCGTGATTGACTTTTCTGAAACTTCATTTGAGAACTTGCTTTTCTGTTTTTGGAACTGTGCATATTTTTTTTAACCTCTCATCATGTCTCAGTCTGGAGATGCCCTAGCTGAAGCTGCTTTTGACTTGGAGAAATTGGAGAGCTACAAAGTGGCTCAGTTGAAGCAGTTTTGTAGTAATGTTGGCTGTCCCATTAAGAGCTCATCCAAGAAGGATGAGCTGCAAAAGGCGCTGAGGGCCTGGGTGACAGCCAAAGCAGCTGAGGGGCACACAGATGAGGAGCCAGAGGGGGAAGAGGAGTTGCAAGTCACTCACACTGATGTAGTGGGTGGGCCTGCTATGTCTCAGGGGAGAATCTCCAGGGCAGGTAGCAGTGTGTCCTCCAAGAGTCTGACACCTGGAGAGTTACAGGACAGACAGGCAGAGAGGGAGTACCAGTTGAAGCTGAAAAGGCTCAGTCTAGAGGTGGAACAGAGAAAGCTGACCCTTGAGGTGGAACAGAAAAAGCTCGATTGGGAGCTGGAAGAAAGGAGGAGGAACTTAGAGATTAAAAAAATGATTTATGCTTACGAGCTTAAATTGAAAGAGCTGGAAGTCATGAGGGCTGAGTCCAGCTGGAATGGTGGCAGCAACAATTGTATATCCAGTGATGCTGCAGAAGTGCACATGCCCAGAGAGGTGGTGCCCTACTTGAAGGAGGGAGTTAACACACGCCAGGAGGTTCAGGGGTATGAGGTAGCTCCAGTGATGCACAGGGTCCCTGAGGTGGATTGGGGAACTGGCATGGGGAGTCATATTCCTACTGGTGGGAGGGACACTCTACTGACTCTAGGTGAGAGTGACAGGGAGAGGGGTTCCCCCAGGTAGAAGTCCTGGTTATGGAGTGTGAAAACATCCCAGAAGAGTGTGGGTTGAGTGTCAGGGACAGTCAGGTACTGTCTCACCAGTCTCAGGAGGGTGATGTGGGGTGCTTTTTCAAGGCAGAGTCACTGGATGGTTGGGTGAAGGGTACTTTGGTTAATTCATGTGAGGGGCTGAGTGATGTAATTGCTGGAGAGCATATGTCTAGTCCTTATTTTCCAGAGCTATGCCAACACCAGGTGGAGTGTGAGTTCTCTGACCCCAGGGAGCTTACAATGGAGGCAGACTTCTGGGTGAGTACCAGAGAGTCTGAAGAGGCCTTTGGGGGTGCTCCTGAGAGGAGTGGTCTAGGTAGTTCCCAACCAGGTGAGGTAGGGAAGGATTGTAGTGTCCCAGGTAAGTCCCAGTGTAGTGGGATGGGTGAGGGACCCCATGTCCAGTCTCAGAGGAGAGGGAATGGGGATGGGTTGAGGCCCAAGGTGCCCGAGATCCGGTCCCAGGTCCTGGAGGGTTCCCTGCGGGAACACCAGGAGGGGAGCCTAGCCTGTACCATAGGGCCATCTGTTGAGGGAGACCCCACAGTGTCAGGAGAACTTGGGGGGGCGGCTGTAGCCAGCGTCCCACCAGTTCTGGTGTCTGGCAGTACCACTCCTAGTGAGGGGGTGCAGAAGTCCAGACAGAGGGTTGAGAGGGGGTTGCGGACCCCAGTGGAGAACCTGGAGGGTCAGGGGTCAGCTCTGAGAGCAGAGCCCCCCATGAATGACCTTGGTAAGACCATTTCTGGGTTGGGGGGAATCCAGACTCTGTCAGATGGGCAGAGGTCAGGAGACCTGCGCCAGCCAGACTCTTGTGTGGCCCTTCGGGACAGTGTGTCCCTTGAGGGGGGTAAGTGTGCCCCCCTGGAAGTCCTGGTGTGCCAGGCAATGGTTCAACCGCAGGGTGGTGACTCTGGGTTGAATGATCAGGTTCAGGGGGTAAACTCTGACCTGATGGGGGGTAAGTGTGCTCCCAAGGAAGTCCTGGTGTGCCAGGCAGTGGTTCAACCGCAGGGTGGTGACCCTGGGTTGGATGACCAGGTTCAGAGGGTAAACTCTGACCTGGTAGGGGGTAGGTATGCCCCCCAGGAAGTCCTGGTTTACCAGGCAGTGATCCAGTCTGTGGGTACAGACCCTGGATTGGGAGGCCAGGTTAAGGGTGTCCCCCCTGACCTGGAGGAAGGGGCTACTGCTAACAGTGCCCCTACCATGTTGTCTTCTGGGGGGGCCACTCCTAGTTGGGTGGTTCAGGACCCCAGAGGAGAGGGCAGGGGGAGGGAAGCCTCACCCCTGGCCCTAGTCCAACCTGAAGGTACAGACCCCAGGTTGGAGGATCAGTTGCAGGTTAACATCCCTGCACTGATGGAAGAATTGTGCAGGACTGCTTCTACAAGCACCCTGACAGTTCTTGACTCTGGGGGTGCCGCTTCTGCAGGGAGGGTACAGAGCCCCAGAGGGGAGGACCAGGGTCAGGTTGTCATCCCTGACCTGGTGGAAGAGAGAGTGGTCAAAGGGTGCCAGGCACCTAGGGCTACCACCCCCCACTCTCCACAGTCACAGCGGTTAGAGAGGCCTGAGGTCGGGCCCTCATCCCTGACAGTTGTCTGGGGCCACTGTGGCTTGCTGTCCTGGTGGACAGAGTTGCCCCTGGGGGGGGGGGGGGAGAGTCACACCCCAGGGGTGGAGTGGGCAACACCACTGTGGTGGCCCTGGTGGTACTATCTGCCCATTGCAGTACATCTGTGAGCAAAGTAAAGTTAGGTGTTGCACAGATGGTGTCTGTAGATGTGGAGAAGGGTTCCCCATGGGTTAGCTTAGTGGGCCCTGAGAGTATGGACAGAGGGATCCAACTGGAGTCAGGAAGGCGTAGAACTGGAACATGCCCCTGCTGTTGTGGGCCTGGGTCCCTGTTCTATCGCCCCAATCAGGGAAGTACATCAAGGTATTGATTGTTCTCCCCTGGCTTTAGGCTGGTAGGGGGTCGTGTTGGACTTTTGCTTATGCAGGGTCATCCCCAGACTTTTTTGCCTCCTGCCTCCTATTTTTTTCTGACATGTTGCTGTTGGCTTTTCAACTCTGAGCACTTTACCACTGCTAACCAGTGCTAAAGTGCATATGCTCTCCTGTTTAAATTGTATGTAAGTGGTTCATCCATGATTGGCATATTTGAGTTACTAGTAAGTCCCTAGTAAGGTGCACTAGAGGTGCCAGGGCCTGTAAATCAAATGCTACTAGTGGGCCTGCAGCACTGGTTGTGCCACCCACATAAGTAGCTCTGTAATCATGTCTCAGACCTGCCCTTGCAGTGTCTGTATGTGTATTTTTACACTGTAAATTCGACTTGGCAAGTGTACCCACTTGCCAGGCCTAAACCTTCCCTTTCCTTACATGTAAGGCACCCCTAAGGTAGGCCCTAGGTAGCCCCAAGGGCAGGGTGCAGTGTATGGATAAGGTAGGACATATAGTAATGTGGTTTATATGTCCTGACAGTGAAATACTGCCAATTTCGTTTTCACTGTTGCAAGGTCTGTCTCTCTCTCATAGGATAATATGGGGGCTACCTTTAAATATGATTAAAGTGTAGATTCCCCTAGAGAGTAGATGGACAGGTGGAGTTTGGGATCCCTGAACTCACAATGTAAAAATACATCTTTTAGTAAAGTTGATTTTGAGATTGTGCGTTTGAAAATGCCACTTTTAGAAAGTGAGCATTTTCTTGCTTAAACCATTCTGTGACTCTGCCTTGTTTGTGGATTCCCTGTCTGGGTCAGTTTGACAGTTGGGTTGTTTTTCACCTCACACCAGACAGTGACACAAAGGGAGCTGGGGTGTGATCTGCATTTCCTGATTAGCCATCTCTGCTAGGAGGGAGGGGTGGAGTGGTCACTCTCATCTGAAAGGACTGTGCCTGCCTCTGACAATGCTGTCTCCAGCCCCCTGGTGTGTGTCTGAGGCCTTGCCTGGGCAAGGCAGGATTTCACAAGAAGGTGTGAGTCCCCTTTGAAGGAAGGTGACTTCAAAGACTAAAATGGGTATAAGAAGGGCACCCAAACTTACAAACTTTAGAAACACTTCTGGAATCAAGGGGAACCTCTGCCTGGAGAAGAGCTGATCGCTGAGGAACAAGTGCTGCCCTGCCTGTGACTGTGCTTTGTGGAGCTTTCCTGCAGTGCTGCTTCTGCCTGAGTAAGAGGGCAAAGACTGGACTTTGTGTGCCTTCCATCTTGAAGAAGAAATCTCCAAGGGCTTGATGTAGAGCTTGCCTCCTGTTATTGAAGTCTCAGGGATAGCAAAGACTTCTTCCTGCCAGCACCTGGAGTCTCTGGAGAGACCCCTACTCTGCTCTGTGGTGCCCTTCCAGTTCCTGGGACCCTGAAAGGAGAGGCTGGCAGCCTAAGGACAAAAATACACGCACCGAGCGCCGTGCGGAGAAAAGATCGACGCGAATCCGATCGCGGCTGAGAAAACGACGCGACGCCGGTTCCGCAGCTGAGAAACGACGCCGCAGGAAACGCGACCGAGAAACCGACGCCCGGAGCAGGAGAAACGACGCGCAGCATCGCTGACGGAGGCTGAGAGATCGCACCCTGCGCCGCGGGACTTTCGGATCGTCGTGTGGCTGGCTTTTTCAACGCGCACCGCCGTGCCGAGTTGTTTTCGACGCACACAGCCGTGCAGGGTTACTTTCGACGCACACCGCCCGTGCGGGGTTATTTTTTGACGCAAACCAGGTACATTTTTCACGCTAGCAGCGCTAGTGTGGTGTTACAACTACCTAAAGACTCTTTTTATTTTAAACCTTAAAAAAATCATAACTTGACTTGTGTATGTTGGATTTTTGTCGTTTTGGTCTTGTTTTGTCTAGATAAATATTTCCTATTTTTCTAAACTGGTGTTGTGTCATTTTGTAGTGTTTTCATTAAGTTACTGTGTGTGTTGGTACAAATACTTTACGCCCAGCACTCTGAGGTTAAGCCTACTGCTCTGCCAAGCTACCAAGGGGGTAAGCAGGGGTTAGCTGAGGGTGATTCTCTTTTATCCTAACTAGAGTGAGGGTCCTTGCTTGAACAGGGGGTAACCTGACTGTCAACCAAAGACCCCATTTCTAACATTGGTGACCAGCGGTCGGGATTTGGACTTGTATTTGTACTTGACATACAGTAATTAAGTGTACACTACTGTTTTGATCTCAGACCACTACGTGACCACATACTACTAGTCTTGTGATTTTTGTTTTTCTACTTGGACTGTTTTTCTCTGCATTCAGTTTCTTTTTTTCGCTGATCCCGTGATTGACTTTTCTGAAACTTCATTTGAGAACTTGCTTTTCTGTTTTTGGAACTGTGCATATTTTTTTTAACCTCTCATCATGTCTCAGTCTGGAGATGCCCTAGCTGAAGCTGCTTTTGACTTGGAGAAATTGGAGAGCTACAAAGTGGCTCAGTTGAAGCAGTTTTGTAGTAATGTTGGCTGTCCCATTAAGAGCTCATCCAAGAAGGATGAGCTGCAAAAGGCGCTGAGGGCCTGGGTGACAGCCAAAGCAGCTGAGGGGCACACAGATGAGGAGCCAGAGGGGGAAGAGGAGTTGCAAGTCACTCACACTGATGTAGTGGGTGGGCCTGCTATGTCTCAGGGGAGAATCTCCAGGGCAGGTAGCAGTGTGTCCTCCAAGAGTCTGACACCTGGAGAGTTACAGGACAGACAGGCAGAGAGGGAGTACCAGTTGAAGCTGAAAAGGCTCAGTCTAGAGGTGGAACAGAGAAAGCTGACCCTTGAGGTGGAACAGAAAAAGCTCGATTGGGAGCTGGAAGAAAGGAGGAGGAACTTAGAGATTAAAAAAATGATTTATGCTTACGAGCTTAAATTGAAAGAGCTGGAAGTCATGAGGGCTGAGTCCAGCTGGAATGGTGGCAGCAACAATTGTATATCCAGTGATGCTGCAGAAGTGCACATGCCCAGAGAGGTGGTGCCCTACTTGAAGGAGGGAGTTAACACACGCCAGGAGGTTCAGGGGTATGAGGTAGCTCCAGTGATGCACAGGGTCCCTGAGGTGGATTGGGGAACTGGCATGGGGAGTCATATTCCTACTGGTGGGAGGGACACTCTACTGACTCTAGGTGAGAGTGACAGGGAGAGGGGTTCCCCCAGGTAGAAGTCCTGGTTATGGAGTGTGAAAACATCCCAGAAGAGTGTGGGTTGAGTGTCAGGGACAGTCAGGTACTGTCTCACCAGTCTCAGGAGGGTGATGTGGGGTGCTTTTTCAAGGCAGAGTCACTGGATGGTTGGGTGAAGGGTACTTTGGTTAATTCATGTGAGGGGCTGAGTGATGTAATTGCTGGAGAGCATATGTCTAGTCCTTATTTTCCAGAGCTATGCCAACACCAGGTGGAGTGTGAGTTCTCTGACCCCAGGGAGCTTACAATGGAGGCAGACTTCTGGGTGAGTACCAGAGAGTCTGAAGAGGCCTTTGGGGGTGCTCCTGAGAGGAGTGGTCTAGGTAGTTCCCAACCAGGTGAGGTAGGGAAGGATTGTAGTGTCCCAGGTAGGTCCCAGTGTAGTGGGATGGGTGAGGGACCCCATGTCCAGTCTCAGAGGAGAGGGAATGGGGATGGGTTGAGGCCCAAGCTGCCCGAGATCCGGTCCCAGGTCCTGGAGGGTTCCCTGCGGGAACACCAGGAGGGGAGCCTAGCCTGTACCATAGGGCCATCTGTTGAGGGAGACCCCACAGTGTCAGGAGAACTTGGGGGGGCGGCTGTAGCCAGCGTCCCACCAGTTCTGGTGTCTGGCAGTACCACTCCTAGTGAGGGGGTGCAGAAGTCCAGACAGAGGGTTGAGAGGGGGTTGCGGACCCCAGTGGAGAACCTGGAGGGTCAGGGGTCAGCTCTGAGAGCAGAGCCCCCCATGAATGACCTTGGTAAGACCATTTCTGGGTTGGGGGGAATCCAGACTCTGTCAGATGGGCAGAGGTCAGGAGACCTGCGCCAGCCAGACTCTTGTGTGGCCCTTCGGGACAGTGTGTCCCTTGAGGGGGGTAAGTGTGCCCCCCTGGAAGTCCTGGTGTGCCAGGCAATGGTTCAACCGCAGGGTGGTGACTCTGGGTTGAATGATCAGGTTCAGGGGGTAAACTCTGACCTGATGGGGGGTAAGTGTGCTCCCAAGGAAGTCCTGGTGTGCCAGGCAGTGGTTCAACCGCAGGGTGGTGACCCTGGGTTGGATGACCAGGTTCAGAGGGTAAACTCTGACCTGGTAGGGGGTAGGTATGCCCCCCAGGAAGTCCTGGTTTACCAGGCAGTGATCCAGTCTGTGGGTACAGACCCTGGATTGGGAGGCCAGGTTAAGGGTGTCCCCCCTGACCTGGAGGAAGGGGCTACTGCTAACAGTGCCCCTACCATGTTGTCTTCTGGGGGGGCCACTCCTAGTTGGGTGGTTCAGGACCCCAGAGGAGAGGGCAGGGGGAGGGAAGCCTCACCCCTGGCCCTAGTCCAACCTGAAGGTACAGACCCCAGGTTGGAGGATCAGTTGCAGGTTAACATCCCTGCACTGATGGAAGAATTGTGCAGGACTGCTTCTACAAGCACCCTGACAGTTCTTGACTCTGGGGGTGCCGCTTCTGCAGGGAGGGTACAGAGCCCCAGAGGGGAGGACCAGGGTCAGGTTGTCATCCCTGACCTGGTGGAAGAGAGAGTGGTCAAAGGGTGCCAGGCACCTAGGGCTACCACCCCCCACTCTCCACAGTCACAGCGGTTAGAGAGGCCTGAGGTCGGGCCCTCATCCCTGACAGTTGTCTGGGGCCACTGTGGCTTGCTGTCCTGGTGGACAGAGTTGCCCCTGGGGGGGGGAGGACGAGAGTCACACCCCAGGGGTGGAGTGGGCAACACCACTGTGGTGGCCCTGGTGGTACTATCTGCCCATTGCAGTACATCTGTGAGCAAAGTAAAGTTAGGTGTTGCACAGATGGTGTCTGTAGATGTGGAGAAGGGTTCCCCATGGGTTAGCTTAGTGGGCCCTGAGAGTATGGACAGAGGGATCCAACTGGAGTCAGGAAGGCGTAGAACTGGAACATGCCCCTGCTGTTGTGGGCCTGGGTCCCTGTTCTATCGCCCCAATCAGGGAAGTACATCAAGGTATTGATTGTTCTCCCCTGGCTTTAGGCTGGTAGGGGGTCGTGTTGGACTTTTGCTTATGCAGGGTCATCCCCAGACTTTTTTGCCTCCTGCCTCCTATTTTTTTCTGACATGTTGCTGTTGGCTTTTCAACTCTGAGCACTTTACCACTGCTAACCAGTGCTAAAGTGCATATGCTCTCCTGTTTAAATTGTATGTAAGTGGTTCATCCATGATTGGCATATTTGAGTTACTAGTAAGTCCCTAGTAAGGTGCACTAGAGGTGCCAGGGCCTGTAAATCAAATGCTACTAGTGGGCCTGCAGCACTGGTTGTGCCACCCACATAAGTAGCTCTGTAATCATGTCTCAGACCTGCCCTTGCAGTGTCTGTATGTGTATTTTTACACTGTAAATTCGACTTGGCAAGTGTACCCACTTGCCAGGCCTAAACCTTCCCTTTCCTTACATGTAAGGCACCCCTAAGGTAGGCCCTAGGTAGCCCCAAGGGCAGGGTGCAGTGTATGGATAAGGTAGGACATATAGTAATGTGGTTTATATGTCCTGACAGTGAAATACTGCCAATTTCGTTTTCACTGTTGCAAGGTCTGTCTCTCTCTCATAGGATAATATGGGGGCTACCTTTAAATATGATTAAAGTGTAGATTCCCCTAGAGAGTAGATGGACAGGTGGAGTTTGGGATCCCTGAACTCACAATGTAAAAATACATCTTTTAGTAAAGTTGATTTTGAGATTGTGCGTTTGAAAATGCCACTTTTAGAAAGTGAGCATTTTCTTGCTTAAACCATTCTGTGACTCTGCCTTGTTTGTGGATTCCCTGTCTGGGTCAGTTTGACAGTTGGGTTGTTTTTCACCTCACACCAGACAGTGACACAAAGGGAGCTGGGGTGTGATCTGCATTTCCTGATTAGCCATCTCTGCTAGGAGGGAGGGGTGGAGTGGTCACTCTCATCTGAAAGGACTGTGCCTGCCTCTGACAATGCTGTCTCCAGCCCCCTGGTGTGTGTCTGAGGCCTTGCCTGGGCAAGGCAGGATTTCACAAGAAGGTGTGAGTCCCCTTTGAAGGAAGGTGACTTCAAAGACTAAAATGGGTATAAGAAGGGCACCCAAACTTACAAACTTTAGAAACACTTCTGGAATCAAGGGGAACCTCTGCCTGGAGAAGAGCTGATCGCTGAGGAACAAGTGCTGCCCTGCCTGTGACTGTGCTTTGTGGAGCTTTCCTGCAGTGCTGCTTCTGCCTGAGTAAGAGGGCAAAGACTGGACTTTGTGTGCCTTCCATCTTGAAGAAGAAATCTCCAAGGGCTTGATGTAGAGCTTGCCTCCTGTTATTGAAGTCTCAGGGATAGCAAAGACTTCTTCCTGCCAGCACCTGGAGTCTCTGGAGAGACCCCTACTCTGCTCTGTGGTGACCTTCCAGTTCCTGGGACCCTGAAAGGAGAGGCTGGCAGCCTAAGGACAAAAATACACGCACTGAGCGCCGTGCGGAGAAAAGATCGACGCGAATCCGATCGCGGCTGAGAAAACGACGCGACGCCGGTTCCGCAGCTGAGAAACGACGCCGCAGGAAACGCGACCGAGAAACCGACGCCCGGAGCAGGAGAAACGACGCGCAGCATCGCTGACGGAGGCTGAGAGATCGCACCCTGCGCCGCGGGACTTTCGGATCGTCGTGTGGCTGGCTTTTTCAACGCGCACCGCCGTGCCGAGTTGTTTTCGACGCACACAGCCGTGCAGGGTTACTTTCGACGCACACCGCCCGTGCGGGGTTATTTTTTGACGCAAACCAGGTACATTTTTCACGCTAGCAGCGCTAGTGTGGTGTTACAACTACCTAAAGACTCTTTTTATTTTAAACCTTAAAAAAATCATAACTTGACTTGTGTATGTTGGATTTTTGTCGTTTTGGTCTTGTTTTGTCTAGATAAATATTTCCTATTTTTCTAAACTGGTGTTGTGTCATTTTGTAGTGTTTTCATTAAGTTACTGTGTGTGTTGGTACAAATACTTTACGCCCAGCACTCTGAGGTTAAGCCTACTGCTCTGCCAAGCTACCAAGGGGGTAAGCAGGGGTTAGCTGAGGGTGATTCTCTTTTATCCTAACTAGAGTGAGGGTCCTTGCTTGAACAGGGGGTAACCTGACTGTCAACCAAAGACCCCATTTCTAACATCCACCATATACTCTTATGAATGCCAAACACATATTCACACATGTTAGAAATGGGGTCTTTAGTTGGCAGTCAGGTTACCCCTGTCCAAGCAAGGACCCTCACTCTAATCAGGGTAAGTCACACACAATCCAAATTATCCTGTGCCCACCCTCTGGTAGCTTGCCACTGAGCAGTCAGGCTTAACTTAGAAGGCAATGTGTAAAGTATTTGTGTAATAATAAATCATACAATAACACAATATAGCACCACAGAAAAAATAGACCTGACAGTGTTGAGAAAAATATATAATATTTATCTGGATATTTGCAGGTCAAAACGATCAAAGATGCAATAAGTAAATGTAGATATATCACTGAAAAATGATATAAAGTGTCTTAAGTCTTTTTAAAGCAAACAAAGTCTCTTTTGTCACAAAGTACCTGGTCTGGGTGAAAAATCTCCGCAATGGGCCGCAGAGGAGGAGAAGCGTGGGAACAAAGGAGGTGAGCGTCGATTTCTCAGGCCGCACATGGTGATGCGTTGTTTAGTTTCCACGCAGGGACGGCTGTGCGTTGATTTCCTGCGCTCGGTCGTGGATCCTCTTCGGGTTGCAGGGTTTTCAGATGCCCTGGGTCTGTGCGTGGTATCCTGGGCTTGTGGAGTGAAGTCACAAGCGATGCGTCGTTCCGGTTCGGCGTGCAGTGAATTTCTCACCATGGGGCAGGCTGTGCATCGGTTTTAGCAAGCTGTGTATCGAATTTTCGCCGCACAAGGAGTCCAGTTGCAAGAGAGAAGCATTTGTCGTCCTGAGACTTCAGGGAACAGGAGGCAAGCTCTATCCAAGCCCTTGGAGAGCACCTCTTCACCACAGCCAGGGAGCAGCAAGGCAGCAGGGCAACAGCAAGGCAGCAGTCCTCCACAGAAAGCAGTCTGGTGAGTCCTTTGGGCAGCCATGCAGTTCTTGGCAGGAAGCAGGTTCTGGTTACAAGTTTCTTCTCCAGGAAGTGTCTGAGTTGGAAGGGGCAGAGGCCCTGTTTATATACCCAAATGTGCCTCTGAAGTGGGGGAGACTTCAAAGAGTGGCTTAGACGTTCACCAGGTCCCCTTTCAGTTCAATCCTGTCTGCCAGGGTCCCAGTAGGGGGTGTGGCAGTCCTTTGTGTGAGAACAGGCCCTCCACCCTCCCAGCCCAGGAAGACCCACTCAAAATGCAGATGTATGCAAGTGAGGCTGAGTATCCTGTGTTTGGGGTGTGTCTGAGTGAATGCACAAGGAGCTGTCAACTAAACCCAGCCAGACATGGATTGTAAGGCACAGAAAGATTTAAGTGCAGAGAAATGCTCACTTTTTAAAAGTGACATTTCTAAAATAGTAATAATAAATCCAACTTCACCAGTCAGCAGGATTTTATATCACCATTCTGGCCATACTAAATATGACCTTCCTACTCCTTTCAGATCAGTAGCTACCACTCAAACAATATATGAGGACAGCCCCAATGTTAGCCTATGAAGGGAGCAGGCCTCACAGCAGTGTAAAAACGAATTTGGGAGTTGTACACTACCAGGACATGTAAACTACATAGGTACATGTCATGCCTTGTGCCTACACAGCACCTTGCCCTATGGATTACCTAGGGCATACCTTAGGGGTGTTTTATATGTAGAAAAAGGGGAGTTTTAGGCTTGGCAAGTACTTTTAAATACCAAGTCGAATTGGCAGTGAAACTGCACACACAGGCCTTGCAATGGCAGACCTGAGACAAGGTTAAGGAGCTACTTAAGTGGGTGGCACAACCAGTGCTGCAGGCCCACTAGTAGCATTTCATCTACAGGCCCTGGGCACATATAGTACACAGTACTAGGGACTTATAAGTAAATTAAATAGTCCAATTGGGTATGATCTAATGTTACCATCTTTAAAGGGAGAGAGCATATGCACTTTAGCACTGGTTAGCAGTGGTAAAGTGCGCAGAGTCTAAAACCCAGCAAAAACACTGTCCAAAAAGTGGAGGGAGGCAGGCAAAAAGTTAGGGGTGACCACCCTAAGGCTGTCAGGTCTAACATGTGTCCCCCTCAACTGAAAGGGGGGAGAGATATCCAACCTCCTTGGAGCTCTAATCGCTAAGGCAGAAGTATCTGGAGAGACCATCAACATTGGCGTTGTCAATGCCCGGGCGATGCTCCACCGTAAAGTTCATCCCCTGTAGGGAAATAGACCACCTCAATAGTTTTGGATTCTCACCCCTCATCTGCATGAGCCATCTGAGGGGCCTGTGGTCTGTCTGAACCCGGAAGTGAGTCCCAAACAGGTAGGGTCTTAACTTCTTCAGTGCCCAGACCACAGCAAATGCTTCTCTCTCAATAGCACTCCACCTCTGTTCCCGTGGTAATAGCCTTCTGATAATAAAGGCCACTGGTTGGTCTGAGCCCTCCTCATTTACATGTGCTAGAACAGCCCCTATGCCATGCTCTGAAGCATCTGTCTGCACAATAAATTCCTGGGAGTAGTCAGGGGCCTTGAGCACAGGGGCCGTGCACATGGCTTCCTTCAGAGAATCAAAGGCTTTCTGACAAGCCTCTGTACAATTCACCAACCTAGGTTGTTTCTTGGAAGTGAGTTCTGTCAAGGGTGACACAATGGTACTTTTAATCTTGGCCTGGAATGGCCTGGAGTGGCTGCACTTTGCCAACACCTACTAGGTGTCCCAAGTACACCACAGAACCATGCCCAATCTGGCACTCACTATCCTTGATGGTCAGGCCTGCCTGTTGCAGAGCCTGAAGCACCTCATTGAGGTGGAGCAGGTGTTCCTCCCAGCTGGAACTGTAGACAGCTATGTCATTCAGGTAGGCTGCACAGTAGGCATCCTTGCCAGCTTGGACCCCGTTCACCAATCGTAGGAAGGTAGCGGGGGCATTTTTCAACCCAAATGGCATCACCCAGAACTGGTAATGGCCATCAGGTGTAGAAAATGCTGATCTCCCTTGGCCCCCTCAGTCAGGGCGATCTGCCAGTACCCTGAAGTAAGATAAAATGTGCTCAGGAACTTGGCAGTGCCTAGTCTGTCAACAAGCTCATCATCTCGGGGGATGGGGTGAGCATCAGTCCATGTGACTGAGTTGAGACCCCGGTAGTCCACACAGTACCTGAGTTCTGGCTTCGCAACGGGGGTAGCACCCTTAGGAACCAGCACCAACGGGCTGGCCCAGGGACTACTGGATTTCTCAATAACCCCTAAAGTCGACATCTTGGACACCTCCTCCTTGATGCTGTCCTTCACCTTATCCGATAACCTGTAAATTGTGTTCTTCACAGGTGGATTGGCACCTGTGTCAATGTCATGAACACATAGGTGGGTCAGTCCAGGAGTAAGGGAGAACAGGGATGAGAACTGCTCTAACAGCTCATAGCAGTCTCCTCTCTGGTTTAGAGTCAGGGAGTCAGAGAGAATTACACCCTCTACTCACCCATCACCTTCTTTGGCAGAGAGGAGGTCGGGAAGAGGTTCACTCTCCTCTTCCATGCCCTCATCTGTGACCAGGAGCATTCTGATCTCAGACCTCTCAAAGTGAGGCTTGAGCCCGTTGTGATGGAGGACCCTTAGGGGGTGCCTAGGGGTCTTGAGGTCCACTAGGTAAGTGGCCTCCCCTTTACGCTCCTTGATCTCAAAGTGGCCAGTCTAGTGGTCCTGGAGAGCCCTGGGCTCTACTGGCTCCATCACCCAAACCTTGTCTCCGGGTGAGAACTCAACCAGAGTGGTCTTCCAGTCATATAACTCCTTCATCACCTCTTGACTGGCTTTGAGATTACTTTTGGCCTGCTTCCAGAAGCGTTGGGTTAGGTTGCGGAGGGCCAGCATGTAGCTGACCACATCCTGGGAGGTGTCTTGGGAGCTTTCTCCCAGCCCTCTTTAACAATGCTTAGAGGTCCCCTTACAGGGTGACCATAGAGAAGCTCAAAGGGGATGAACCCCACCCCTTTCTGGGGCACCTCTCTGTAAGCAAACAACAGGCATGGTAAGAGGACGTCCCACTTACGCCTCATGGCTTCAGTCAGGCCATTAATCATGCCCTTCAGGGTCTTGTTTAATCTCTCAACAGGCCCATTGGATTGAGGATGATAAGGGGTGGTAAACCAGTAGGTCACCCCACACTCATCCCACATGGACTTCATGTACGCAGACATGAAGTTTGTGCCTCTGTCAGACACAACCTCCTTATGGAATCCCACACGGGTAAATATTCCCAACAGGGCTCTGGTCACCACCAGTGCAGTCACTGTTCTCAGAGGGATTGCCTCTGGATAGCAGATGGCATAGTCCACCAAAACCAGGTAAACCTGTTGCCCAAGGCAGTTTTGGGGTCCAAGGGACCAACAATGTCGATACCCACCCTTTCAAAGGGGGTGCCAACGACAGGGAGTGGGAGCAGGCGAGCCTTAAGCTTTTTCCCTGTCTTCCCACTAGCCTGGCAGGTGGGGCAAGCTCTGCTGAAATTATCTGAGGCTAACACCATTCTGGGCCAATGGAAGTGGGTGACAAGCCTTTTAAAGGTCTTGTCTTGTCCCAGATGTCCTGCCAGGGGAATGTCGTGAGCCAGACCCAGCAGGAAGGCCCGGTAACACTGGGGGACCACCAGCACACATGCTGCCCCAGGACCTGGAACCTTATGCTCACTGTAAAGGAGATCATTCTCCCAGTAAATTTGGTGAGTGCCAGAGGCGTCACCTGCTGCTTGGGCTGTGGCCTGTTGCCTCAGGGTGGGGCATTCCTTCTGAATTCTGCCCTGGTTGACCCACCCTCTACTTGCCAGCCAGTAAGTTCAGGTAGGTTACCCAGATCAGCTATGTCCTCCCCAGTTGGCTCAGGGGCCTCCTCCTCCTTAGGAGCCACCGTCCACAACCATGGGAAAATCTGAGGTGGGTTTCCCGTGCCTCTTGCCCTTCCTCTTTGCTGCTGTCTGGGCCATTGTTCCAGGCTCCAGACGCCCTTGACTCCTGTCACGGGCAGCCATGGGCCGTGTGGTCATGCAGACCCACTCAGGCAAACCTAACATCTCTAGGTGGGATCTGAGCTCTACCTCTTTCCAGGCCGTATGCTCAAGATCACTGCCTAACAGACAATCGACAGGCATGGCAGGACTCACAGCTACTTTCAGAGTACCAGAGACCCCCGCCCCACTCAAAGGGAACCAGAGCCACTGGTAGGTGATTCTCGCGATTTCCAACGACTATGACCTGGTGGAATGTATCTGGGACTATCTGCTCTGATGACACCAGCTGACTCTTGACAGTAGTCATACTGGCTACTGTGTCACGCAGAGCCTCCACCCTTTGCCCATCAATGGTGACCCACTGCCTATACTTTGAAGTATTTTCTGGCATGTAGGCTTTAGGCACCATGTCTCTTTCTCCCAGGGACACTAGGGAAACCTCTGCCTGCTCCCCAAAGCTAACTGGGCCTGTTTCCCCCTTGAGTGCTACACTAGCCAACCCAGGTGTCTGTCCAGTGGTGGACTGTGCCCTCTTGAGGCACTGGGAGTCGCCCTTAGAGTGTCCATGCTGGTAGCACTCTCAGCATTTGGGTATGAATTTCCCTAATGTTTTATCAAAATACCCTGGTTTCTTTGCAAACCTAGAAGAGGAATGGTATCCACCCTCCCTTGGGAATTCTTTTGGGGGCCTTTTGAGCACTCCTTTTCTTTAAGTTTTTCTCCCCCCTCTTTCTTCTGCTGGGAACCCTGACCACCTTTGTGGGAGTCCCCCAGATGCCTTTTTGGACACTCTGGTGCTAACCCAGACGTCTGCCTCCTCAGCAAGCTTCCTGGGGTCAGTCAGCTTACTATATACCAAGTGCTGGTGCAACTCTGTAAAAGAAATATTGAGTATATGCTCTCTCAGAATCAAGTCATATAACCCTTTATAATCATCCACTTTGCTGCCCCGCACCCATCTATTCAGTGCCTTACTGGAAAAGTCAAAGAAATCTACCCATGTTTGTGTGGACTGTTTGGTGCTGTCCGTGAACCTCTGACGATATTTCTCAGGGGTCAGCCCAAACTTGGCAAGTAAAATAGCTTTCTGAAGTGGGTATGTGTTTTGATCCTTTGGATCCAGTATGTGAAGTGTGTCCCTCACCAGTGCTGGCACATAACTCTTCATAGCTGTACCCCATTGCCCTTCAGGAACCTCATGAGCCCTTAGTGCAACTTCATAAGCAGCTAGCCATTTATCTATGTCATCTCCCACCACAGAACTGGGCACCACATTTTTGGGTATACGAACCTTCTTTTCTCCAGCAGGTCCTGTCTGTATGCTGCCACCATTACTGCTGGACTCACACTGTCTCGCCTTGATCTCCAGCTCCTTGAGACTCAGTTCATGAGCCAACAATAGTTTTTTCTCAGCCAAGGCTCTCTTAGCTGCAGCTTCAGCTCTTTCAGCTTCAATCTGTTTGGCTGCTCTTTCAGCCTCAGCTTGCTTGGCTTCTCTCTCTCTGCCCCCCGTTCCTCCTCTTGAGCCTCAATTTCTTGCCTTACCATTTGCGACTGAAACTCTCTCTCCTCTCTCCTTTCCTCTGCGGTCATGCCTTGATCAGAGACACTGCTCTCTGGTTTGGCAGGGGGCACAGTTGCAGTGATAACATCCACTGATAGCAAAAACTCCTCTGGGGAGCCTTCTTCTGGCTCCTCCTCCTCAGCATCCTCCTCTGAATGGGCTTCTGCCCAGGCCCTCAGCGCCTTTTAAAATTCCTCCTTTCTGGAGGCACCTTGGGTGGGTACTCCCATATCCCTGCAGAACTCTTTCAGCTGTTTGACAGTGTATGTCTCCAACAGGACCAGGTCCACATCTCCTGCTTAAGACCCAGCCTGAAACATGTTGAGTGAGGATTTGGGTAAAATAATTGACAGGAAAAACGGAATTGCAGAAAAAAGATAAAAATCAGGTTGACCTTCAACTGTGGGTAGGTAGTGGAATACTTAGCTACTGTATGTCACTGCACAAATACAAGTCCTATCCTCACCGCTGATCGCCAATGTTAGAAATTGGGTCTTTCGTTGGCAGTCAGGTTACCCCCTGTCCAAGCAAGGACCCTCAATCTAGTCAGGGTAAGTCACACACAATCCTAATTATCCTGTGCCCACCCTCTGGTAGCTTGGCACTGAGCAGTCAGGCTTAACTTAGAAGGCAATGTGTAAAGTATTTGTGCAATAAATCATACAATAACACAATATATCACCACAAAAAAATACACCACACAGTGTTTAGAAAAATATATAATATTTATCTGGATATTTGCAGGTCAAAACGATCAAATATGCAATAAGTAAATGTAGAGATATCACTGAAAATTGATATAAAGTGTCTTAAGTCTTTGTAAAGCAAACAAAGTCTCTTTTAGCGCAAAGTACTTGGTTTGCGTGAAAAATCTCTGCAATGGGCCGCAGAGGAGGAGACCGTGGAAACAAAAGAGGTGTGCATCGATTTCTCGGGCCGCACAAAGTGATGCGTTGTTTAGTTTCCACACAGGGACGGCTGTGCATCGATTTCCGGCGCTCGGTCGCGGATCCTCTTCGCGTTGCGGGGTTTTCAAATGCCCAGGGTCTGTGTGTGGAATCCTGGGATTGGATTGTGGAGCAAAGTCACAAGCTATGCGTTGTTCCGGTTCGGTGTGCAGTGAATTTCTCACCACGGGGCAGGCTGTGCGTCGGTTTTAGTGAGCTGTGCATCGAATTTTCACCGCACAAGGAGTCCAGTTGCAAGAGAGAAGTCTTTTTGGTCCTGAGACTTCAGGGAACAGGAGGCAAGCTCTATCCAAGCCCTTGGAGAGCACCTCTTCACCACAGCCAGGGAGCAGCGAGGCAGCAGAGCAACAGCAAGGCAGCAGTCCTTCACAGAAGGAATTCAGGTGAGTCCTTGGGCAGCCTGGCAGTTCTTCTTGGCAGGATGCAGGTTCTGGTTACAAGTTTCTTCTCCAGGAAGTGTCTGAGTTGGAAGGGGCAGAGGCCCTGTTTATATACCCAAATGTGCCTTTGAAGTGGGGGAGACTTCAAGGAGTGGCTTAGAAGTGCACCAGGTACCCTTTCAGTTCAATCCCGTCTGCCAGGGTCCCAGTAGGGTGTGTGGAAGTCCTTTGTTTGAGAGCAGGCCCTCCACCCTCCCAGCCCGGGAAGACCCATTCAAAATGCAGATGTATGCAAGTGAGGCTGAGTATCCTGTGTTTGGGGTGTGTCTGAGTGAATGCACAAGGAGCTGTCAACTAAACCCAGCCAGACGTGGATTGTAAGGGGCAGAAAGATTTAAGTGCAGAGAAATGCTCACTTTTTAAAAGTGCCATTTCTAAAATAGTAATATTAGATCCAACTTCACCAGTCAGAAGGATTTTATATCACCATTCTGGCCATACTAAATATGACCATCCTACTCCTTTCAGATCAGCAGCTACCACTCAAACAATATATGAGGACAGTCCCAATGTTAGCCTATGAAGGGAGCAGGTCTCACAGCAGTGTAAAAACGAATTTGGGAGTTTTACACTACCAGGACATGTAAACTACATAGGTACATGTACTGCCTTATGCCTACACAGCACCCTGCCCATGGGTTACCTAGGGCATACCTTATGGGTGTCTTATATGCAGAGAAAGGGGAGTTTTAGGCTTGGCAAATACTTTCAAATGCCAAGTCGAATTGGCAATGAAACTGCACACACAGGCCTTGCAATGGCAGGCCTGAGACAAAGATAAGGGACTATTTAAGTGGGTGGCACAACCAGTGCTGCAGGCCCACTAGTAGCATTTAATCTACAGGCCCTAAGTACATAAAGTGCACAGTATTAGGGACTTATAAGTAAATAAAATAGTTCAATTTGGTATGATCCAATGTTACCGTCTTTAAAGGGAGAGAGCATATGCACTTTAGCACTGGTTAGCAGTGGTAAAGTGTGCAGCGTCTATAAACCGGCAAAAACAGTGTCCAAAAAGTGGAGGGAGGCAGGCAAAAAGTTAGGGGTGACCACCCTAAGGCTGTCAGGTCTAACAACACACAAAATAAAACAGTCAGCTGCATACAATGCCAGGAACTACATCTATTATTATCACACTGGACGAAATCCAAAAATAAAGTCAGCAAAAAAAACACCAACAATACTATACCCAATATACTACTGCACAGTGCCATTTAGGTTTTTTTTTAAAGTTCAATAGCACCCGCCCTCACCATACAGTTTAACAATGTCAAACATCTATTAACACACCCAAATTCACATTTCAAGATCCCCAATCTAGTTGTTTTAAGCAATATTTATTATGTATGATTAAGAGGTCAAATGTTGAGCCACAAATGTGTGTAACACCAACAAACAACATGCAAAATATTAAAATGTTCAGATATATAAAGAATATGTAGTAGCGCATGATGTTCCCACTGTCAGACGCTTTAGCAAAATACCAAAATGTATTCACTCACAAAAAAGTATTTTGGGCATTCATTATTACTGTTCAGTTTCACTTCCAACTCTTCAGTAACACAGTCATATGGATCTCTTTACACATTCATAAACTCACTCATAACTCTCTTCTTTACATCTCATTTTCAACTTTCACAGTGATGGTGCGTGTGGGTGGCAAGGTTAACTTAGTAAGGGTCGACGATTTGATGACGGTGGTAATTTTTATTTAGGAATTTCTGGTGATTGTAGGTTTGTGCTGCAGCCACATTTGAACTCCCATCAAACTTAAAAAACATATTATGTTAAACATATTATCAAATCCTGTGATTGGATTGCCGAAGGGTGGGTCAAAAACAATAAGAACGAGGTACACTATGGCTGCCAGAAAATTGCAATGACTACTCTGAAGAGTAGAAAAGAAGATGAAGGATCTCTCCTTGTAATGACTTGCTCCTCTTAAGGTGCCCACTCAGCACTGTAACTGTTGGAGGGAAATATAAGGCCTGGGGAGCCAAAGAGCTTGGAAAAAGGAAGCCCAAGAAGGACGATGAATATTCTAGATGACTTAGCTACATACACATTGAGGGTCTTATTATTCGTCTGCAATTCATTGATGCTTAGTTATTGTTTGTGGTATATGTACATCGTACACCATCATTCAGGTTACTAACTGCTTGTAGTTGGCTGGGTTAGGTGCCACCGCCCTCACCCCTCCACTATCCCCAGGATATATGAGTCCATTTTTCATCACCTGATCTAAATCCTCACACTTGCACAGCGATTCTTATATCAGAATTTTTCAGTCTCTTTTCTGCCACTGCAGATCTCTCCTCAGCAGTTGTGAGTGCCAGGTTGTTTAGCTTGACATATTGAACCCTCAGTGGCATTTGTGCTTTAAGGAGTTGCGACTCGTGGCTCTTCGAGAATACTCCATTTGCACTGAATTTGCATAATTTTGTACGCAAATTCGGCGGGAAACTAACTCCATATTCATATTTTGACGTTAGACCCGTCTAACATCAAAATATTGGATTCTGCTACTTTTTTAGATGTGAGAACCTACCTTGCGTCAATGAGATGCAAGGTAGGCATTCCCATCTAAAAAATGGTGCTAATACCATAGCCCCATATTTATCCTCCTGTGCTAAAATGATGCACAGGTTGGAGGAGGGGCTAAATAATGGTGCAAAGCTTGTGTTGCACTGTTATTTAACACCTGGGTCAGACCAGGCATTAGGAGACATGTGGACACATTTTCATGGTTGAATACCATGGAATGGGTCCACAGGTGCCCTCTTCAAGTCCCAGGAACACCCCACCCATACCAGAGGGACACCGGAAGATGGGGGACCCCATCCCAGGTAAGTAGGGTAAGTATAGGTAAGTATTTTTTTTAAAGTGCCATTGGGAGCCAGATTTGAGACCACTGCATGGCACAGAGTGCAATGGCCATGCCCAGGGGACACTGGTCACTGATCCCCTGGGCTGGCCACTGGGGTGGTGGGCATGACTCCTGTCTTTTGTAAGACAGGAATCATGTGGTATGGATGGTTTTGCATCAGAAAATGACACTAGGCTGGTTAGAAGCATTTTTTTTGCCTCTAGCCAGCCGAATGTTAGTTTTTGGTGCAAAACCCCCTTCTCCCATACCGCCCCCTCCCCCCCACTGGCTAATGTTTGTTTTTTACGCTAGCCCACCCTTTGCACCGGCTTGAGGCATTCCAGAAATTTGGTGCCCCGCTGGCGCTCTGGAATGAAGCAAGCCGGCGCGTGCAAGACGCCCCCCCCACCCGCATTCTGATAGTGCTGTTGAGCTACAGTATTAAACTTAGATTCCTTAAGAGAGACAACACCAATACTGTAACACTGTTCCCATCGATTATCTCGTCAGGAACTTTGTTTTACAATGTTCCCGCCAGTCAGCCCCGGGGGAACATTGTAATGCAAAAGGGGGACACGCCACTGGCCTGGCGGTGGGGTCCTCCCCGTGGCATTGCAGTCCTGAGGTGGGCCTGCTAATGTCATAACTACGCCCTTAGTGGATATATTTTCATTAGACTGATTATATGCAGTGATTGGGAATCTAAGAAATGGCCCTGACTTCAGTAGCCAACTTGTGCCACTCACCAGTTACAAATTTTGGATCCATCTGCCCTTCCGTCAACATTCTAGAAATTTAAAGGCTTCACAATCAACATCAGAAATGATGGAACAAAACTTTTTACTTACCCAATATTTAATATAGCAGTTCCTTTTGTGAGCAGAGCATTAATGATTCTCCATGGCGATTGTCATTCGCATCTAACCATGGTTTTCAGTTGCAACCATTAATTTGTCTTGGTGAGAGTAGTAAGTAAGAGCAATAGTTTTCCCTATGCATGCTAATTAAGTTAAAATGTGGACAAGCATATGTTAAGAGAATGCAATTATACTGGTGTTTATGGAATATGAAAATGGCAATGAGCCAAGATAGAGATTTCATTGAATGCACAGAATCTCTATGGTACACAAATCCATTTAAGTGGGCTCGGATGTTTTATTGAAATAAACACTCACTTTGAAACTTTTGCAGTTTAAATCAAACAAAAAGTTTGCTGCATGTGACCAAAAAACATTGAACCCGCTCAGCAAACAGCTCTTCCTTCAGTGCATCCACCACACTGGTGGATGCACTAAAGACATAGAGACACCGAGTGAGTCAGCAGGAATCTTTAATTACTACAGGTGATCCTCTGCCGTACAAGAGAAGGCCTGAGACTCCGCTGCTCTGGCATTTTGGCAGACTCCTCGCCAAATGTCTGCTTTATTTTTTTCAAGGCAGAATTACAAGTTGTCATTCTACATATAGTACACGAGAAGTGGTTACCAGCACTCAAACCTGAACACTCTAGAGCAGTGGTTCCCAACCTTTTGACTACTGTGGACCCCCACTTTTTCATTACTGGAACCAGTAGACCCCCACTGAATCGTTATTAGAATTTTCTAAGCAGTCCCGGAACCCCCGGTGAGGCTTTGCAGACCCCCAGAGGTCCCCAGACCACATGTTGGGAACTACTGCTCTAGAGAAACCACATGCCCAAGCACCTCACAGTCATCGTTGTATTGAAATACTCAATGAGACACAATAACACCACCATGTTTTGGAAATAAAAACAACCACATACTAATCCGAAATAGACAATAATGTTTGTAGTAAACCAGTGCCGCTCTCTCACCAGTAAAGGGTGGTTTAAGGATACGAGTTTAAAGAGAGAGTCAATATCATCCAGAAGAACCTAAGTTGTTGACCACCAGGCTTGTGGACATGACAGAGGGCAAAGATAAGACTAACCTGTGAACAAAACCTTTTAGTTGCTACCCTTAGTCATAAACTCCCTACTGGTAACTTTGAAAAAGAACTTCCAAGCACCAATTTCAGCAACTACTCTTGGTGTCTAGCAAGTCAGGCATTGCAAGGACATCACAGAAAATACTAAAATAAAACGGTGATTGAGTGGGGAAACAGCAACAAAACTGGCTAAGTGGTTAGCTATACCTCAAGCTAATTGATGTAAAAAATACCTGGGGCTTGTCCCACCTACCCGTAGGACAGGAAAGACCAGCTGGACAGAATCAAATAAACTTTGGGCATACGTCAACTACAGCCCATATGAAAGCTTCACCCAAGAACAGTGGCCATGTGACCCAGAGGCAGCCCTCCATACTCTACCCTCATTACCTATGTAAATTGTCTATACCCACTATCTGGCTTACAAAACCAGCTTGGAGTCTCCCACCAAGAAAGTGGATGGGTTCCTTCTAATTCATTTCCACCCCAATTCCCCTTCTATGACCTTTGTGACATCAAGGAAAGAAGTTACACTTATTCATTTGATTCCAATGACATCTGTGAAAGATATGCCCATTTGAGTGCTTGGTGATTGTTTTATTTTGTAGCGTATTCATTTTCTATATTAATGCTAAGAAAATGTTACGTAATTCAGAGTGCTATTGTCCTGAATTGGTTGCAGGCCTATCCTCAGAAAAGTCCTGATATCTGCTTCTTAATTCTTTTCTTTTGATGCATGTATTACATCCAGGGGTAGAGTGCTACCCAGACAACTCTCAGTTTTTGAAGCAAAGAAATAGCACTAAAATCTATAAAATACAAGGAAGTGTGGTGAATTTTCTGCAGCTATTTTGCCACGGTTTTACTCCGCCCTCCTTATGTTACTCAGCTTTTTCAACTCAGCCAACAAATTGATTATGCTTTATTTGAGAGGTAACCTCCATGACCCAATACTCCCCTTTCCTTTCTGCGTTTTCATCACTGCCACCTATTTAGCTTGATACCACATCAGATCAGCCTCCTCTCAATTTCCCATATGCATCCTGTTTTATGAGTTTGAGTGAGATTAAGACTATAAGCGCTGCCAACTCACTTATGATGGGGCTAGACTTGCTTTCCTATTCACCTCACCGATGTCGTCCCATCACTTCTCCAACCTGTGCATGTTATGGCCCTGCGCCTCTTTGGAACCCCATTGTGTTCTCCACCGTGTTAGCAGCAGTGAACTAGGCAGCAGTGTGAAAACACAGTATTACGTCTGCACCCTGAGACTTGAATGTCACTGTAAATTAATTGCGTAGAAGTGGCTCATACTTCTTCATTCTGCCTGTAGTTTGGGTTACTATCAGGATCGAGAATTATAAGTGATGCGATATTGGAGCATCGAGTATTCCCAGTTGTGGTAATTCCATATTTTTAACAAGGAATACATTCTACAGGTTCAGTGTGGTGGCCCACATCAATCACTTCCATCGTGCTTGATCACTTATTAATGGGTGCACACTGCATTTGCAGGAAAACATGTTCAATACATTTCATGCAAACATAAATAAACTAAAAACATGAAATAAAAATAACACAGTCACGCAGGATATGCTGCTATATTATAGGTACCTTCCAGCCTGCAGCAACATAAAATATCTATACACAACAGTCGGCAAAGAACTCATGCTACATACAATTTAAATGAATAGAGAGTGTTCTGCTGTAAGAGGAAATTAGATGCTAAGAATTACATATGCATTTCCTTGTGGAAATTCTGTCCCCAGTGTTTCTACTGTTTCAAACAGTGGCATATAGATTTGTTTCTAATAGTCTTAGAGGGGAAAACCGAGAAATTCGACTTCTTAAGTAAAAATAAGAAACAAAATACACAATAAGAAACTACTTCATTGCCCCCAAAACACAAGTATCAACTGTAGCTGTCTGTAGTAGTATAGTAGATATCTAAAAACCTACGCGCCTAAACCAGGATATAAAAGAAAATACCTTAAAGTAGTCACTTGCACATTCCGACAGGATTATTGGGGATGTTTTTCTGAAGTACAGCAACAAAGTGAAGCCTGTTTGCATCTGGAATAGTGTGATGGGCCAAACACAGAGAAAGCATGTAAATTCCTAATTTGTTGTATCAATTTTCTGAAACACAGCATATCTTGATCTGGTAAAGCACCAATAAAAATGTGTACAGGGCCTGGGATAAAATCACTTTCAAATATTTAAATAAATAAATCTTCTCTGCTTAAATCAGAGGATGGAAAGCGGATGCAATCCAGGCACTGATGGATTTTATCATACAGGTTTAACAACGCCATGATCCGCCATTACACTGGAGGATAGTTTTTGTCAAAACTCTGCCTCTGGAAAGTCATGGAAAGTGACGCAAAGTAGAGAACAACTTTAATTGTAAACCTGTTGATAAACTATTTTCCGGTGATAAGCGTTTTTGTATTGAATTGTGGCCCTAAAGCAACACAAACAGTACTTTGTATTGAGGAACACCCCATAAGGGGTGCAGGGCTATTCCCTACTCTACCACCCATGGCTTTTGACGCAAAGCTCTACCTACTAAAATTGTTAGATAGGGCTTTGAGCAAAAATGAATGGCTCCTTTCCGCAGGAATTAAGTTGGAGAAATATTTTATTTCTTTTAACTTTTTAACATTGCAAGTGTGCTGCACTGTATCCAATGTATGAAAAGTTTTAAAATGTGTCCAGGCATAATATTTTGCCCTGGAAGGGTAGCCTTCCAATACAAAGCCTAGGCAGCTTATTTCTATACCAGCACTGAGGGGGGCAGCATTATATCATATCTTAGTTGTCATGGTTTTGCAACGCTCTACCTCAATAGTGCAAGGAGCTCTACAACTTTAGTTGATGCTCTGCATTGTGCGATAATTTAGTAAATGTCCCCTTAAATGTTTTCCACTTGTTGATCTCTGTGCATTGCCATGCAGTGGTGCTAGGATTCGGAAATTTTAACTTTTTACTCTCAGGGTAGACTTTCATGGTACCTTTGGGATATAGCCTTTTCGTCTATCTGCCATAGCTCTGTCCACTGAGGTTTCTAATAGAGTTCCCTTATTACCTTCTGTGGCTAAGCAAGAGGTTTAAGCCACTCCTAGAAATTCTCCTCCTTCTTTCACGAAGTGATCTGGGACCCTACTGCCTTCTCAGTATTTTAGAGGCATATACAATATTACATCTGTTCTTCCCACTGCCACCCTTATTCGATGGGTAGGAGCCTGAGCATCTTTGTTTTTTTGCCTCGCTATGAGGTCTTTCATGGCATTCTGCTGCTAACTCAACAGTCACCAATTTCAGCAAACAGTCTGGTGCGAATGAGCATCAATTAGATGCTGATTTAAGAGAGCCAAACATGTGTTCAATATATACTCTCTCAACAAAAGTATACAAATCATTAAAAGCATTAACAACAGCGTACTTAATCCAAGCACTCAGAGAATTACAACAGTTTCTACCAAAGCCTCTTGGGTCTTCTGAGACTGTTTGGCAGTGCCTCTAGAATTGCTTATGTACTTGTTACTGTCAGTTAAACATTTCTGATCAGATTATTCTTAACAAAGTTGTACTCATGGGCATCAATTCACCAAAATGCCAGGGGTAGCGAAAGTGACATCACGTGCCTATTGACCTCCACCTTCACTCACAGACACATACTTACACATATACACAAATTTGCACTAACACACACACACATTCTCTAACATAAACACTCTATCACCCACAAGCACACACAACATACATTTAACATTATTTTTACTTACCTCAGCTGTCACTGGAAGGCATAATCATATTATTATACTAATAGTGAATAATATTTTATTATTCATTAATAGTGTCATAATGTCTGGTAAACTTTTATAATGCTGTGTGGGATGTGGGGTGCCAAATTCGGGCACTGTTCTCCATTCTCCAGGTTCTGAAATATAGAATGGAGGAGGTGGGGCTGGAATTCTGTGCTATTGTCTCTGGAGATTTCAATGCTAAGTTGGGAAGGCTTAGTACTGTGGTTAATCCCTTTATGTGTGATTGCGAGGATTATTTAGTGGATGGTCTGCAGGACTCCAGAGGCAGGGTTCTAATTAAGGAACTTAGGAAGATGGGCCTTCTGAATTTTTGTGATATAGAAGCAGTAGGCACTCATCAACTCCCAACCTATGTGGGAAGAGGGTCTGGAACCACTATTGACTATATTTTTGTGTCTCCACCTATGAAAGATCTGGTGATTGGGGGTGAGGTGCTAGGGGAGTGTTTCAGCAATCATAATCCCCTTATAGTGTCCTTTAAACTCCCTGGGGCCCTACGTAAAGTGGGACGAGGTAGGCCTGTAGCAGTGGAGATAAAGGACCAAGGTAGGCGGCTTGGGTGGAAACAAGTAGATTCCCAAAAATTTGTAGGAAGGGTGGTGGGGGAAAATCTACACTTATTTATGGAAACACTCTTGACAGAGGCTCCTAATCCTAAAACTGTTATGGATGCAATAACAGTAGTAAATGCAGCAGTGAGAGACTGTCTATTTTCAGTAGGCAGCCACCCCAGTAAACGCAAATGTGGCTGGTTTGACAAGGCCTGCTATGATGCAAGGGTAATCCTGAAGATGGCCACTAAGAAACATCCTAGAGATTGGGTCCTCGTAAAAGAAGCCAGATTGAAGTATAAAAGGGCCCTGAGGGATAGCAAGCTAAAACATAAAGATGAAGCCTGGGAAGAGTTAGAGCGTGCTATAGCTCTGAAGGATCCTGGTCTGTTTTGGAAGGTGGTAAATAGAGGCTCCTTTGGAACAGAAAAATCTGAGGGCCTTGGCTGTAACATCGCCCCGGAGGCCTGGGTCATTCACTGTTGTAGAATTTTTGAGGGCACTCCCCTAAGAAATAACCGGGATAACGAGTATGACATGGCTCCTAACCTAGCAATTAGGTTTTCGCTCCAGGAGGTTATGGATGCGATACAGAGTAGCGCTAGTAATAAAGCTCTGGGCCCGGATTCGATCCCTATGGATTTGTATAAATCTAACCCCCAGTTATGGGCACCTATTCTCTTAAATGTTCTCAATGCAGCAGTTACTGTGGGCATTCCTGCCTCTTGGAGATTGGCCTGCATTGTCCCAGTGTTTAAAAAGGGCGATCGAAACGATCCTAAGTCTTATCGCCCTATTTCTCTCCTGGATTCTTCTGCGAAGATTCTGGGACGTATTATTTTAAGGCATCTGGAGGCCTGGATGATAGGAAATGATATTTTAAGCCAGGACCAGTATGGTTTTAGGGAAGGCCTCAGTACGCAAGAACAATGTCTTAACTTATTGATGATGATCGGTAAATACACGCAGGCCAGGAAAGGTACCCTCTATCTTGCTTTTATGGACCTTAGTTGTGCCTTCGATAAGGTGAACCGGTCTATATTGTGGAAGAGGTTAAATCAGCTAGGGTTGGATCCTAATATTGTAGAGCTGCTCTGGTATCTCCATTCTGGAACGGTTGCAAATGTGAGGGTGGGGCCAAATGGGGAATGCTCAGAGGCCTTTAAGCTTTCAAGGGGTGTGCGCCAGGGGTGTGTTCTGGCCCCTACTTTGTTCCTTCTATATACAAATGGATTGTCCGATTTTTTGATGGACCATTGTAGGGATGTCCCAAAGGTGAATGGTATTGATATCCCTCTGCTGACGTACACGGATGACGCAGTCCTTATGGCCCGCACTATGAATGGTCTCCGGGAAATAGTTAGAGCCTATGTCTCCTTTACGTCAGCTTTGGGTTTAGAGGTAAATTTTAAGAAATCACATTTTATGGTTTGCGGAAGACCCTTGAGTAGGGTGGGGGAGCTAAGGGTGGAGGATCAAACTATTAACAGGGTCCATGAGTTCCCATATTTAGGGGTTATTTTTGATGAGAAAGGATCTTGGAAACTCTGTATTGCCAGAAGGGGTGTGCTTTTTTCATGCAACAGTTGGTGCGACTTTTGACTTTGCTGTAAGGGTAGGTAGTAAACCTATCAAGCCTTTGCTTGAAATCTATAGGCGGAAATGCCTCCCTGTCCTGCTGTATGGTGCGGCACTTTGGGGGTATAGGGATACCCGAGCCCTTACGGTGGAAGAAAATCGGTTCTGTAGAAGGCTATTGGGAGTTGGACAAAATATCCCTGGTTTTTGCCTTCATCTGGAATTTTAGCTTGAGTTTGTGCAGGACACTATCCAGTTGGCTCCCCTTCTGTTACGGATCTCTGGAGTAACGAACATGCCACTCTTAATAGGGACATCTTAAGGGACTGTTTGGCTTGTGACAATGCAAATAATATTCCCTGGCTGGCGCACATAAGGAAGATGGCCCATGATCTGGGGCGGCCTGAATTGGTTGATTATCCTGAGGGCCTGACTAGTTGTGATAAGAAATGGGCTAAGGATAACTTTCTGAGAATCCAGGAGACCAAGAGGGAGGGGGAGGTCCTAGGGAAAAAATCGATCAGGGACTTTATCATGCTAAAGATGTGGGTGGGTCCTGAGCGTTATCTCTTAGAGATAAAGGATGTGAGGGAAAGGTCTCTTATAACTCGATTCCGTTTGGGGATCATTAGAAGTAATCTGTGTTTCCCGCTAGGTCAGTATGGGAAAAAATCTATTAGACCCTGCCCCTGTGATGGGGTGTCCCAACAGACCTTGTCCCATTTTACATTGTTTTGTGTTTTTTATGCACCGTTTAGAACTCAATTTCTATTACCCCTCCTAAGGCCCAAGGGTTTTGTGCAATATTGTCCTGCTTTTATGTGGTTGCAAATGGCCTCAGATGTATTGGTGTGGAAGGGCCTGGGATCATTCCTGAAGGGAGCTATTACTTGGCGTAAAAATTTAGAGTTTTTAGAATGAATTCTTTTATCTTATTGTTTTTATCTATGAGGTTTTATATGTTTATATTTTTTATGGGTGTTCTTATTATATGTGGTTTTATTGTTATATTTACAAATGTATTGGTGATTATCTGTTTTAATGGATGATTTTTTTCATACCGAATAAAGTTTTACTTACTAATAGTGTCATAATAAATCGACAGAAAACAAAGAGAGGGGAGCCTCAGCTGACATCCATAAGGACAAGCTTCCATGGTGTTCCTGGCACAGAATTTGCCACCTCTGAAGCCAGCGGTAGCAAAGGGAGTGCTAGAGGTCGCAAAGAGCAATCCAGGGGTCGCAGCTGTGACCCCAAAATGACGTCAAGGGGGGGTACTTTCTATGATATTGTATCTAAGGAATCAGACGCATATCAATGTACCATGGGGGCACCCCTCTTTTCCCAAAGGTACTACTGAGTAATGTCCTTTCTCATTCTGGGGCATGGACAACCTAGCTCAAACTAGGTCAAAACTAATGCTACCTTCTAATGATAAAGCTAGCTACCACCACTTTTCGAAGTAGCATCTGGGCTCACTTAAACTTGAAGATGCCTCCAGGTGAATGAGGTGTTGGTTTTCAATATTTTGTCTCCTCATATTCTCTGCATGATTGGTCTCGTCTGGGGCAGCCAAACCTCCTTTTCTTTCTTTCTGTTCCTCTCTTTTTCACTCTCTTAGTCTCACAAGCATACACAACCTCCTATCCTCCAGTCAAACCAAATATATGTAAGGATATTAGATACAAATATGCCACTGTTAGACCTGTTAGCCTTAGGGTGGTTTTCCCCCAATTATGTTTCCTTCACCCTTCTATTTGTTTATTTGTTGATGTTGGCCTTAGGATTCTGTGCACTTTATCAATGCTAACCAGTGTTAAAGTGTGTGTGCACACTTTCTAAAACATAGTAAAATTGGCTTACATCCAATTGGCATATTTAATTTACTTATAAGTCCCTTGTGAACTGGTATTCCATATATCCATAGCTGGTAAATGACATGCTACTAGTGGGTCAGCGACACCTATATTCAGTAGAATAGAATCTGCAGCAGGTCTGGCATTACAGCCTGGAAGCAGATTTAAGCTGCCAATTCAACTAGGCAACATAACTCCCTAGTCAAACCTAAAACTCCCTTTTTATTTCACATAAGTCACCCATAAGGTACACCCTAGAAATCCCATAGGACAGGTCACATTGTAATTAAAAGGCTGGACACATCATTTTAAGTTGGACATGTTTTTTTAAGTTTTGCATCCTAGTAGTGAAAACTCACATTTTCATTTTTCCCTACAGTGATCCCTACCTCCCACCTAGGATAACATTTGGTTACCTTATTATATTTATTAAGTGCTAACTTAACTGGGAGAATGAGGTAAAGTTATGTTTGGTATCCTAGAAATTGTAATTGAGAATCTTTAATAGTAAAGGCAAACTTTAAGTCACAATTCTCAAAGTCCCACTTTTAGAAAGTTGACATTTTTTGCCCTAGTCATTTGGTGTTTGCACGCTATTCCTGGGTCACATAACTAGGTGTGTGACAGTTGGCTTTCGCATATTCATGTTAGACAGCCACAAATTAGAGAAACTAGGAGTGCCTTTACTGGCAGGGTGGGGGAGGAGCTGGGCATAGCCCCACTTACATCAAAAGGCTGGGATCTGTTCACACACAAATAACTTCACACTAGCATTTTATCTTATAGCTAGGTGGGAGCCAGGACAGGGAGGTAAGAAATGCAAGACACCTTTCTGGTGGGAAGCCTCCAGAAGATACTCTAACTTCAAAGTGGGCACCAGTATTATATGATTCATATGAATTAACTAGGACTGGATATTAGGTCAACATGAACTTCAGTATACAGGGACTTGGTCCACATATCCCATCACTACATGTTAACCTAACTCCTAGTAGGCTCACAGTGCTCCATCTGAACCCATAACCTTACCAGTGTACCAGATAGTATTAGGAACCTCGAACATGAGCGCTCTTATTCCTAAGGAAATAGCGGAACAGATCTACCTTTTCCTTTTTGCCCTGCATGCCCAAGGTTAACACAAAAAGATACAAAAATTGATTTCTCAAACATTTATTGAAACAATTGCACTCTTGTACAGAAAGCATGAGCTGCTATAATTATGCAGATGAAACAAAGCATTGTAACCAGCATTATAAGAATGGTGAAAACGATAAACAATTCAACCATGGTAAAGTTACTATGTTGTTATACTCCTATCTACTACTACCCACAATATGGAGAGCATAGCGGGAGTACCCTTTGCCAGATCCATTGGGATAGCCTAATCACCCATATTTGAGTATGATGTGCCAGGAGGCCGGTGTAATGTAGAGCTGGCTATCTTCCTTTGCAGGAGAGGTCAGAGTCAGAAGGGCTGCATCTCAGTCAAATTGCACCACATTCCAGGATAATCCCAGCAGTAGTGTTCCTCTGCTTATTGCTGCACAGAGGCTGTTTAAATAATAAAAGCACAGTTCATATTGCACTGTGTCAAAGGTGCAGATCTGATGCATTGGTTTGTCTGGAGTCTCAGAGATGTCTCCAATGGACAACATAATATAAGGGCATTGTGTTCTATGAGACCTAGCCTTGGAACAGAATGCACTGAACACATGGCAGAAATGCTTACTAGTAATAAGCTGCATATACAGTATTTTCTCAGCACATTATCATGTTAATGTAAAAACATGCACAAATTCAACATTACAAAAAGATGTCAAGTTGAAACTTGAAATCAAAAATGAAGACTAGGCCCGGCCCTAATGTACTTTGCTACACCCCCCCCCCCCTTTGGCTGCAGGAGCCTCAGCTCAAAGCCAGCCTAAATGCCAAGTGAAAAGTATAATATACTTTAATAACAAAACCAGATGAAAGCCATTAAAATGCCAATTAAACTAACACAACTAAAAAAGGAATACAAAATAAATTAAAAAAACAAGGGGTCAAATCAAAAGTCTGGGAGGCTCCCAAAATGTCTCCTATGTTCAGAGAGTCCTTGGAGTCCAGGAAGGAAACTGCATTCCCAGACAGCAGATCCACAGTGTCCTGAATAGCAAGTGCAAAGGAACAAACACAGTTATGTTTAGCCCAATCAGTAGATGCTGAAGTTGTGACGGCCGGTACAGCAACCACAGTACCACAGCCAGATCTCAGGAATCCAGGAGCCAAGCATCCATGTTGACCAGTAATAATGGTTTATAGTATCCATTCTGCAGCAATAGCATTCTCATAGAACAGCTCTGAACGTGAGCCCCTAGTGGACACACTTGCAGATCGATATCCGTAGATTGAACCAATTGAATCGCAAGACACAGATCCAGTGCGCACTCGAAAGCGCACAACACACTTTGGAACACAGGCTACACAGATAGTAGCAACACAGGCCTGAAGGACAAGGACCAGTTCATGTTCAATTCCTGCATTCACAACACAACAGGATGTGTAGCAATTTCATCATCATTTGGCATCAAGAGACAGACCAAAATAGCAATTGCCAGGAACAACCTATGCTGAGATGGTATCGAGGATTTTCAACACCTCCAATACTACTGTGAGTGTCCATTTCTTTAAGGCTGTCGGGTCTGGATTTCTGTCAGTCTTCCAGGTTATCTTCAGAGTCGTCCACTCGGCCGTCCATTCACTCTTTTCAAGTGAGTTTGGTGGCTTTCCTGAAATTTTGGCATTAATTGGCAGAATACTGCAGCTATTTCTTCTGATTCACAGTGGTTGTTTCTTTACAGCTACACGGAGCGATGGAGCAGCTGCCACCAGCACAACTGTGCCGTGAACGCATGGTTCAGATCTTCAGTGCTTCCTTGCTGGAGGAACTAGAGTGGAATTGGTCATTGTCATTCCACCCACTACTCTGGTGTGTGCAGCCTGGCTTTCGCTGCGTATGGTGCTTCTTCGAACATTTGCCAACAGTGTGTCTTGCCGTCACGCCAGTGCCTCCTGTGTACCAAGAACTGCTGATGTCCCCGATGAGGGTTCATACACGGTCGTGCCCCATGAGACTAAGGCTGATCCGTGAGGCCACCTATGAACACTCTGTGTTGACTGAGTTCGCTCTTCATTCTACGGAGGTTGGCACCAATGCAGGTGGACCTACACAAGAGACTACGGCACACTTTTGCTCTGTGAATCCATCCGCCCATGTGATCAATCTTACATCTGACAATTTGGCCTCATTTTTTGATTACTTTTTGGTCGGTGACTTCGGAGCTAGTCTTCAAGATTATAAATATAGTTCCAAAAAATAATGATTGGCTTTTTGTACCACACTAAAAATTCAGAGTATGCTTTATTGTCATTACTTTGGCCTGCTGTGCTTGTCATGGACGACATTAAGGCCCTCTTTACAACCCTGGTGGACGGTGTTATAGTGGCGGTAACACTGCCAACAGGCCAATGGTAAAAAAAAAATGGGATCACGACCACGGTGGAAACCGCCCACACAGACAGCCACTTTAACACTCCGACTGCCACGGCAATAGCAACCAACAACGCAGCAGTCACTGCCAACAGACAGGCGGAAGACAATGTACTGTCCACTCCATTACAACCCGCCTATTCGCCAGCTTTTCCGGGGCAGTACCAACACCATCAAAAGCACGGTGGAAACAGTGTTTGGAAGGGAAACCACTCACCGCTCGACACTCAACAAAGACCCAGGACGCCATAGAGCCCGAGTTACAGGTCCTGCCGATGCTGGTCTACCTCCTCATCTACCAGGAACACCAAAGACGGTGGCGACGACCATGGTGAGTACTGCACCTAATACACAGGAGAGAGGGGGAGAAAAAAGAGAGTGACACACGCACGCAACACGCAACACCCCCACCCCTAACACCATACACACAAACACATGCAACAACATTACAATTACACCCCGTAACCCCCTGGAAGAACGGAAGGACAAAAGGAATGGAGTCAAATTAGTGATATTTTAGAAATAGGCAGACATACTATAGAATTAGAAAAACAGTATTTACACAAATGTGCAAAATGTACAGAAGTTCGTACATTGTCCTTCACAAATGTTCGTGGGCCACTGGGCCAAAAATCATGGGCCAAGCCCACACCTGACTCCTGCCTCAATACGGAGAGAACACTGCAGGGGCATCAGGTCGTAAGCACACAGGTACCTCAGGGGGATGGGGAAGGAGGTGGCACCTCAGCCGGAAGATGGTACTATGCCACTGCTCCTCGAGGGAGCTACATGCCCACAGCGATGTCCTGGGGAATGCAAAGCCACAGTCTCTCAAGTCTCTCAAGTGGGTGGTTTGCCCACTGCAATGGTCCTAGGGAGTGCAAAGCCACAGTCTCTCAAGTCTCTCAAGTGGGTGGTTTGCCCACTGCATGGTCCTGGGGAGTGCAAAGCCACAGTCTCTCAAGGGGATGGTTTCTCCACTGGTATTGGAGGGGGCTTGGTGCCCAGAGTGCTTCATCCTGCCAAGGATAAAGTGAGTGGATGCCTTTCTCCACTGGTTCTGGAGGGGACTTGGTGCCCAGAGTGCTTCATCCTGCCAAGGATAGAGTGAGTGGATGCCTTTCTCCACTGGTTCTGGAGGGGGCTTGGTGCCCAGTGTGCTTCATCCTGCCAAGGATAGGGTGAGTGGATGCATATCTCCACTGGTTCCGGAGGGGGCTCTGTGCTCAGTGATGCAGTACTTGGGGTGTGCCAGTACACATTCCTTCACATTTGTGTCTGAGGCACGAGATTTGCAGGGAACAAGTAGCATGATAGTTCATGGAGGCAGGGCTAAACTCCATCCTGTGGTGGCTAAGGTTGCCAACTGTTGGTAGTGCCGGTGCTGGTTGGGGTGCTGCCAGTGGTGGTGGCAGGCTCCAGCTCACCTCCTGCAGCCTCGGGCGGCCGCCCACTGGGGCTGCTGGTGCTGGTAGTGGTCCTACTGTCAGCAGTGCAGGTGTCGGTGCTTGCGGCGGTGCTTGCAGCAGGGCTGCTGGCGGTGCTGGCCGTGGTGCAGGTGCCGGTGCTGCCAGTGGTGGAGGGAGGCTCCAACCCTTCTCCTGCAGCCTCGGATGACTACCCACAGGGGATGCTGCTGCTGACAGTAGTGGTGGCAGTGGCAATGCAGGTGGCGAAGCTTGCGGCAGGGCTGCTGGCGGTGCTGCACGCGGTGCAGGTGGCGGGGCTGGCGGTTCTGCTGGTGGGCACCAGGGCTTCACCGGCATCCTCCATCAGCTGAAGTGCCTTGCCTTCGGTTTTCTGCCCCTTCCTTACCTTGGCAGATGTTGTTGTGCCCCTTGCTCTGTCAGCTGGAGGTTTGGAAAAGGCCTTGCTGGGTAGGTCGTGCTCCTTGCCCTTGCTGCATGTCGTCCCCTTTTTCACCTTGGCAGGTGGTGGAATGGTTTGATCCTTTGTAGGGGTTGGTGGTACACTGGCTTTCCTGATGGGTGCCTCCTTTGAGCCTCTGGGAGCTGCAGGTTCCACATTGGACGGCGACTTGGTGGCTGAGGTGCTGGCCTGGGTTCTGGACACCCTGGCCCAAGGGGAATGACAGGGGTGGGAGGGGTAGGGAACAGGTCAAAGTTAGCCAGGAAAAGTCTTTTAGACACACTGGGACGGAAAGAGGGAGAGTGTTTGGGAGTTTAGGAAGAGGGAGTGGTTGTAGGAGGTGTCTGTCTGCTGAGTTTGGGTGAAGGTGCATTGGCTGGATGCTGTTGTGAGGTGGATGGCTGTTTGATGGGTGGGTGCCTGCGTTTATGTACTTTGGGAGGAGGGGTCACAGACACACTGGAAGAGGACACAGGGGATGTGTGTATGATTGTGGGGGTGGTGACTGCTCGTGAGGGGTGTGTTGTGATGGACGTGCTGGTGATGGAGGTAGTGGATGTGGATGTATTGCATGCAGGTGTGAGAGAAGATGCTACTAGGAGGGAGGTGGACGAGGAGGAGGAGGGGGACACAGTGGAGGCAGTGGATGTTGGTGTGTCTGCATTGGTATGGTGCTTGTGTGAGTGCCGGTGGGATGATGTGTGGTGCTTGGGTTTGCCTGAGCCACTTCTGTGTGTTGATTGGGGTGATTGCTGGTCTGCAGATGTGCTTGGGATAGGCTGGGGTTGAGGGAATTTAAACTGGGTAGAGGAAGTGGGAGGGGGGAGGCTGGCCCCCCATGGCCTCCAGGTATGCATTTGTTTGTTGCAAATGCCTCTCGACACCCTGGATGGCATTCAGAATGGTTGACTGCCCAACAGTGAGGGATCTCAGGAGGTCAATAGCCTCATCACTGAGGGCAGCAGGGCTGACTGGGGAAGGGCCTGAGGTGCCTGGGGCGAAGGAGATGCCCACCCTCCTAGGTGAGCGGGCACGGGAAACACGCTGAGGGGCTGCTGCGAGGGCGGTGCTGGTAGTGGGGGTGGCGGTTGTACCCGTTGTTGTGTTGTTGGGGTGGGCACAGAGGTGTCTGCCACCGCCAGGGAGCTTTCATCGGAGGAGGAGTCATTGCCTGTGGTCTCCCCTCCTGTCCCCGTCGTGGTGCTCCCCTCGCCCTCCGTCCCACTGGTGCCCTCAACATTGGTGGATTCGGCCTCCAGGCCCATGTGGGATGCAGCTCCCTCCGTCGCCGGTGCCTCTGCTCCTCCGTCCCACGATGCTAATGCACATAAGGACAGGGTGACAAAACAAAAAGGGGGGGAGAGACAGAGGTTACACTTGGTCAATGCCAGCAACACCACTACCGTGGGCATACACAACACACAGTGAGCAGCCCTAAGCACGAGGCCATGCCCAACCAGTTCTTAAGATAGTCACCTGCCCATAGGGTACAATGCCTAAACGCCATCAGCTGCACCCCAGAAACCCACAGGACCCTGCCCAGTAGTAGATGTTAGGGTAGGTGTGCCTCAGAGCCTGCCAACAAGGGACCTACCCTGCCATCTTCGCCCTGGCCTAGGAGCACCCAGAGCACCCACACCACCCAGGTAACTCTTAACACGTGCACAGAAGGAGTCAGATTCAGTACTCACCCTCTTGTGGCTGCTGTGATGCCTTCAAGTGCCCATCCAACTCTTGTTAGGCCACCGCCAGGATGCAGAACATCAGAGGGGTCATGGTGTGACGGGCACCCCTTCCTCGTTGGGAGGCCAGCCCCAGCTGGGCCTCCACCGTCTTCTTTGTCCAGCGGCGCAGGTCCTCCCATCTCTTGCGGCAGTGGGTGCTCCACCTTTCAAAGACCCCCAGGGTCTGCACAACCTTGGCGATGGCACGCCAAATACCCTTTTTCTGGTGGGCGCTGACCTGCAGGGAAAAGACAGCAGAAAAGGGAATTATTCACCCATCTGGACCGTCATACTCATTGCCCATCAGATCCCACACATCCCCTGACTCACATACATTGACCACCTTACATGCTGCACTCTGGCCAGGACCCCTCTGTCCCCCCTACATGTGGCTTACACACACAGCAGTCCATACATTCATGGCCCACACATCATGCTCACAGTGTACTCACCTGTTTGTCTGGAGGACCATAGAGTAACGTGTACCGGGGTAGGACCCCATCCACCAGTTTCTCCAACTCCTCCGCAGTGAAGGCAGGGGCCCTTTCCCCAAACACATGAGCCATTGTCGCTTCCAGACACAGGTCACAGCAGGACTTGCAGTGTAGGTCCTCTCCTATTGAAGGCCAGGTAGCAAGTGAGTGATTAGATTGAAAATGGCGGTGACGTCGCAGCGGTGCATACCGTCCCGCCGGCGTACATTGCCATTGGCTCCTGGAACCCATAGGGCCCAATGATAACCAATGCGAATTTGCACGGCGGTCATCGACCGCCTACAGCGATGGTGCACAACGCCAGCGCAATTACCTAATTTCCACTAGTCTCTCCTCACAGGTGAGGCAACTTCCATTTCAGGGGGGCACAGGGCATGGCACCTAACTGCATCACAGCAGACATTGGCACATCAACGGACTCTCGAGTTCACAGACTGTTTCTGTAAAGTCAAGAATTCATCATTAGCGCAATAAAGGTGTGAATATGACCCTCTGCTCACCGTTCTCTTCCATAGGCTTCAACCGCTGAGGCAGAATATGAGATGGCGGCATCCTCCGGTGTACAGACCCCTGGTGGACCTAGCGACAATGGAGGACAGACACATTATCATTACCTACAGACTTGATTGTGCCACAATCCAAGAACTGTGTGCCCAATTGGAGCCAGACCTGATGTCTGCTATCTGCCAAACCCACAGGTATCCCCCTCTAGTGCAGGTCCTGTCAGTGCTCCATTTCCTGGCAAGTGGATCCTTCCAAGCAACAGTGACCATGGCATCAGGGATGCCAATGTTCTCAATTGTATTTTGTAAGTTTGCGCCACTTTTGCATCAAAACATGACCCTAACGCGGTGCAAATCAAGTATAAATCAGGGCCTGTAACTTCACTTAACATTTCAGTTATCTGTTGGACATTGTACAAGGCAGCCTGTTTCCTTATGTCTATGGACACTGACTGTACCCTTTGGCATCTCCATTTTCAGATGTCTGTCCCCCACTCTGGCTCCTGCTATGTGTACTGCTGCCCACCAGAGGTCATCCTAAAGTATATTTCACTGTACATTTGAGTTGCAATGCTTTGATAATGTACTAATACATATTTAAATCATTTGACAGACTCCAGATTGGTATTTGTTGCAAGGGTGTTTATTTAGGTGCTCATAAGTAGAGGGGGTGGTGCAAGGGGCCTGTTGGTCCTGCGGCGGTGCCCCCTGTCCACTAGCGCTGGCGGAGGTGGAAGGCTGTTCCTCAGTTTGGCTAGTGTCAGGCGCCTGTTGTTGTGCCACTGCCTCCCTCATGGTCTTGCCCATGTCTGTCAGCACCCCTGCAATGGTGACCAGGATGGGGTAGATGTTTGTTAGGTCCTCCCTGATCCCTAGGTACTGTCCCTCCTGCAGCCGCTGGGTCTCCTGCAGCTTGGCCAGTATCTGGCCCATGGTCTCCTGGCAATGGTGGTATGCTCCCAGGATGTTGGAGAGTGCCTTGTGGAGAGTGGGTTCCCTGGGCCTGTCCTCCCCCTGTCGCACAGCAGTCCTCCCAGTGTCCCTGTTGTCCTGTGCCTCTGTCCCCTGAACCGTGTACCCACTGCCACTGACCCCAGGTCCCTGTTCGTCCTGGATTTGAGGATTGCCTGGGGTCCCTGTAGCAGTGGACACACTTCTGATTGACGTGTCCTGGGGACAGTGGCATGGGCCCGCTGGGTGGGTGCTGTGGTGGTGTTTCCTGAGGGGGAGGCTCTGTGGTGGGTTGGGACTGTGCCTGGGTACCCGACTGTCCAGAGTTCCCGGATGGGCCAGGTTGGTCATCAAGATCCAGGCGTGCAGAGCTGCTGTCATCACTGTGGGCCTCTTCTGTGGGGGGACTAGATGTAGCTGGCACCTCTTCTCCAGTGACGTTGAGTATGGGTCCTGTGGGGATGCAAATGCAGTGTTATTGTATCTGCGTGGGCCATATTGTACATGGGTGTGTTTCCCTCTATGATTGTGATTTCCCTGTCAGCTTTGCCTTGTGTGAGTGGTGATTTTGTGGGCTAGGTGATTCTCTCTAATGGGCATGTTGTGGTAATGGGTGTCCACGCAGGTCTGTGATAGGGGTCCATGCATTTGTGTTGCATGCATGGCTTGGTATTGGGATGGGTGGGTTGTGATGGTGGGGTATATGTGAGGTGATGGAGTGATGGGAGTGAGGGTACGGGTGGGGGTATGTGATGGCTTGCAGGTAGGGTGGGGGATATAATAGTAAAGATGTGACTTACCAGAGTCCAGTCCTCCTGCTACTCCTGCGAGGCCCTCAGGATGCATTATTGCCAAGACTTGCTTCTCTCATGTTGTTAGTTGTGGGGGAGGAGGTGGGGGTCCACCGCCAGTCCTCTGTACGGTTACCTGGTCTCTTGCAACCACGGAACGCATCTTACCTCGTAGGTCGTTCCACCTCTTCCTGATGTCATCCTTTGTTCTTGGATGCTGTCCCATGGCGTTGACCCTGTCCACTATTCTCTGCCATAGCTCCATCTACCTAGCTATGGACGACTGCTGCACCTGTGATCCGAAAAGCTGTGGCTCTACCCGGATGATTTCCTCCACCATTACCCTTAGCTCCTCCTCAGAAAACCTGGGGTGCCATGGATGTGGTGCACGTGATATGTGTGAGGAAGTGTGGTTTGATGTGTTGTGGAGTATGCTGTGATGTGCTTGGATGGTGTGTGGGTGATGGTGTTCTATGCCTCTGATTGAGTGTGTGCTCCTGGCTTGTGCTATCGTTATTTTCGCTGTAAGGGGTTGTGGGTAATGTGGGTGTGTGTTTTATAGTAGTGTGAGTGTGTGGGTGTGTGGGTGTGTCGGTGTGGTGTGTGCATATGTGTCAAGTGTGTGTATTTTGAATTGTCCAATGTGGTGTAGTTTTGTTGGTGTGTGTGTATTTTGAGCGCAGCGGTGTGTACCGCCAATGGTTTACCACGGTTGAAAGACCGCCGCAGTGATTCGTGGGTCGTGATACTGTGGGCGTATTCCTGTTGGCGTAAAGGTGTGGGTTTTGCTATCAGCAGTTTATCACTGACCTTTGTTGTGGCGGACTTGTGTGGGTGTCTGTATAATGGTGGGTTTCTTAGTGTGGGTCTTAATACCCGTAGTGGAATACCACCGTGGTCACGGTATGTTGGCGGCCGTCGGCACGGCGGTAGGCGGCATTTACCCCCGGGGTTGTAATGAGGGCCTAAGTCTCTTTGTATGTTTTTAAACTATTCATTTTTAACAATGTTTTTTTAACTTTGTTTTATGCTACGCTTTAAATTCAGAGCAGCTTTTTTAGCTTTTTGGATTCCCTCACCTTTGGTGAAATTCAGTAATGGCTACATGCTTGTTACTGCAATGGGGAGGGTATAGTGAATCCTAGTTTGTTTTAATGCAATAACAGGAGTTAGCTTAGCCTTTGGCTTGCAGACTCGTGCCCCCGTCACCTAGTGACTTTTAATCTACTTAGCTTGCTCTGTCTTAGACCATTTATTTAATTAATTCTTCTAAGATGGCTGGTTTGTATATAGTTAGGCCTTTTTGTTTAGGGTTATGTTATCAGTGTCACTGTGCTAAGGCGTCAACTCATGCAACAAAGACAAACAAACTGTAGGTGCTCACATTAGAAATTACCGTCCCAAGCATGCAGCGTTATCTATTTTTTTGGAGCAACCTACGTCAGGGGTCCAAGTAGATCTGTATAAATACATCACACTTTAGACAGATGATCAGAGGGATTCCGACCAGATACCATTGCTGCTATCGATGCTGCACGTCGCCTTGAAGCTGACCCGGACTTCGTGTTCTTCCGAAGTCTGAGCTCAAGACCTCATTCTAGGTAACCAGCATTGGGGGCTCCTTCCAGGGACATGGCATTGGCAGATTAGGTTTAACATGCCCAGCTCTCCTCTAGGTAGAAGGTTAGACCTATCATGATAGGTTACTAGGACACACTACATACTTTATGTCTTTTCATGCTAACACAAGATGGTGGGGGTCTTCATTATTATAACTCTTGTCTTTACAGTTCTATTTCTTGCACTGTTCATTATCTTAATCATTGCAGCCCATGCGATTTACCGCATTATATCAAATAAAATCTATTGAAACATTACTGCATCTTCGTCATTGCCTGTTTTTGGTTGAGACATGATGTATCTTTGAGAAAGGGGTAATCTCCGTCCAAACTACGACAGGGGTATGCGTAAAAAAACACTGGAAAGCAAAGAGCACTAAAAGGATGGTAGTACTCCAAAAACAGGGTGACAACCCAGACCCAATCGCTTTAAAAGAGTGTACCACTCCTGCAGTATTTGAAGCATTAAACATTTGGTTGACAAGGACACCGAAATGCTGTGGCAGGTAGGTGTGCAAAAGTGATTCTACTTCAGGCAATGACCTTGCAACTTGAACATCAAGAGTTTCTCAAGCAGATGCTAATACTACATCCTTTTGGAATAATGAGGCTTTCAGTTGGCTTAACCTATCAAAGTTAATGTTAAAAATAGGAATAGACAGTCACAAGGTAAATTCGCTAATAGTGTGTGGGTGGAAATAACATGTTATTGTAACAAGTCACGGCCATGGAAACCATCACCACATTTGGTACACCTGGCTTCATCCCACAACATCTTGGTGGTTCAGGATCAAATAACTTCCATTTGAAAGTAATGAGAACACTGGCCGAATAGAGCTTACTCCCGTTAGATAACACACTAAATTACCCATAGAAGCATTGTAAGCTCCATGATGTATCACCTCTTCACAAACCAACGAATTGATGAACAAAGTCTCACATTTGTTTGGACTTCAGTTTCCCTACCTAAGCATCTGTGATCAAAGGTCAAAACCAAGTTTCATGGACCAAACTCTCCCCATAGCTTCAATCTGCCCACTTGAAAATGTTCAGACAAGATGTAAAATTAAGCATTTATATTTTTAATGAAATTAAACACACAGCAGATGGTGTTTCAACTACTGTAAAGGGCAACATTTTCTAAACGCTCTATGTTCAACTGTGTATAAGTTGTGTTATTGTTTTGCCACCATTCTTTGTGTGTGTGTTAAATTATAAGACAAAAGAACTCTGTTGCCTTCAGACATTTCCATGACACAACTTGATTTTAAAACCTGCAATGTCCAGCTCAGTTGCATAAACAATCTAAAGTGACTTTTCCCATACTGGAGAAGAGATGTGTCATTCTGTATGATAGAAAATGCAGATGATACCATATTATTTGAAGAATTAATGCAAGCTAACAGTGTAGTCAAGCCATCCACAACAGTCAATGCTTTTTCCAAATTAGCCCTGTCAATTTGTCTAAAGTATTCAGTTACTTCTTGCTGAGATATTTTCCAAATTTCATTGTAAATGACATATAGGAAATGTTTAGAACATGGTGATTTGGGATGCAAACAAGAAATCTTCTAAATAACCAAGTCATCAGAAAGAAGAGATAAATGTTCCTTAACTGCAGATAAGGTGAAATGCTGTAACCATTGCAGGCATACCTTTCCCATGCTATAGGTGATAACCACCCCTGACTGTTGTGGCTGCATATACTGAGGTTCTGGTCTGCTAGCTTTATAACCTGTTAAGGAGTTTAAAAAACACACATTATAAAAGTTAGTGTTGACAGGCCATACTAACCATCAGTCTGAACCTAAAATTGAAGAGTTGTATGTACCATTGTGTACCATACTGTATTGTGCTGTTATTCTGTACATTTTGCAAACTGTTGCCAATTTTCAAAACATGCAAAAGAGGGAATACTTGGTGTGTTCATCTCTTTAATTTTAGCCAGACACAGGCAAGTAGTTTGTTGCACTGTTTTGTTCAAAATATAATTTGTAGAGGGATCAGGCAAGCTCTAAATATAGCATCAGTGCCCTAAGCTTGCAGTGTTGTGTTTCCCAAACCAATTTCAAATCAATGTTTCCTTTCCAATATTCATAGCCCTGTAGGGTGAATTTGGAAATAAATTAGTCTGAATACTTTGCTGAGGAAGTTGTAAGCTTATAATAATAAGAAACTGAGGCCCTCATTACGACTTTGGCGATCAATGGCCAAACCCGCCATTCGACCGCCAGTGCTGGCATTCAGTAGACCGCCATATTAAGAGTGGTGGCTGCTCACCGCCATTTTTGAGGCAGAGAGCAGCCATCATTCGTTCTGGCGGTTTGCGGTGCAGATGCTGTTCCCTTGCCGGCACCACTACGCCAGCATAACTCCGCCCTCCGTATTCCGAGTCATAATACGGCTCGGCGGTGTCCTGCTGGCGTGGTAATGGCGGAGATGGAAGACTGCCAAGACCCATCCCCTCCCGGACGTCCTCCTCGACGGAAGAGGTAAGTGGGTGTCCGAAAGGGGGAGAGGGGGTCTGTGCTGTGTTTGAGTCCGTGTGTGTTTGTGGAGGGGGTACTGACAGCGTGCGTGTCTGTGAGTATATGTGTATGTGTTTGTGCGTGTATGTGCATGTGTATGGGGGTGTCTGTATGGATGAATGCGAGTGAGTGGGTGTCCCTGAGTGCATGTATGCGTATGCTGAATGGGTGTGTATGTGAATGCATGCGTGCGTGAAGGGGTGGGATGGTGCCTGTGAGTGTATGGACAGGTGGGGGGATGTGTGCATGTGTGGTGACATGTGTGTGTGTGTGTGCCGGCAACAGGAATGAAGATTCCTGTCACCGGGTGCGTGACCACCAGGCTTTTCGTGGTGGGGTGACCGCCACAGAAAGCCTAGCAGTGTCAAAACTCATAATCCAGATGGCAGATTAAGGCCTGCTGACGGATTAGCAGAGTTCACCGCCGGGTGCGGCGGTGCAACCGCACTGGCGGCGTTGTGGAGATTTGGCTTCTCTAGACCACCAGACTCCTAATAAGGGCCTGAGTCTAAAGGGTTGTGACTGGAAAAATATGCAAACTTTTTCAAGTTTGTTTTTGAACTACCCACTGGTGGTGTCAGGCAAGGTTCTCATTGTGTTTAATAGAAAACTATGGCGGTCATTCTGACCTTGGCGGGCGGCGGAGGCCGCCCGCCAAAGTCCCGCCGTCAGGTTACCGTTCCGCGGTCGAAAGACCGCGGCGGTAATTCTGACTTTCCCGCTGGGCTGGCGGGCGGTCGCCTTCAGACCGCCCGCCAGCCCAGCGGGAAAGAGGCTTCCACGATGAAGCCGGCTCGGAATCGAGCCGGCGGAGTGGAAGCTGTGCGACGGGTGCAGTTGCACCCGTCGCGTATTTCACTGTCTGCGCAGCAGACAGTGAAATACATGTAGGGGCCCTCTTACGGGGGCCCCTGCAATGCCCATGCCAGTGGCATGGGCACTGCAGGGGCCCCCAGGGGCCCCGCGACCCCCCCTACCGCCATCCGGATCCCGGCGGTCGGACCGCCGGGATCTGGATGGCGGTAGGGGGGGTCGGAATCCCCGCGGCGGTGCAGCAAGCTGCGCCGCCGTGGAGGATTCAATGGGGCGGCGGTACACTGGCGGGAGCCCGCCAGTGGTGCCGGTCCGACCGCGGCTTTACCGCCGCGGTCGGAATCCCCATTGGAGCACCGCCGGCCTGTCGGCGGTGCTCCCGCGGTCCTCCGCCCTGGCGGTCTTTGACCGCCAGGGTCAGAATGACCACCTATATGTGGAGTACCAGCTCTGTGTAAATAGTGATGAGCATAGTGATGATAACAAAACATCTCACTATAATTAGTAGAATTCAAATGCAAATCTTCAGTTTTGAATATTGCATAAGATTCTAATTCAGAAAGCATACTTTTTTCAGTCTCTGCACCCCACTCATCAGACATAGAACCTGGAGTATTTATTTTATCCATAGCAACCTTAAACGCATAGAGGGCCTGATTCTAACTTTGGAGGACGGTGTTAAACCGTCCCAAAAGTGGCGGATATACCACCTACCGTATTACGAGTTCCATAGGATATAATGGACTCGTAATACGGTAGGTGGTATATCCGCCACTTTTGGGACGGTTTAACACCGTCCTCCAAAGTTAGAATCAGGCCCAGAGTTTGTAAACTTTCAGTAGGACCAAAAATATTGAGAGGGATCTTATCCCAAACAATTCTATCAGCGACAGGAAATTCATAAATGTTCACTAGGGATTGGTCTTGTTGTACTTTATGTGAAGAAGAATGAGGCATCGGATACCTCAGCCACTAGTTCTGGAGAAGAGCATCTGGAAGGTAATGTCTGATCAGAAGCAAGAAGAAAACTGCAACAAATCCAATTCAAATGAATGGGAAAAACAGTGGAATTTAAGTTGAAATACAGGACCATGAAGGAATCAGATAAGTCTGTTTCAGCCAAAGAAGAATACCATGCAATAAAGTATGCAATAAAGTAGAAGAAACATCATTAATATCGACATCTCATTTGATAAAGTAGAATTGGTTGACACCTCTAAAGGTGGTTGGTAACAAACAATTTCATTGTTAGGAGTAGCAGTAGAAAACTGAAGACTCATATCTGATGTGTAATCTGTATTAGCAGTAGCAACACGAACTAGTGGAAGTTCGGCACTTGACACCCTCATTCAGGGAGAAGCAATATTGGTATTACCTAATGCTTCTTGAGGGATCTCTTGCAGGGTATCGAGAGAAGGCAGGGACCTACCCAGGGGCCCTCCTGGCCTACTGTGCAGGACTGGTCACATGATGGAGCTTGATCAGATCAATAGAAACAAATTGTTTGTTTCTGCAACTAGCAAGCATGGCAAAATCACAGTTCTGGTACCTTGAATGCTAACGACTGGTATTGATTCTTTGTATGATGGACCAAATTGCTTTCTGTCTGAAATCTTCTTCTGAACTAGAACTTTAGGAATCCAGCCAGAGGTTGCTGGTGGCTCCTTCACTTCATCAGTGGCAGAACATTTGGAAATTTAATTTGAACGTTCATCTCAGAAGTCTTGTAGTTCCTGTGAGACAGTGAAACATTAATTCATGTCAAAAGGCATATGTGCAGCCTCAGTGTGAGTTATTGTTAACTTAGGCAATTGAGCTGTTTGACAGCTCCAACTGTCAGAAAGTTGTCTTTATTTGCTTCTGCTTGATGGGAGCTGTCATCTCCTATCAAGCAAACAGCTTTGTCCCAAGGGTGGGCACCACAGGACATAGTAGGAGCTGACCCTAGGGGGTGGCGGTTCCCAGGGCCATTAATGTCTCCTTGAGGGAGTCACTGGGTCCCCCTCCAGCAAAGAAATAACTCTGGGGTGGTGGTGTTCCCAGAACTGCAAGGGTTGCATGCCCCCCCACATTGAATTTTAATAATGCCCCAGGAAGGTGCTAGTCCCTGGTGCTGTGGGGGGCCCAAGCAGCCCACCTCTGTCACATTAAGGACCTCATTACGAGTGTGGGGTTGCAAGTACCCTGCCATGAAAAGGGGGGGTGGAAAACCAATGCCGGGCCCCCCTGACGAGCACTGTCGGAGTGCGCGCTGTCTGCTTAAGGCAGACACCTATAACATAAATTACCCAGGGAGGTGGTTGTCTGAATGCCCCAGGTTCTGGCCCACCCAGGGGTCACACAAAACAAAAGGGCAGGAGACTGCTCATTTTTTAAAAATCTCTGAAAACTCAGCAGATCCAGATCAGCAGATGTTTTTGAGATTATTTTTTTTTAAAGCTTTTTAGCCATGGGGGAGTCCCTCTGGGACCCCAGCATCAGAGCTAAGGGGTCAGTGTGACTGTACTCTGACCCCTTTTCTTATTTTTTTACATTTGTTTCCTCACTTCCTGGTTGGATTTATGGAGACTCCACTTCCCTAGATATCTGTATTTTCTAAACTCTAGTTTCTCCCTAACTACTGAACGGATTTAAACCAATTCACAAAAAGCACACTTTCTGGACTAAGATCTATCTTTCTGCTAAATTTGGTGTAATTCCATTCAGTGGTACAGGCTGTAGTCGTGAAAAGAGTCCTAGCTATAACTATCTAGTGGCGACCACTCTATATAGATATATATATACATACATATCTATATCTATCTATCTCTCTCTCTCTCTCTCTCTCTATATATATATATATATATATATATATATATATATATATATATTTATCAACCAAACAGGCTCCACTACAGAGCCAAAAAGGGGCAATCTCCGGATTCTCAGCCACAATCATTACACCCAGCATGACGCGTTTCAGCAGATTGCCTTTCTAAAACGCCGGTAAAGAAATAGACATTTACTCACAGGTGCTTTAAATAGTTTTCCTTCATTGTTATTTCATGATACTCATAAGTAAAAAAGGACTAAAAAGTCTCCATAAATCACACAGCTAGCAGCATTGCCATGATCCCATGTACTTTTAGTTGTTGCAAAGCTGAAACGTGTCATGCTGGGTGTAATGAATGTGGCTGAGAATCAGGAGAGTGTTCCTTTTTGGCTCTGTAGTGGAGCCTGTTCGGTTGCTATATTTCACGTGCATGCCACTTGCACGAAGAAAGCACCCATGCCAAGTGTTCGGTAATATTGGTGGCATTTGTGGGTCGGGAAGTGCATTAATTCTCAGGTATTAATTTTAATATCTGCGTATTCATTTATATTGGCAGAAATATATTTACATTTAATTTTCCATGTGATCATATTAATTTTTTTTATCTGTAACTCCCTCCTTTAGGGACGAGATGCAAGGGATATAGGGGTTATGGGAGGAGAAGTGTATTAGTACTCAGTTAGCAACCATGGCTGATTGCAACCAGGGCTTCTGTCACCCCATCAGGATCTATGATTCTGGCAGAGACGGGGGTCGAATGGCATTCTGACTGCTAAACTCGTAATTGTGTCTTGTGATCTCCTGCCTAATAATGAGGCCTTTGATTCTTGCGAATTTTAAATTGTTTTAGGTTGTTAAATAGAAGTAGATGAAAGGGGAAATGATGTTTAAAAAATAAGTAAATATTTTTGAAATACTAGCAACATTCTAAAATAGTTTATTTTAGTATAAGTAGTATAACAAAAATAGAAACACCATTTTTGTGAATTGAACAATTTAATAGCAATAAGATAAAAGTACAGAAACATTTTTTTTAAATGTAAGGCCTGATTATGAGTTTGGCGGATGCCAACACTCAGTGTGCTGGGGAGAGGGACCACTGCCCTGTCCATGGCATGGGCAGTGCAGGTGTCCCCCTGTGGCCCCATGCACTTGATCTCCACCAGCCTTTTCATGGTGGTGAGATCGCCATAAGAAAGCTGATAGGGAGCAAGGTTGTTATCAGCAGGGCGGCACTGAATTCTGCACCGTCCTGGCTGATTGTAATTAGCACTGCCATCAGCCCACCGTGATCTAGGATCCTGATCAGGATGGCGGCTGGTTGGCAGGTCTGCCCGCCAACCTCAGAACGTGATGGTCGGACCTCGGACTGCCAATGTCAGAATCCGGCTCGTAGTTTATTTTTTTTAATACATTTTGAATTTCTGGCATTTATTTACACATTTAAAAAATACTTTTATTAACTTTCCCATGCTTTTCCTATGGTTTCAAGGGAGAAAAATGTCCTTTTTAATTTTTACAGCTTTGCTTCTCATATGCGGTTGTCCGTCTGTTTCGAGAGTCAGTTTAGCGTAGCGGTCAAGATCGGAAGCAAGGAAAAGCTCCATCCAGGTGAGCATGATCGAACTTAATATTTTAAGTATATAAATGGCTATCTGTAATGTAAGGATAGACAGGGGAGGTAGTTAGATGATAGGTAGTCAGAATGTAAGGGCCATATTTATACTTTTTGACGCACAACTGCGCCAACGCAGTTGTGCGTCAAAAAATTTAACGCCGGCTAACGCCATTCCAAAGCGCCATGCGGGCGCCTTATTTATGGAATGACGTTAGCCGGCGCTGCGGACTGGTGTGCGTCAAAAAAAATGACCCACACCAGGCAGCGCCGGCGTAGGGGAAAATGGAGCTTGGTCGTCAAAAAATGGGGCAAGTCGGTCTGAGGCAAAAAATCTGCCTCAACCCGATTTGCGCCATTTATTTTGACTCCCACCCTCCATTGACATGACTCCTGTCTTAGCAAAGACAGGAGTCATGCCCCCTTGCCCAATGGCCATGCCCAGGGGACTTATGTCCCCTGGGCATGGTCATTGGGCATAGTGGCATGTAGGGGGGCACAAATCAGGCCCCCCTATGCCACAATTTTTTTTTTTAAATACTTACCTGAACTTACCTTAAGTTCCCTGGGATGGGTCCCCCCATCCTTGGGCGTCCTCCTGGGGTGGGCAAGGGTGGCAGGGGGTGTCCCTGGGGGCAGGGGAGGGCACCTCTGGGCTCCTTCCGAGCCCACAGGTCCCTTAACGCCTGCCCGACCCAGGCGTTAAAAAACGGCACCCATCAGGCTGGGCGCCGGTTTTTAAGGCCTGCCCCCTCCTGTGCATCAAAATGACGTCACAGTATAAATATGGGGCACAGGCCTTAAAGTCATTTTTTAGAAGGGAACGCCTACCTTGCATATAATTAACGCAAGGCTGGTTCACCCTTCTAAAAAATGGCGCACATGGTGGAACTTTGACGCCCGCTGCGTCGGACGTCAAAGTATAAATATGGGGCAGTGTTTGCGCCGAATGTGCGTCAAAAATTTTGACGCACATTCGGCGCAAACAGAGTATAAATATGCCCCTAAATGTCTATGTTGTTTTAACCACATTTTCATTCCCATACAGGTTGTGTTTGCATACTCATGTGTGGGCTGTTGCTATTTTTTTTAAACAGGTTTAAAATAGTGGGTAAAAAAACGACTGTCACTATTTTAAAGCTTTTTAAAATAAATGTAACATTTTGAAATGTTTTTGTGTCACTTTTTTGGGGAATACGTTAATTTTTGTGGCTGTTCTGGACTAAAGAAAGTAACTTTTTTTAATGTTATGGAAAATAGAAGGAAATGGCTGTTTTGGAGTAAGGCTAATGTAGTTGCCTTTTTTCAATGGTCTTTTTTGGGAGATCTACAGTTTGGATGCCTGGAACATTTTGGGATTTTTGGATATGATGTGCCATTTTCTGAAGGAGGATTCCATTTTATCAACAAAGGACTAGTGGAATTTAGGAGATAAGACGACTGGGTAGAAGAAATCTTTCTGGTTTAGATGTTTGTTTTTTTCCAAATGGCGAGTGGTGTTGTTGGATGTTTTATGAGAGATGGTCTTGGTACAGATGTGGATTTCAATCACTGATATGGCATTTTGGACTGATGGAGACTCATGGTGACATGTGGATTTAAAACTTCACTATGGGTTGAAAAAAAGAAGTCAGCTTGAGGTAGGAACCCCAAAATTCCTTTAATCTAGATTAAAAAAATTCTGAAAATTTCAAACAAATTGTTGTGTGGTTTAAAAACTGGCATGTAATGTTGGTAGTGTTTAGTAAGGTTGGAAAAGTAATGTGTAAGCAAGACTGTCAGGGTAGTCTGAAGCCACAATCAACGAAAATTGTTGAATTTTTCCCAATGGTCTTTCAGAGATTTATTTACTTTTTTTCACAGTAGTGGGTTTAGGCTACCTGACAGTGATTGTGCAAGCCTTATTTCTTGGAAATTTTGTTTCTTCTTCAAAATGTCCATGAAATGATAGAGGTTTGAGTGATGTTTGGCAATTTGTTTGTTGAAGGACTTGTGCCATCCCTCAATGGCATTGTTAGTTTTTGCACCACCTTCTAAGCAGGTCGTGTAGCAGTTCCACCATTTAATGGAAACCCTGGCTTTCTCCTGCAACCTGACCTGCTTAGACAGCCAATCCACTATCTTCAAAGTAATTTATTAATTGTGACAGTTTCTCCTCAATTTGGGTAAAATATTCAGATCCTATAATTGAAGTGTTGAACTCAGCTACACTGTCAGGTGGTACAAAGCAACACACACAGAATCCCCTTAATTCAAATTGTAGTTTACTGTTTGCCAAATATTCATCTACCAAGGAGGATTTTTGAATTTTTCATAAATCAGAGAAAACTGAAAACACCTTCCTTGAATATGGGTATCAGGGCATAATTTAGTTACTGTATTAATCATTGTCAACTTAAAATCGATTATTACTTTTCTAGGACTTGTATTCATATTTTTGGTTTTGACCATTGTTAAAAATTCAGGCCCATATTTATATTTTTTGACACAAATCAATGCCGGGGCTGGTTTGCGTCAAAAATTTAATCTGCCGGCTAACGCCATTCCTACGCGCCATGCAGGTGCCTTATTTAAGGAATGACATTAGCCGGCGCTGTGGACTGGTCTGAGTAAAAAAAAAATTACTCAAACCAGGCAGCGCCGTCGTAGGGGAAAATGGGGGTTGTGCGTCAAAAAATGGTCAGGTTTGAGGCAAAAATCATGCCTCAAACCAGACTTGCGCCATTTTTTGACGCACAAGCCCCATTGAAATGACTCCTGTCTTAGCAAGACAGGAGTCATGCCCCCTTGCCCAATGGCCATGCCCAGGGGACTTCTGTCCCCTGGGCATGGCCATTGGGCACAGTGGTATGTAGGGGGGCCCAAATTAGGCCCCCCATGCCACTTTAAAAAAATACAAAAAAATACTTACCTCAACTTACCTGTACTTACCTGGGATGGGTTCCTCCATCCATGGGTGCCCTCCAGGGGTGGGTGAGGGTGGCAGGAGGTGTCCCTGGGGGCAGCGAAGGGCACCGCTGGACTCCCACAGGTCCCTTAAGGCCTGCCCTGACCCAGGCATTAAAAAACGACACACATCAGGCTGTGCGCTGTTTTTTAAGGCCCTCCCCCTCCTGTATGTCAAAATGATGCTGGAGTATAAATAAGGCGCACAGTCCTTAAACTCATTTTTTCAATAAGATAAAAGTACAGAATTTTTTTTTTTAAATGTAAGGCCTGATTATGAGTTTGGCGGATGCCAACACTCAGTGTGCTGGGGAGAGGGACCACTGCCCTGTCCATGGCATGGGCAGTGCAGGTGTCCCCCTGTGGCCCCATGCACTTGATCTCCACCAGCCTTTTCATGGTGGTGAGATCGCCATAAAAAAGCTGATAGGGAGCAAGGTTGTTATCAGCAGGGCGGCACTGAATTCTGCACCGTCCTGGCTGATTGTAATTAGCACTGCCATCAGCCCACCGTGATCTAGGATCCTGATCAGGAAGGCGGTTGGTTGGCAGGTCTGCCCGCCAACCTCAGAACGTGATGGTCGGACCTCGGACTGCCAATGTCAGAATCCGGCTCGTAGTTTATTTTTTTTAATACATTTTGAATTTCTGGCATTTATTTACACATTTAAAAAATACTTTTATTAACTTTCCCATGCTTTTCCTATGGTTTCAAGGAAGAAAAATGTCCTTTTTAATTTTTACAGCTTTGCTTCTCATATGCGGTTGTGCGTCTGTTTCGAGAGTCAGTTTAGCGTAGCGGTCAAGATCGGAAGCAAGGAAAAGCTCCATCCAGGTGAGCATGATCGAACTTAATATTTTAAGTATATAAATGGCTATCTGTAATGTAAGGATAGACAGGGGAGGTAGTTAGATGATAGGTAGTCAGAATGTAAGGGCCATATTTATACTTTTTGACGCACAACTGCGCCAATGCAGTTGTGCGTCAAAAAATTTAACGCCGGCTAACGCCATTCCAAAGCGCCATGCGGGCGCCTTATTTATGGAATGACGTTAGCCGGCGCTGCGGACTGGTGTGCGTAAAAAAAAATGACCCACACCAGGCAGCGCCGGCGTAGGGGAAAATGGAGCTTGGGCGTCAAAAAATGGGGCAAGTCGGTCTGAGGCAAAAAATCTGCCTCAACCCGATTTGCGCCATTTATTTTGACTCCCACCCTCCATTGACATGACTCCTGTCTTAGCAAAGACAGGAGTCATGCCCCCTTGCCCAATGGCCATGCCCAGGGGACTTATGTCCCCTGGGCATGGTCATTGGGCATAGTGGCATGTAGGGGGGCACAAATCAGGCCCCCCTATGCCATAATTTTTTTTTTTTTAAAATACTTACCTGAACTTACCTTAAGTTCCCTGGGATGGGTCCCCCCATCCTTGGGCGTCCTCCTGGGGTGGGCAAGGGTGGCAGGGGGTGTCCCTGAGGGAAGGGGAGGGCACCTCTGGGCTCCTTCCGAGCCCACAGGTCCCTTAACGCCTGCCCGACCCAGGCGTTAAAAAACGGCGCACATCAGGCTGGGCGCCGGTTTTTAAGGCCTGCCCCCTCCTGTGCGTCAAAATGATGTCACAGTATAAATATTGGGCACAGGCCTTAAAGTCATTTTTTAGAAGGGAACGCCTACCTTGCATATAATTAACGCAAGGCTGGTTCACCCTTCTAAAAAATGGCGCACATGGTGGAACTTTGACGCCCGCTGCGTCGGACGTCAAAGTATAAATATGGGGCAGTGTTTGCGCCGAATGTGCGTCAAAAATTTTGCCGCACATTCGGCGCAAACAGAGTATAAATATGCCCCTAAATGTCTATGTTGTTTTAACCACATTTTCATTCCCATACAGGTTGTGTTTGCATACTCATGTGTGGGCTGTTGCTATTTTTTTAAAACAGGTTTAAAATAGTGGGTAAAAAAACGACTGTCACTATTTTAAAGCTTTTTAAAATAAATGTAACATTTTGAAATGTTTTTGTGTCACTTTTTTGGGGAATACGTAAATTTTTGTGGCTGTTCTGGACTAAAGAAAGTAACTTTTTTTTAATGTTATGGAAAATAGAAGGAAATGGCTGTTTTGGAGTAAGGCTAATGTAGTTGCCTTTTTTCAATTGTCTTTTTTGGGAGATCTACAGTTTGGATGCCTGGAACATTTTGGGATTTTTGGATATGATGTGCCATTTTCTGAAGGAGGATTCAATTTTATCAACAAAGGACTAGTGGAATTTAGGAGATAAGACGACTGGGTAGAAGAAATCTTTCTGGTTTAGATGTTTGTTTTTTTCCAAATGTCGAGTGGTGTTGTTGGATGTTTTATGAGAGATGGTCTTGGTACAGATGTGGATTTCAATCACTGATATGGCATTTTGGACTGATGGAGACTCATGGTGACATGTGGATTTAAAACTTCACTATGGGTTGAAAAAAAGAAGTCAGCTTGAGGTAGGTACCCCAAAATTCCTTTAATCTAGATTAAAAAAATTCTGAAAATTTCAAACAAATTGTTGTGTGGTTTAAAAACTGGCATGTAATGTTGGTAGTGTTTAGTAAGGTTGGAAAAGTAATGTGTAAGCAAGACTGTCAGGGTAGTCTGAAGCCACAATCAACGAAAATTGTTGAATTTTTCCCAATGGTCTTTCAGAGATTTATTTACTTTTTTTCACAGTAGTGGGTTTAGGCTACCTGACAGTGATTGTGCAAGCCTTATTTCTTGGAAATTTTGTTTCTTCTTCAAAATGTCCATGAAATGATAGAGGTTTGAGTGATGTTTGGCAATTTGTTTGTTGAAGGACTTGTGCCATCCCTCAATGGCATTGTTAGTTTTTGCACCACCTTCTAAGCAGGTCGTGTAGCAGCTCTACCATTTAATGGAAACCCTGGCTTTCTCCTGCAACCTGACCTGCTTAGACAGCCAATCCACTATCTTCAAAGTAATTTATTAATTGTGACAGTTTCTCCTCAATTTGGGTAAAATATTCAGATCCTATAATTGAAGTGTTGAACTCAGCTACACTGTCAGGTGGTACAAAGCAACACACACAGAATCCCCTTAATTCAAATTGTAGTTTACTGTTTGCCAAATATTCATCTACCAAGGAGGATTTTAGAATTTTTCATAAATCAGAGAAAACTGAAAACACCTTCCTTGAATATGGGTATCAGGGCATAATTTAGTTACTGTATTAATCATTGTCAACTTAAAATCGATTATTACTTTTCTAGGACTTGTATTCATATTTTTGGTTTTGACCACTGTTAAAAATTCAGGCCCATATTTATACTTTTTGACACAAATCAATGTCGGGGCTGGTTTGCGTAAAAAATTTAATCTGCCGGCTAACGCCATTCCTACGCGCCATGCGGGTGCCTTATTTAAGGAATGACATTAGCCGGCGCTGTGGACTGGTCTGAGTAAAAAAAAAATTACTCAAACCAGGCAGCGCCGTCGTAGGGGAAAATGGGGGTTGTGCGTCAAAAAATGGTCAGGTTTGAGGCAAAAATCATGCCTCAAACCAGACTTGCGCCATTTTTTGACGCACAAGCCCCATTGAAATGACTCCTGTCTTAGCAAGACAGGAGTCATGCCCCCTTGCCCAATGGCCATGCCCAGGGGACTTCTGTCCCCTGGGCATGGCCATTGGGCACAGTGGTATGTAGGGGGGCCCAAATTAGGCCCCCCATGCCACTTTAAAAAAATACAAAAAAATACTTACCTCAACTTACCTGTACTTACCTGGGATGGGTTCCTCCATCCATGGGTGCCCTCCAGGGGTGGGCGAGGGTGGCAGGAGGTGTCCCTGGGGGCAGCGAAGGGCACCGCTGGACTCCCACAGGTCCCTTAAGGCCTGCCCTGACCCAGGCATTAAAAAACGACACACATCAGGCTGTGCGCTGTTTTTTAAGGCCCTCCCCCTCCTGTATGTCAAAATGATGCTGGAGTATAAATAAGGCGCACAGTCCTTAAACTCATTTTTTTGGGCGGGATCACCTACCTTGCATGTCATTAACGCAAGGCAGTTTCCCACATCCAAAAAATGATGCACACAGAGGAATTTTGATGTCCACGGGCTCGGGCGTCAAAGTTTTTAATATGGTGCACGGTTTGCGCTGAATGTGCGTCAAAAATGTTTATGTACATTCGGCGCAAACAGAGTATAAATATGCCCCTCAATGTATGTTGCGGAATGTTTGTCAGCGGATGAGGAATACAGCAGTGGTGTAATTGTGTTCTTTTTCTTGGCATGAATAGTGTAAATTTGGGTGAATGGATGGGGTATTGATTTAAAAGTACTATTGATCATCCAAATCAGACCATTCTCCAGGATAACTAGGCTATGGGTAGTGCTAAAAATGATGGTCCTTTTCAGGAGTTTGGTGATTGGACGAGCCGACCATCAAAGTTGTGGGGAAGATGCAGTTATCATACCGGTGGTGCCCCTCCTCGAGCATATTGCAATGATTCTGTCAGGATGACCAGCATGAGCATTTTAATATGCGTTCCTGCCAGGCTGAGCAGCCGGAACAGTACTACACTATTGACCTGGCTCCTTTAAGTGACAAACCACTACCATCGGAAAGCACGCTGTCTGCAGTGCAGACAGTGCACATTCTGAGTGTGCTGGGCAGGGGGGGCCCTGCACTACCATTGTTATGGTCATAGGCAGTGCAGGGGCCCCCCTTTGGCCCCCTGTCACTGCCTTTCCACCAGCCTTTTCATGGCAAGGTCCACCTGCAGGATTGTAGTGTGGCATTTTGACAGTTGCAGTGGTCCGACTGTCACCGCCAAGGCTGGCAGTCCTTGGACCACCAGCCTTGTAATGAGGCTCTAAGATTCTTTTTAAAGGGTTTTCATTGTCATGCCGGAGGAAAGGTTAATTGGAGAAAGTTACGGTTAGTTGATAGGGGATGTTAATATCTGCATAGGTTTGGGGTGTTACACAGTGGAGATTACTTGCCAGTTTTTGCCTCTGGACCATTCTCATAAGGTTGGGCATGGTCAGCATGCTACTAGCAGCGTGTATGGGAATGTTTTGTGCTATCTATCTTGATAACAGCATCACAGGGTTCATTGAAGGTATGTGCAAGAAGTGTAATTGGAAGCATATTTTTCCAAACTTCTACTTCCATTGCAGATGCAGAGTGGTTATGCTCTGTTGTCCTAACAACTGTATCTTCCAGAGCAACCGCTCTGCCTGGGAAAAGAGAACAGAAACATTGCACACACCTCAAATGCCTTCTGGGCTCAGTCAATCTCTCCTTACAATACAGATAGCCACCATATTTTAGAAGCTTGTTCCCTGTTCGGGATGTAACATAATTCACTTGCAGTTGTGACGCTATTGTTGGTAAATTTGAGAAAGATAAAATGTTCAAGTATATGTGTTTTTAGATTTTTCGTACTGCTCACTTGTGTTTTTTTGTCTGCAAAGAAAAGAGATGTATTTGTTATTTGTTGTAGCCTGTGGAGAAAGTGAACAGTTGAAAATCCTGTTGGCGAATTTTAATAGTGTTTTAGTTACCTGAGGTTGATGCAATATTTGGTCTGTCTGGTGAATAGAGTATTGGATTCTTGTCCTAGATAATTGCGCAGAAGATGAAGAATCTGGCACTATTATATTTGTTTTATTTCTGCATGACAAGAGACAAATGCAATGTAATTTTAAGAAATTGTATAGCATTGCATGGCCATTTTGTTTCCTTTCACATTGATTTTTTGCTGCACTTACTTTAAGTCTTATTACGACTTTGGCAGTCCTACCGTGGTCCCCTAAAGCATATTACAATGTTCCCACTGGGCTGTCCGGTGGAGACATTGTATTAGATGTTCCCGCTGGGCTGACCGGCTGGAAGACTACTGTGACTTTGGCCTCAAGGCCAATATCATAGCACACCAGCACCACAGGAATTCACACTGTCTGCACAACAGCCAGTGTGTGTTTGATGGTGCTGGGCAGGAGCCTCCCTGTGGCCCCTGGCACTGGCTTTCCGCCAGCCTTTTAATGGAGGGGTCCACCCACCAGGGTTGTAATGTGGCGATCAGACCACCTGGAGTGCAGCAGTCTGACCATCACAGCGAGTTTGGCAGTCCTTGGACCGCCACACTTGTAATGAGGCCCTTTGTAATTTTGAAGATATGTTGTGGGATTTCAATGGAACTTTGTGATCAATTCCCACTGTTTTTTACAAAAAACTTCTGTATGGGTAAAATCAAAATCATAAGAATTACTAGTGTTTTATTATGTATATTTGCAGCTCCACTGCCAGTCACTGTCTAGCACCTGCCCTGAGGTAAGTACCTGGCAGTGTAGGGATAATAATTTGCCCCCCTGTCATTGGTCCAGCACCTTCCCCGAGTTATGCCCCTGGCAGAGTTAGAATAGTTAATTTGCCCACTAGTCATTGTCCAGCACCTGCCCTAGCTATGACCCCGGCAGAGTAGGAATAATAATTTTGCCCCCCCCCCCCTAGTCATTGTCCAGCACCTGCCTTGAGTTATTCCTATGGCGGAGTTAGAATTTTGCTCCCTGTCACTGTCCAGCACCTGCCCTGAGGAAACAACAGGTATAGTAGAAATAGTAATTTTGCCACCCAGTCATTGTCTAGCACCTGTCCTGAGTTATGCCCACTGCAGAGTTAGAATAGTAATTTTGCCCCCAGTAACCATCAGGCACCTGCCCTGAGGAAAGTACCCAGCTGAGTTACAACAGTAATTTCTCCCCCTATTCACTGTCCAGCACCTGCTCTTAGTTATGCCCCAGTTGAGTTAGGATAGCGATTTTTCCCCCAGTCATTGTTCAGCATCTGCCCTGAGGTAAGTACCCAGCTGAGTAAGAATAGTAATTGTGCCCCCAGTCACTGTCCAGCACCTTTGCTGAGGTAAGTACCCAGCTGAGTAGGAGTAGTAATTGTCCTCCCCAGTCACTGCCCTGCAGCTGCCCTGAAGTAAGTATCAGGCAGAGTTAGAATAGTACTTTTGCCCCAGGTCACTGTCCAGCACATGCTCTGAGGTAAGTACCCGGTGAAGTAAGAACAGTAATTTTACCAACCAGTCACTGTCCAGCATCTTCCCAAAGTTATGCCCCCAGTGGAATTAGATTACTAATTTTTCCACCTAGTCACTGTCTTGCACCTGCCCTTAGGTAACTCCCCAGTGGACTAGGAACAGTTAGTTTGCCCCTAGTCACTGCCCAACACCTGCCTTTAGGTAATTAAGGCCCTAATTACAACCGTGGCGGCGGTAAAAAAAATGGGATCACGACCACAGCGGAAACTGCCAACATAGACAGCCACTTTAACACTCCGACCGCCACGGCGGTAGCAACAAACACCGCGGCGGTCACTGCCAACAGCAAGATGGAAGACAATGTACTGCCCACCCCATCACAACCTGCCAATCCGCCAGTTTTACCGGGGCGGTACCAACGCCATCAAAAGCACTGCAGAAACAATGTTTGGAAGTGAAACCACTCATCTCTCGACACTGAGCGAAGAACCAGGACGACATGGAGCCCGAGTTACAGGTCCTGCCCATGCTGGTCTACCTCCTCATCTACCAGGAACACCCAAGATGGCGGCGACGACCACAGTGAGTGCTGCACCTAGTACACAGGGGAGGGGGGGAGGAAAAAGAGAGTGACACACACACGCAACACGCAACACCCCCACCCTCACCCACAACACCATGCACACAAACACATGCAACAACATTACATTTACACCCCGTAACCCCCTGGAAGAACGCAAGGACAAAAGGAATAGAGTCAAAACAGTGATATTTTAGAAATAGTCAGATACACGTTAGAATTTTAAAAACAGTATTTAGAAACATATACAATATTTACAGAAGGTTGTACATTGTCCTTTCCAAATGTTCGTGGGCCACTGGGCCAAAAATCATGGGCCAAGCCCACACTTGAATCCTGCCTCAATATGGAGAGAACACTGCAGGGGCATCAGGTCGAAAACACCCAGGCACCTCTGGGGGATGGGGAAGGGGGGGAACCTCAGCCGGAGGATGGTACTACGCCACTGCTCCTCGTGGAGGCTCCATGCCGACAGCGATGTCCTGGGGAGTGCAAGGCTAAGTCTCTCAAGTCTCTCAAGTGGGTGGTTTGCCCACTGCTTGGTCCTAGGGAGTGCAAAACCACAGTCTCTCAAGTGGGTGGTTTGCCCACTGCTTGGTCCTCGGGAGTGCAAAGCCACAGTCTCTCAGGTCTCTCAAAAGGGTGGTTTGCCCACTGCTTGGTCCTGGGGAGTGCAAGGCTAGAGTCTCCCTAGTGGCTGGCTTCTCCACTGGTTCTGGAGGGGGCTTTGTGCCCAGTCTCCTTTATCCTGCCAAGGATAGGGTGAGTGGAAGCATATCTCCACTGGTTCTGGATGGGGCTTTGTGCCCAGTCTGCTTCATTCTGCCAAGGATAGGGGGAGTGGATGCATATCTCCACAGGTTCTGGAGGGGGCTTTGTGCCTAGTGATGCAGCACTTGAGGTGTGCCAGTTCACATTCCCTAACCTGAGTGTCTGAGGCATGAGATTTGCAGAGAACAGGTAGCATGATAGTTCATGGAGGCAGGGCTAGACTCCATCCTGCGGCACCTAAGGCTGCTAACTGGTGGTAGTGCCGGTGCTGGTGGGGGTGCTGCTAGTGGTGGAGGTAGGCTCCAGCCCATCTCCTGCACCCTCGGACGGCCACCCACTGGGGCTGCTGGTAGTGGTCCTACTGTTAGCGGTGCAGGTGGCGGTGCTTGTGGTGGAGCTGCTGGCGGTGCTGGCCGTGCTGCAGGTGCCGGTGCTGCCAGTGGTGGAGGGAGGCTCCAGCCCTTCTCCTGCACCCTCAGATGGCTGCCCACTGGGCATGCTGCTGCTGAGAGTAGTGGTGGCAGCGGCGGTGCAGGTGGCGGTGCAGGTGGCGGTGCTTGCGGTGGTGCCTGCGGCGGGGCTGCTGGCGGTGCTGCACACTGGGAGAGGACACATGGGACGTGTGCGTGGTTGTGGGGCTAGTGACTGCCAGTGAGGGGTGAGTAGTGATGGGCGTGCTGGTGATGGAGGTAATGGATGAGGATGTAGTGCATGCAGGTGTGAGTGGAGACAATACTGGGAGGGAGGTGGATGACGAGGAGGAGGGGGACACAGTGGAGGCAATGGATGTTGGTGTGTCTGCATGTGGATGGTGCTTGTGTGAGTGACTGTGGGATGATGTGTGGTGCTTGTGTTTGCCTGAGCCACTTCTGTGTGTTGATTTGGGTGAATTCTGGTATGAAGGTGTGTTTGGGATAGGCTGAGGTTGAGGGGATTGGGACAGGGTAGAGGCAGTTGGAGGGGGGGAGGCTAGACACAGGGACAAGGGCTGCCATCAGTGCTGAGGCCAGAGCCTGAAATGCTCTCTGTTGGGCTGCCACGCTGTGAGAGAACAGGGCTGATTGCAGAGGACCCCTAACTTTTGCCCCCATTTCCCACTTTTTGCTGGTGTTTTCCTGACTCTGATGGTGCCCTGGGTACTGCTAACCAGTCCTAGGGCCTGTGCTCTGTGTAAAAGCAGTATGCAAATTAGGCTAATTATAAAGTCAACCTACCTATAAGTCCCTAGTATATGGTATAGAGGGACCGACCCGCCGCGGCAACTCTAGCCGGCTTGCCTCAACCGCGACCCGGTTTGATTTGCAGGTTCATCTCGGTGAAGAAAATGTCCAAAAAAAGAGACTAAAACCAAACGTAGAAAGTTGACTGGGACTTCCCAGTCAGCGTATCCGAGGAGGGCTCCAGGGACGTCAGATCAAGATCCAGGTTTGCCCCGGTAGAAGGATTTTCACCTCGAAAAAAATGACTAATTCCGAAGGTAAAAATCTCCACGAGGGCTCCCGCGACACGTATCTGGAGAAGAGTTCCAGGAGGTCAGATTGGACTGGCAGGTTCGTCCCGCTGAAGAAAATCTTCAGAAAAGAGACTATGGGCCAGATGTAGGAAAGGAGTCTGACCGACTTGAAAAATTGCAACTCGCAAAATGGGATGCAGAAAGGTGTCTCAGACACCTTCTGCGACTTGCTATGGGGTCGCAAAAGACCCACCTCATTACTATTAATTAGGTGGGTCGCAGTTTGCAACCCCATAGCGAGTACCTGCACTCACAGGGATGGTGGCCTGCTGTAGTCAGCAGACCTCCATGTCTGTGACTGCTTTTTCAATAAAGCAGTTTTTTTTTTCTTTTTGCAGCCCGTTTTCCTTAAAGGAAAACGAGTTGCAAAAAGAAAAAACTTCCGAAACCATTTGGTTTCGTTTTTTTCAGAGTAGGCAGTGGTCCATAGGACCACTGCCTGCTCTGAAAAAATATTTTTTTCGCCATTCACAAAGGGGAAGGGGTCCCATGGGGACCCCTTCCCTTTTGCGAATGAGTTACCACCAGTGTGACACTGGTGATAACTGCGAGTTGGCCTTAAACTTTGACTTTGCCCCGGTCGAGATGCGACCAGATGTCCAGATTGGCGCTTTTTGTTTCTAGGCGCTAGAAAACAATAATTCTTTAAAAATTCATTTCTCCTGTTCCCCTTGTCCGATTTTATTAGTTTTTGTGTTGTTTTAAAGATAACAATATAATCCGTTTTCATAAATTGGTTTGGGATTTTTAAACTGTTCCTATGTTTTATTTAATTACTGTTTTGTGATATTTGAATGCTTTACACTCTGTCTCCTAAGTTAAACCTTGTCGCTCGTTGCCAAGCTACCAAGGGTTGAGCTGGGTTTAATTTACTGAGACCTAACTGGACCTAAATGGAGGTTAGTGGCCTATTGCTAAGTGTAGGTACTTACCTGCATTACCAATAACACATTTTCCAACACACGCCAGAGTGAATGCCCTCCAGGTATGCATTTGTTTGTTGCAAATGCCTTTCGACACACTGGATGGCATCCCAACAGAGAGGGATCTCAGGAGGTCAATAGCATCCTCACTGAGGGCAGCAGGGCTTAATGGGGCAGGGCCTGAGGTGCCTGGGGTGAAGGAGATGCCCACCCTCCTGTATGAGCAGGCACGGGAAACACGCTGAGGGGCTGCTTGGAGGGTGGGGCTGGTAGGGGGGGCGGCGGCTGTACCTGTTGTTGGGGTGGGCACAGAGGTGTCCGCCACCACCAGGGAGCTTCCATCGGAGGAGGAGTCGCTGTCTGTGATCTCCCCTCCTGTCCCCATTGTGGTGCTCCCCTCGCCCTCCGTCCCACTGGTGCCCTCACCATCGGTGGATTCGGTCTCCAGGCCCATGTGGGATGCAGCTCCCTCCGTTGCCAGTGCCTCTGCTCCTCCGCCACATGATGCTAATGCACACAAGGACAGGGTGACAAAACAAAAAGGTGGGGAGAGACAGAGGATACACTTGGTCAATGGCAGCAACACCACTACCGTTGGCGTACACAACACACAGGGAGCAGCCCTATGCACTAGGCCATGCCCAAAGAGTTACTAAGATGGCCACCAGTCCCTGGGGTACAATGCCTAACGCCATCACCTGCACCCCAGAAACTCACAGGACCCTGCCCAGTTGTATATGCCCACTCCCACTATTGGGGTAGGAGTGCTTCAGAGCCTGCCCAACTAGGGACCCACCCTGCCATCTTTGCTCTGGCCTAGGGGCACCCATAGCCCACACCCCCCACCCAGATAACTCTTAACATGCACAAAGTCAGGAGTCAGAATCTGTACTCACCCCCTTCTGGCTGCTGTGATGCCCTCAAACTCCCATCCAACTTTGGGTAGGCTACCGCCAGAATGCGGAACATCAGGGGGGTCATGGTGCGATGGGCACCCCATCCTTGTTGGGAGGCCAGCCCCAGCTGGGCCTCCGCCGTCTTCTTTGCCAAGTGGCACAGTTCCTCTCACCTTTTGCGGCAGTGGGTGCGCCGCCTGTCAAAAACCCCCAGGGTCCGCACCTCCGTGGCGATGGCATGCCAAATACCCTTTTTCTGGTGGGTGCTGACCTGCAGGGAAAAGACAGCAGAAAAGGGAATTAGCCAACCATCCGATCCATCACACTCTTGGCCCACCAGATCCCTCCCATCCCCTGACACACATACATTGACCACCTTACATGCTGCACTCTGGTCCGGACGCCTCTGCCTCCCCACATGTGGCTTACATACACAGCACTCCATACATTCATGGTCCACGCATCATGCTCACAGTGTACTCACCTGTTTGTCTGGAGGACCGTAGAGTAACGTGTACTGGGGTAGGACCCCATTCACCAGTTTGTCCAACTCCTCCGCAGTGAAGGCAGGGGCCCTTTCCCCAGACACATGAGCCATTGTCGCTTCCAGACACAGGTCACAGCAGCACTTGCAGTGTAGGTCCTCTCCTGTTGAAGTTCAGGTAGCAAGTGAATGGATAGACATAAAATGGCAGTGACGTCCACGGTGGTGCGTACCGTCACCACCGGCGTACATCGCCATTGGCTCCTGGAACCCATAGTGCCCAATGATAACCAATGCGGAGTTGCGCAGCGGTCATCGACTGCCTACCGCGACGGCACAAAATACCAGCACAATTACCTAATTTCCACTTGTCCCTCCTCACAGGTCAGGTATCCGCCATTTCAGGGGGGCCCAGGGCATGGCACCTAACTGCGTCACAGCAGACATTGGCACAGCAACTGATTTGCAGATTCATATTTTGTTTCTGTAAAGTAAAGAAATCAACATTAGTGCAATAGATGTAGGAATATGACCCTCTGCTCACCATTCTTTTCCATAGCCTTCAACCGCTGAGGCTGAATATGAGATGGCGGCATCCTCCGGTGTACAGACCCCTGGTGGACCTTGCGACAATGGAGGACAGACCCATTATCATTACCTACAGACTTGATCGTGCCACAATCCAGGAACTGTGTGCCCAATTGGAGCCAGACCTGATGTCTGCTATCTGCCAGCCCACAGGTATCCCCCCTCTAGTGCGCGTCCTGTCTGTGCTCCATTTCCTGGCAAGTGGTTCCTTCCAAACAACAGTGGCCATGGCATCAGGGATGTCTCAGACAATGTTCTCTAGCGTGTTGATCAGAGTGTTGTCAGCCCTGCTGAAACACATGTGCAGCTACATTGTGTTCCCCCAGGTGGAGGATTTGGCCACAGTGAAAGCTGACTTTTATGCCCTGGGTCATATCACAAACATCATTGGTGCCATTGATGGTACACATGTGGCATTTGTCCACCCCCCCCTCCAGAGAAATTAGCAAGTTTTCAGGAATAGAAAAAGCTATCACTCTATGAATGTCCAGATGTTGTGTTTGGCGGACCAGTACATCTCCCATGTGAATGCCAAATATCCTGGCTCTGTGCATGACGCCTTTATCTTGAGGAATAGCAGCATCCCATATGTGATGGGCCAACTCCAGAGGCACCGGGTGTGGCTAATAGGTGAGCCCAAGGTCCCCACACATTATGAGTAGGTGTCTGGGTATGGGGTTGTCCCTAAGGGTTAGTGTGTGTCTAACTGTTGACCCTCGATATTTGCAGGTGACTCTGGGCTACCCCAACTTCTCATGGCTACTGACCCCAGTGAGGAATGCCAGGACAAGGGCAGAGGAACGTTACAATGAGGCACATGGGCGTACAAGGAGGATTATAGAAAGGACCTTTGGCCTCCTGAAGGCCAGGTTCCGGTGCCTACATCTGACAGGGGGCTCCCTGCACTACTCACCCAAGATGGTGTGCAAGATCATCGTTGCATGTTGCACAACCTGACCTTGAGACACCAGGTGCCTTTTCTACAGGAGGATGTGCCTGGAGATGGTCTTGTGGCAGCGGTGGAGCCTGTGGACAGTGAGGAAGAGGAGGCAGAGGAAGAAGATGTTGACAATGAAGCAGCATAATTCAGCAGTACTTCCAGTGACACACAGGTAAGACATTGTACGTTCACTTTACATTTCAGTTATCTGTTGGACATTGTGCAAGGCATCCTCTTACCCTATGTCTATGGCCACTGACTGTACCCTTTGGCATCTCTATTTTCGGATCTCTGTGCCCCTCTCTGGCTCCTGCTATGCGTACTACTGCCCATCCAAAGGTCACCCTAAAGTATATTTCACTGTACATTTGAGTTGCAATGCTTTGATAAAGTTGTACTAATATATTTGTTAATCATTTGATAGGCTCCAGATTAGTATTTGTTCCAAGGGTGTTCATTTAGGTGCTCATAAGTATAGGGGGATGTGCAATGGGCTGGGGTGATGGTGGAGGAAAGTCCAAGGTAGAATCCAGTCTCTTGGTATCACAGGTGCATTGTCCAATGGGGCATTGGAAGGGGAGCAATTGCAGTTCGAGGTGGACAGGATGACAGAGTGGGACAGAAGGGTGACAATCAGGAGAGTCTTATTTCCTGGTGGGGGTCTTGGCATTGTTCTCTGTCTTCTGCCTGGATCACAGGGACTGTTTGCGGGGTTCTCCTTCTGCAGGGGGTGGGGTGCTGGTGGCCTGTTGTTCCTGTGGCTGGGCCTCCTGCCCAGTAGCGCCAGCGGAGGTGGAAGGCTGTTCATCGGTTTGGCTAGTGTCAGGGGCCCATTGTTGTGCCACTGTCTCCCTCATGGTCCTGGCCATGTTAGCCAGCACCCCTGCAATGGTGACCAGGATGGTGTAGATGTTTATTAGGTCATCCCTGTTCCCCAGGCACTGTCCCTCCTTCAGCCGCTGGGTCTCCTGCAACTTGGCCAGTACCTGGCCCATGGTCTCCTGGGAATGGTGGTATGCTCCCAGGATGTAGGAGAGTGCCTCGTGGAGAGCGAGTTCCCTGGGCCAGTCCCACCCCTGTCGTACAGCAGTCCTCCCAGCATCCCTGTGGTCCTGTGCCTCTGTCCCCTGAAGCGTGTGCCCATTGCCACTGACCCCAGGTCCCTGATTGTCCTGTGTTTGTGGGGTTGCCTGGGGTCCCTGTATTGGTGGACTGCTGATTGATGTGTCCTGGGGACAGAGGGAGGGGCACACTGGGTGGGTGCTGTGCTGGTGTTTCCTGAAGGAGGAGGTGGTGGGTTGGGACTGTGGCAGGGGAACCGACTGTCCAGAGGTCCCTGATGGGCCTGGTTGGTCATCCTGATCCAGGCATGCAGAGCAGCTGTCGTCATTGTTGGCCTCTTCAGGGGGGGACTGGATGTAGCTGGCACCTCCTCTCCGGTGATGTTGAGTATGGGTCCTGTGGGGATGCAAATGCAGTGTTAATGTATCTGCGTGTTCCATCTTGTGCATGGGTGTGTTTGCCTGTATGGTTGTGATTTCCTTGTCAGCTTGGCCTTGTGTGAGCGGTGATTTTGTGGGCTGGGTGAGTCCCTCTACTGGGCATGCTGTGGTGATGGGTGTCCATGCAGGTCTGTATTGGGGTCAATGCTTTGGTGTTGCATGCAGGGCTTGGTATTGGGTTGGGTGGGTTGTGATGGTGTGGTATATGTAAGGTGTTGGAGTGATGGGTGTGAGAGTAGGAGTTTGTGATGGCATGCAGGTAGGGGGGTGAAGTAGTAAAGATTTGACTTACCAGAGTCCAGTCCTCCTGCTACTCCTGCAAGGCCCTCAGGGTGCATGATCGCCAAGATTTGCTCCTCCCATGTTGTTAGTTGTGGGGGGGAGGTGGGGATCAACCGCCAGTCCTCTGTACTGCTACCTGGTGTCTTGCAACCACAGAACGCACCTTCCCCCGTAGGTCGTTCCACCTCTTCCTGATGTCATCCCTGGTTCTGGGGTGCTGTCCCACGGCGTTGACCCTGTCCGCGATTCTCTGCCATGGCTCCATCTTCCTTGTAATGGAAGTCAGCTGCACCTGTGATCTGAATAGCTGTGGCTCTACCTGGAAAATTTCCTGCACCCCGACCCTTAGTTCCTCCTCTGAACACCTGGGGTGTCTTTGTGGTGCCATGGTTGTGGTGTGAGTAGATGTGTGAGGATGTGTGGGGTGATGTGTGGGGTGATGTTTTGGGGTGCATCCTGTGATGCGTGTGGATGGTGTATGGGGGATGGTGTTCTGTGTCTCTGATTGAGTGGGTGCTCCTGGCTTGTGTCTCTCTTAGTTAGCAATCTTTTTTCGTGGAAAGGGTTGTGGGTAATGTAGGTGTGTGTTTTATATTGGATTGGGTGTGTGGGTGTGGTGTGTGTATGTGTGTCAGGTGTGTGTAGTTTGAATTGTCCAATGTGGTGTAGTTTTGTTAGTGTGTGTGTATTTCAAGCGCGGTGGTGTGTACCGCCAATGGTTTACCACGATTGAAAGGCCGCCGCGGTGATTCGTGGGTCGTGATATTGTGGGCGTATTCCTGTTGGCATAACGGTGTGGGTTTTGCTATCACCAGTTTATCACTGACCTTTGGTGTGGCAGACTTGTGTGGGTGTCTGTATAGTGGCGGATTTCTCAGTGTGGGTCATATTACCCGTAGCGGAATACCACGCGGCCATAGTATGTTGGCGGCCATCAGCACGGCGGTAGGCAGCATTTACCGCCACGGTTGTAATGAGGGCCTAAGCATTTTATGTTTGTTCTGTTGAGATAAAATATTTAACTGACTTTTTTGTTTAAAAAAAAAAAAAACATTTTGTTTACTGCCAGTGCAATAATTTTCAGTTTATTTACCTTCCGGTGTTGAGGTTTATTGTAAGAAACTAGAGTTCACCAATAAAGTAATTTTTCCCAAAGTATGGAATCAAATTTAAAAAAACTTTCTAAAGACATATTTTGGAATTAATTTATTTTTGCTCTTGACCAAATATTCCTGTAGTTTTACCTTTTTCTGAAGGTAGATGGCAGTATTTTATACAGGATATGGGTCCCAGTGTTATGCTCATAAGGATGTGTGGGGTCAAAATGGTGGAGGACAATTTATATATGTCTTTGTGTGGCATTCCATAATTCAAACCAAAACATGTTTTGAACATTATTTTTAAAGGAGGGTTTGTTTCTGACAGAATGTTTATTTATTTTGTATGTTTTAAAATGTGATGTTTATTCACATTCCAGGTATAGAATGTCAGACATTTTACAGAGGTAGTACATGTAATGTTTAGTGGAAAAAGAGGAAGGACTACTTTGGTAGCGGGATACCTCCAAAACCTGTTTCAGTTTTCAGTTGTCAGTTTTTAAAAGTATTTTGACACAGTTTACTTTTAATCTTCTGTTGGAAATATGGTGTTGGGGGAAAAAAAAATTATTTGCCTTATTTGTACATTTCATATTTTGTTAGAAAAATGTATATATTTTTTTAGTTTGTTAAAATGCATGTTCACTGTGCTCTAGTGTATGCCCTGTTATAGTATGTGTTGTTAATGGTATGTGTGGTTTAGGCATGTTTACGTGTTCAGTGTATTCGCAAGGTTCAGGCATGCGTGGTTTAGACTTCAGGAATGGTCATTGTTGCGCTTGCGTTGCAAAAGCATGTGTGGTTTAGGCAATCGTTCTGAGAACCTATGTGTTTACTGATGTCCACTGTGCACTGAAGAAGTCAGGAAAAATTAATTCTTACAATGGTTAAATCAATTGTGCACAGTCTGGTATGTATGTTCTACCAAACTTCAGAAAACCCAAAAGTGATTGTAGCTTTTTATGGTATTTGGTGGTTGGAAGGGAGAACATTTCTCAGAGAAATGTGGTGCGAGGCTTTTGCCTTTGTTTCATAACTCATATACCAAAAATAGGACACTGAAAAATGCTATGTTTGAAAATTGAATTTGTAGCCATGTTAAAAAAATTCCAAAATAATGCGATCTACTCTGGCTAAGGGCTTCATTATGAGTTTGGCAGTCCCACAGTGGGATTGTCAAACTCATGGGGAGGGCTCCACTGCCATGACAGTGATGTCCTCCCTCAACTGCATTACAATGTCCTCGCCAGGCTGACTGGCAGTGACATTGTATTATGAGGTTCCCACCAGGCTGCCCAGCGGGAACAGTGCTACGGTATTAGCCTTGGCTCCCTTAAGGGCCAATACTGTAGCACCCCCGCACCGTTGGAATGCGCACTGTCTGTCTGCTGTGAGGAGGAGGCCCACACTGCCCATGCGGGGTGACCACCATGGAAAGGCTGGCAGAAAGTAGGGTTGTAATCAGCCAGGCTGTGCTGTGTTCAGCACCATAAGGCTGGTACCAACTACAGCCACCGCTGACCCATCAAGAACCACTTTCCCAATGGAGACGGCGGTCACCTGGAGGGGCTGCCCAGCAGGGCTTTCATGTGATGGTCGGACCGCCACAGTTGCAGCAGTCTGACGTCACCACAAGGCTGATGATCCTTGTACTGCTAGCCTCCTAATTAGGCCCTCAGTGTGTGTTCAAGTCATCCTTTGTGAAGTATATGTCGTTGACGTAGGACAATGCTTCTGAGTCAAAGACTGTTCTTATACCACTGGGAGAGTTGGCAGAATTTTCTCTGGGCCCCTAATGCTCTAAATGCCAATAAGTCTCTGCCTCCAGGTGCCATGTTTTGGCAGAAAAATCCATTGGAAATGTCCAACGTTATTATTTAATTTTTTATTGGACAATATTGTTCATTTAAGCTGTACTATGGGAATTTTAAACAGTAAAACTATGTGTATAGCTGTTCAAATTTCTATAGTCCAATAATATAGGCTAGGAATTACCTGGTTTTATTACAGGAAAATATGGATTATTCATGGGAGATACACATGTCTGAATCACGCCTTTATATTTTAATTGTAAGAGAATCTTTAGCATTTAGCTTCATGTATGATTGGGTATTATGATTGCAGTTGCGGGCTGGTGTGTATAGGTATGACATGGTAAGGAGAATCCTTATCCCAGCCTACATGATTGCAATATAATGCAGAGACTTGCATAACAGCCCAATCTATAGCATACAATTGTTTAAAAAAATCAGGAACGAGAACAGAGAAGGAAAGTATAATTATTAATAATCTTCTCCCCTTGGGACTTTTCTAACAGAGCCAGGAGGCAAATCTACCTCAGCCAGGAGAAAGTCATAGGTAATGGTTAAATTTCCCCAGAATATTAATTTAGCCAGTACGCAGCATGTCACCCATAATCTGGAGGTCTCAATCATAAAGTCTGTCAGGAGGGCTAACTGGCTGATCTAGTGTTTCCACATGAATAAATTCTTCAGCAGCCCTAGATACCAGAAAGTCTTGAAGATTACAGTGAACTATTGTGACCTCTGCTGCTCTGTCCTCTGTCTTGGTGGGTTCTGAATATGTGTGGCATATTTAGTGGAAATACCTGCCACATTCAATTTAAATTGGGTTTTTGTTGTGGAAGTTTCTTTTCCTTTTTTATGATGATGTCAGACAAGCATTGTGAGTTCATTTTCGGTTTCACATCCTCTTCATGCCTGCATTCACTTCATCTCCATCTCTCTGAGTGTTTGTCGGGTGAGTCCTGAATGGAACAAGATGGATGTGTATCAGTATACTGATCCCTCTCAGGCTGTTTAAGTGTATCTCATTTACACAAATCATAATGTTTTTCAATGAACTCTGGTTGCGGAGATCCACCACGTTTTTTTGTTTTATCAACATTTTTTGTTTTGTCCCAGCGTTTTTTAGAAGACTCAGGTACCTGCTTGGTATTAACTTATTCATGTCTGCCTTTGAGCTGTGGCTTATTCAGCCTGGCTCCCAAATTATCTGACATATAGATGTATAGGTTTCAGCAATAATTTTTGGTAACTTGCTCTCTTGGTCCAGAACGAGAACCTGCGCGAGGCGTTGGCACACTGCCAGGTCAGCTGACTCCCCTTTGATATTACTGAAAATAACTGTGTAAACTGTGGCAAAGTTGCCAATTAATTGAATCCCCAAATCCAGGGCATGGGCCCCCGGTATTCATTCTGAATCTGCTTTAGCACTTCAGGCAAAATAGCAATGGGTGGTGCCAATATGTTATGTTATATACAGCAGCAAATAATGTGCCCCAAGTGGCACAATCATCTATAGGGGGAACCATATCAAGTGGTAAATACAGTGTGAGAATTTTATGCTTGATCTGAGGTCAAGCATGGGGAAACACTGCTTCAAACTGGTTTCTTTTTTGTGCAATCCTAAATTGAATTCCCCCCGCATGGTGGAAACCTACCCTAAATGAGTTGATAGTAACAGAACTCATTGCAGGTATAGTTAACTGTGGCTGTCCAGTTTGAACAGCCCATCCAGGGACAATGGTCAGTGTGTGCATAATGTATTGCATTAGTCAATTGATATAATTTAACAATATGATGACATAGTGTAGTTAGCTCTCGAGCATTTAATGCTCTCAAATTTGGATATGATGGATACCTGGCTAAGACTGACCAGGTTGACCCATCATTGCTGAGGGGACCCAGTCTTGCATATTGAATTGGATGTGGGAGGGTGCCTTGGAACCAATTTTGATGCTCCTGAAAAGTTAATGCTATTTTTAATTGATGTTAGGGTCTGTATTGATTAGGTTCTACGGCCTCAGTGTATGTATGAAATGTCTGTGTGGTGACATCTGCTGGAGGAAAATGAGCCCAAGAATAATGAACTTTGCATTTATACACTTCATGAGCCTTCACCACAAATGCAACATCTCCACCCTAAATAGGGAACCCTTGTGCCATAAATGTGGTGTAACAGCATGCCTACAATAAACAGGAATGTTAACTGCTTACGCCATATTTATTGAATGGAATTCAAAGAAAGGAAAATACTATAGTGGGGTAATCATTTTAAAGGTTCAAACTTGAACAACTGTCAGACATAAATAGAGGTTTCCTATTAAACTGAGGAGGATTAATCCCTAATCCCACTGATGTCCTCGTATTAGGTGAAAAGGGAACTTGGTCACATGCAAGAACTCCTCAGGTGACCCATTAAATAGTACATGACTGTTAGACATGGTATCCTTGGCATGGTCTCCCCTAACTTTTTGCCTCTGTTTCCTAGGTTGTTGATGTATGCTAAACTCTGTTTTTGCTGTTTTTGTTACTCTGGGCACTTTACCACTGCTATCCAGTGCTGAAATGCAAATGCTCCTATGTAAAATGTATCTGCAATTGACTTTCCATGATTGGCATATTTGCTTTAATAGTAAGTCTCTAGTACAGTGCACCAGAGGTGCCCATGGCTTGTAAATCAAATGCTACTAGTGGGCCTGCAGCACTGGTTGTGCCACCCTCATAAGTAGCCATATAAACATGGCTCAGACCTGCCACTGCAGTGTCTGTTTGTGCAATTTTGAACTTCCAATTCGACTTGGCAAGTGAATTACTGCCAAATTTGGTGTTCACTGTTGCAAGGCCTATCTCTCTCATAAATTAACATGGGGGCTGCCTTTAAATATCTTTCAAGTGAAGATTCTTTTGAGAGCAGATAGAAATGTGGAGTTTAGGGTCTCTGAACTCAAAATTTAAAAATACATATTTTAGTAAAGTTTGTTTTTTTAATTGTGTGTTTGAAAATGCCACTTTTAGAAAGTAGGCATTTTCTTGCTTAAACCATTCTGCGACTCTGCTTGTTTGTGGATTCTCTGTCTGGGTCAGTTTGACAGCTGTGTTGTTTAGACCTCTCCTCTACAAAGTGATACTAAGGGAGCTAGGGTGTAGTCTGCATATCCTGATGGGCCATCTGGGCTGAGGGGAGGAGTGGTCACTTACATCTGAAAGGGCTGTGCCTGCCCTCACACAATGCAGTCTCCAACCCCTGGTGTATGTCTGGGGCCTGGCCTGGGCAAGGCAGGATCTTGAAAACAACAGAAACTTCTCTTTGAAGTAGGCTTACTTCAAAGGCAGAAAGGGGTCTACGAAGAGCACCCAAAACCCCTGAAGTTCCTATGAGTTAAGTAGGGTTGAATATTAGGTTGACATAAACTTGAGAATGTAGGGACTTAGGGCCTCATTACGAGTCTGGTGGACTCAGGACTACCAGACTTGTAGTGACGGTCTGACCACCGCACTTCAGGCGGTCCAACCACCACATTACAACCCTGGCGGTCAGACCATCAGGCGACTGCCATCACTGCCAGGAATGTGGTTCCTGATGGTTTGACGGTGGTCTGAGTTGTGCTCAGCCATTTCAGTGCTGACCTAAGTGCTGCTGTGCTGATTACAACTGAGCTTTCCACCAGCCTTTCCATGGTGGTGAACCCACCATAGAAAGGCTGGCGGAAAGCCAGTGCCAGATGCCCCCTGCCCAGCAATCGTGGTCAGACTTCCAATGTTGTAATGAGCCCCTTAGTCAGCATATATCATCAGTAGAGGTTGACACAGTTCCTAGGTATCTCACAGTGCACCAGGTATACAAAGCGAACCCTCAGACTCACTCCTCAGATTTCTTCTGGACCCATGGTAACTCAGGAGAAGGACTGCTCTGCTGCCCTGCTGCTCTGCTGCAAGAAGGACTGCCCTTCTGCTCTGCTGCGTGCGAGAAGAACTGCTCTGCTGCCTGAGAAAGAAGGACTATACCTGAACTTTGAACCCAGGACCACAGGGTGACCCCATGGGCTACATGGCTGGCCTCCTGTTTTGGAGCTATAGGGACACTGCGAGTCCTAACTCACTCAAGTGGTGCATCCCCTGTCCTCTACCCTTGGAAGAGGAACCAAAGGTGCTCTGAGATCCTAGCTGTGGTTCCCATCAGAACCAACGCAGCACAGAGCAACCCAATTCAGGACTCCCATCTTGGCCCTTCCAGCTCTTCCTTAAAACTGACTCAACACAGTGCAACTCAACATGGCCCTTACCTCACAGCTCCACATTGTAATCAAGCTAGGTGTGGGATCTCACATCAAACCTCAGAACTACCACTGTGAAGCAAAACACCCCACATCAAGGGCCTACGGTACAATTCTCAGCTGCTCCAGCCTGGTCTCTGTATCCGGACCACATTGGAGTCAGCCTGAACTTCTGACTTTGTCCCGGTCCACCTCTTTCTTCTTTTAAGCACTATTTTTACCTGACTTTTAAAATTGCATATCTCCAGTTCTACTAATTAAATGTTTGTCATTTTGGTATCAAACAATCAGCCTCATTATGAGGCTGGCAGTCCTAGGACCGCCAGCCTTGTGGTGTTGGTCAAACCACCACTGCTGTGGCAGTCTGACTGCGACATTACGAGCTAGGCAGGGAGACCAGGCTAAAGAACACCGTCCCCACTAGGACCACAGACCCCAACAGGGTGACTGCGGTCTTGGCTGTAGTCATCCAAGGCTGCACTAAACTCAGCGCCAACTGGCTGATCACAACCTTTTTCTCAGGCAGTCTTTTCATGGGGTGGACCCCGCCATGAAAAGGCTGGTCAAAAACAAGTAATGAGGGCCACAGGGGGTGCTCCTGCACTGCCCATGCTGACTGCAGACAGTGCACTTTCCAAGGGTGCTGTTCGGCTCCCTCTGTGCTACGAGAGAGCACTCATCTCCTTCAAGGGAGCCGAGTGCTATCTCATACTACTTTTCTCATTGGTCGGACCTGCAGGAATGCTTTATTTCATGGTTTCCGCCTGTCAGGCCAACAGAAACCTTGTAACAGGGCAGGGATGGCCTATCTGTAAGTTTGGTGGTCCCATGGTGGGACTACCAAACTTCTAATGAGGCCCAATGTATTAAAATGTACTTTATTTTTCTAAGTTGGTATGAGATTCTTCTTGTGTTGTGTTTTCACTTTATTGTTGTTTGTCTGCTGCATAAATACTTATTACATTGCCTCTAAGATAAGCCTGGCTGCTTTTGTGTTAAGCTATTACAGGGTTAAGCACAGGTTAATTTAGTGACTTTAGAGGTTCACCTTGATAAGAATTCTGGGTGTTGCTTGACAGGGACTCACAACTTCCTCAACCAACAACCCAATTTCCCAAAGTCGTTATTACTAGATGTGTGCATTTTAAGGTGCATTGGATTTAATAACACTACACATTTAAAGCCGGCTTTGCAGAGGTTGGAAGAAGCTTGAAAGTTGTCAGTCATTACTTCGTAAGATTTTACATCATTTCATGGTGGGCAAACCATTGGGAGTCACTACATTGGGAATACCGTTATATATCAACGTTGCTGGTAAATTTCAAATGTTTATATGTGTAACTTTTAACCAATTCATTATAGTTGATATTGTTAGTTTAATGAATATTATGTCCTATTTTTTCTTTTAATGGAGAAGAAGCCTCAAAATCTCTCCCATCATTTTAAAATTAATTATCTCTTTATCTGGAAAGCACAGCCCTTAATCCTCTCATTTTCTAAATTAAAAACAGATTTTTCTTTTGTGTGGGAGGGGGGTAAACCTCACATTTCTTTATCTTTGTTTACTGTCTCCTTTTTTAATTGGGGTGTAAACCTCCCAAACCTTCTTTTATTTTTGTGTATATTACAACACTACTACATATATATTTATACATACAAACATATGTAAAGAATCAGTAATACATAGAAATAGCGAACATACTTACATATTCAGTTCATCTCTGATTTCAGCAAGTTAAATGTTATCACTCTTTTAGTAGATTGTATGTAAATAAAATCATAGAAATGAATCGCATTAATATCTTTTTATAATAGCATTCATATTTAAACCATAATTACTGCACTAACAGAAGACAAAAAACATTTAATCGGAAATCTACATAAAGGGCATAAAACTAGATAACTGACTGCCCCCCATAAAGTCTCTATAAAGTGCAGGAAAATGTGTCTCATAATATATTTTTATATCATAACCATCATATACAATCCAAATCCAAATACATATTTGTAGGTCTCACTTTGCTTTGGTCCCTACAGTATACGTTCTTTACAATATCAACACATTAGACACAATCAGGCCTTAGAAATGTATGGTAAATGTCAATTAGACAATGAGCAATTTTGTCCAAGTAAGCACATTATTAACCGAATAATCATACTCATACTGTACACCTATATTGTTTCACGTTTTACAGACGCAACCTAATAGATTGTTTTGCTCGTAATTTGCAGAAAATAATTATAGACATATAATTAAAATCTATTATATCTGGTGGTGAATCTATTAGTAATTTCTTCTCAAGCCTTTTTCTTTGGTCTTGTTTGAACAAATATTTACTATCTGTCATTTAAATTATATATTTCAGCAGCTACTTCAAATGTCTTATGGGCATATGTTCCTTCTTTAAATCTTCTAAGAATATTTTCTTGGTTTGCTATCCCATTTTGGTGTTATTATTCTGTTTAGCCCTTTGTAATTAACCTTATGGCATGCTATTCTATAGTATAAGTTATAGGGTCAATACTACGTGCACTCAAAATGTTATTTCCTGCCGTGTCTTTTCTACACAAATTACGTACTAGCCTCTCATGTTATACTTTTGGCTTAATGTCCAAATAGCCAACCTCCACTGTCATCATTTTATAAGTAAAGGACGATTTCAAGTTGTCGTTTTCCAACCTGCTAGCAAACCTTTTAATATATTTCATATTTCCATGCCCGAAGAAAAATAAATCAACAATTTAACTGATCCATAAACACATCTTCTGGATAAAAGATTCACTTTCTTGAATCCAGATTACCTCCTCATCCCATAAACCCATGAACATATTAACATTGCTGGGATGAAGCAGGGGCCCATTAGAGTCTCAGATGTATGTCTGAAATGAAGTGCCTCATTACGAATCTGGCAGTCCGAGGACCGCAGACTCGGGGTGACAATCGGACTGCCGCCCTCCAGGCATTCCGACTCCCATATTAAAATGCTGGCGGGCAGACCTGCCGGGCCACCGCTGCTGCTGCCACCGTCACTGCCAGGAACATGGGGCCAGATGTAGGTAGGTTTCATATTGTGACTTGCAATTTGCGAGTCATAGCGACTCGCAAATTGCAACTCGCAATATGAAATGCAGAAAGGTGTCTCAGACACCTTCTGCGACGCGCTATGGGGTCGCAAAGACCCACCTCATGAATATTAATGAGGTGGGTCGCAGTTTGTGACCCCATAGCGAGTCTAGGCACTCACAGGGATGGTGGCCTGCTGGAGACAGCAGACCACCATGTCCGTGACTGCTTTTTTAATAAAGCATTTTTTTTTTTCTTTTTGCAGCCCGTTTTCCTTAAAGGAAAACGAGCTGCAAAAAGAAAAAATACTGAAACCATTTAGTTTTGTTTTTTTCAGAGGAGGCAGTGGTCCTATCTGCCTGCTCTGAATTTTTTTTTTTTTTTGCATTCACAAAGCAGAAGGGGTCCCATGGGGACCCCTTCCCTTTTGCGAATGAGTTACCATCCACTTCAAGTGGATGGTAACTGCGAGTTGGTTTGCGACCGCATTCGCGGTCCCAACGCAACTCTGCATGGCGATGCGGTCGCAAATAGGAAGGGAACACCCCTTCCAATTTGCGAGTCGAAGCCACAAATTGCGAGTCGGTACCGAATCGCAATTTGTGGTTGTGCATCGCGTTTGGCCTTTTGCGCCTCGCAAACTGCGTTTTTCGCAGTTTGCGAGGCGCAAAAGGCTTGCTACATCTGGCCCCTGGTTCCCAACGGGTAGATGGTGGTCTGAGTTGTGCTCAGCCACAGTGGGGCAGAACTCAGCGCTGCCGTGGTAATTACACCTCAGTCACCATGCCATGGAAAGCCAGTGTGGGCATGGGCAGTTCTGGGGCCCCTCTCCCTGCACTCTTGGAATGCCAGCACAGTGCACATTCCAAGGGTGCTGCAGTGCTACGGTATTGGCCTTGGTTCCCTTAAGAGAGCCGAGACAAATACCGTTGCACAGTTCCCAGTGGGCTGATCGGCGGGAATGTCGTAATACAATGTTCCCACCGGTCAGTCCAGCGTGAACATTGTAATACACCTGGAGGGGATGCTACCGTCATGACGGTGGCATCCTACCTGCAGCATTGGAGGTCCTCTGGTGGGACCGCCAATCTTGTAATAAGCTGCATAATCCTTCACATTTCTCTGAACCTAAATCAGCTTCCTATTCATAGATCTTTTTTGTTCCTCCTGATCGACATTATCAATTGTGTTACCAGAAAATAAAATGCATCTATCTTGTCAGCTGTTAAAGCAGGCCTAGTTCATGAATTAGGCATGAAGCCATTACCTCCTGGTGTGTCACCAGTGACTACTAATTCTAATAGGAAATCACTTTCATTCATATTTTCTTTAGCAGTTGCATCATTTTCACTCCCCAGATCATTTAAAGACATTTGAGTGTCAACTTCACCTAAGCATAACTGACTTACTTTATGCACCTTTGTTACTTTCAATAAAAATAAGAAATAAATCATTATGTTATGGTTCTACTCTCCATAATTCACCCTCACTATCACCTTCTTTGGGGTGTTTCAATACTCTATCTATGCCAACATCACATCTTAGACTAGTCTACTTGATGATGAGTGCTGAGATATCTGACCTCCGATACCTTTGGTCATTGTTAGTTTTGGAAGGGATGTGCTCTATATTGTCTTCTTTACTTGGAAGACTGGACTCCCTAGATTTGTTTTAGTACAAGGGCACACTATACAGTAGGCAGTGTGATATGATTAACAATGTATATATTTCATAATTTTACATGGTCCTGTATCACACAAAGTGCAATTTTCTAACAGTGAGAAAGCAGGGCTGATTGCAGAGGCCCCCTAGATTTTTACCCCCATTGTTCAATTTTCTGCTGGTGTTTTCCTGACTCTAATGGTGCCATGGGTACTGGTAACCAGTCCCAGGGCCTGTGCTCTGTTTAAAATAGGTATGCAAATTAGGCTAATTACAATTGGCTATGTCAACCTACCTATCAGTCCCTAGTATATGGTAGGGCATGTAGGTTTAGGGATCCCAGCATGGGTAGTGTACACATAGGTGCACTGCTGAGGTGCCCAGTGTCATTTTAAAGGCAGGCCTGCCTTGCTGGCTGCTTCTAAATTAAAGTTACATGCAAATTCGACTTTGGAATTAAAAGTAATTCCAAAGTCTTAAACTACCTCATTTTTACACGTCAACCCTAAGGTGTGCCCTATGTGCCCCTAGGGTTAAGTGCCATGTAACTATAAGCAGGGACTTTATAAAATAGTTTTATACGCCCTGGTGAGGTAAAACAGCCAAAATCGTTTTTCCCTATTGTAGTGAATGACCTCCATAGGCTAAAATGGAGAGGATTTATTTTAATTTGTAAAGATCCCTTAAGTGTTAAATACGTCAAGTTGGGTATCAAATTAATTGTTATAGTAGATCCCACAACTTAAAATTGTTGGATTTAATATAACTTTTTCAGGCAAAGAGTTTTAAACTCTACCTAAAAAGTTACCAACTTCAGCCCTGTAGTGCTCTGCTCTGATTGGCCAGCGTCTGGCAGCCTGGTCATGCTGCCTTGATGAGGTGAGAAGTAGCCTGGGCTAAACTCAAAGGAATGCGCCTGGGGGAGGAGAAATTCCCTCAGCAGATGGAGAAACAGGAAGTGGGAGGGCTGCCAAACTGGTCTTCAAAGGCAGGGAAGGACATTTGGAGTAGCCCAGCACCTCCCTCACATCATGCAACTCCAGACAATTAGGTGCCCTCTTGATGAGATTAGGAGAGGGCAGGAGAAGGGTGTGTTTAAGATTTTTAGCCACACCAGTGTGTGGGCTCAGCCCGATGTAACCTCCAAAAATCACTTTCAGCCATGATGGATTGTTGCTCCCTGGGATTGATTTTTGCCACACTTCCCAGGAAGTGGTCATCACAGGGGAAAGGACCCTGCACATGATTGGAGAACCAGAACCCCCCTGTATTTCACCCAGGAGCAAGGATAAAACTGGCAGACATGCACCCACACCTCAGATCCCTACCAGATCCCTACATGGAAGAAATACAGGAGAAGAAGGACTGCCCTGCCGGACCCCTGACCTGCAACGGGACACTGCACTCTGGAGGACTGCACCAGCTGCACACTTGGGCTTCACCACAAGAAGGACTTTGCATGGCTTCAACTGGTTCAAGGAGGGACTCCCTATTTGCTACAGGTGAAAAATTGCTAACCAGGGTCCCCTGCACTAACTCCTGAAGAAACTGACCAGCTGACCACTGTCCAGTGGCCAAATTGGAGTTTGCACCAGGTGCATTCTGGGAGATGTAGTCCGCACCCTCAAGGATCATCTCAGAGCTTCTGAAACCTTGTGGTGAGCTGTGGACCTCAAAAGAACCTTAAAAGAACATCTGGGAGAAGATCCAGACGTTTGGAGAGGTTTTGAGAACTTTTGGAAAAAAGCTCCATAAAGGGACCGACCCGCCACGGCAACACTAGCCAGCTTCCCTTGCAAAGTCGATCCAGTGAAGAAAATCTCAGAAAAAATGACTACGTTTGAATGTAGAAAGTTGACCGGGTCCTCCCAGGCCGTGTATCCGAAGAGGGCTCCACGGACGCCAGATCAAGATTCAGGTATGCCCCGGTCGAAGGATTTTCATCTAAAAAAGACGACTAAGTCCAAAGGTAAAAATCTCCACCGAGGGCTCTCGCAACACGTATCTGAGAAAGAGGTCCAGGAGGTCGGATTGGACTAGCTACTTGGTCCCCGCGAAGAAAATCTTCAAGAAAGTGACTAAGTCTGAAGGTAAACTTTTAACCGAGCAGTGCTCCATCGCAGTCAGCCTAAAATTTGGACTTTGCCCAGGCCGAGGTGCGACTAGATGACCAGATTGGCGCTCTTAGTTTCTAAGCGCTAAGAAGCATTAATTCTATAAAAATTAATATCTCAGGTTTTATTCATTTTGGTGTCATTTTAAAGATAAATATACAATCTATTTTTTGTAAATTGGTGTTGGATTTTATGATGTTTTGTGTTTTACTTATTTGCTGTTTTGTGATTTTTAAATGCTTTCCGCATTTTTCTCCTAAGTTAAGCCGTGTCACTCATTGCCAAGCTTCTAAGGGTTGAGCTGGGTTTCATTTATTGAGACCTAACTAGACCTAAGTGGACGCTAGTGGCCTCTTGCTAAGTGTAGGTACTTACATACCCTTTCCAACAACCCATTTTCCAACACTAACCTGTTAAAATTATGTTTCAATGATTTCCATTAATTACATGTGTAAAAACACATTGGTTGAATTCCTTCCCAAGTTCTTAGTTTATTTGCTGAGACATTATTTTTGACTAATTAGTCTTTTAAGCTCTTACATTTTCCAAAAGTCAAACATGCATGTTTTCCCCTAGTGTTTAGAGATTTTTTGTCAATTTTAGGCACTTTCAAGTCTTTTTCCCTGTGCCCAACTACTGAAAGAAGTGATAATCCTAATATTACGCCTAGGTAGTTCAACTGCTGTAGGTTTGTACTGTCAATCTTCTGTTTTTTCCCTCTTGATCTCCTCTATAGTGTTTGCAAAAGTATTGATGGGTGACCTTTTGATCTAAAGGGTTTCAGCATGGCAGATGAGTTTTCAGCATTTTCTGAAGTGCTAGATAGTCCGTAGGTACATGTAGCACTAGGCATGCCTTGTTTCAGTGCTAGGTGGTATTGAATTTTGTGATTCCTAAATGAAACAGGTCTTTACTCTTGAAGCCTATCTGTCCATCTAAGATTGCTAATAAGTTGACTAGTTAAGGTTAAATTTACTGTGAAAAGGAAAAGGAATTTGTATGTGAATCAACATATTTAAAAATTAACCAAAACATCAATCAGATTAAAAAACTACACATAAAAGGGCCATTAACTTATTTAGTTGTGTGAAATGTCTTCTCTTTTTGTGTGGTCACCCCTCTTTTAATAGATTTTGTTGCTGCTTATTGACTCTGCACTCTAGGACATTGCTGACCAGTGCTCAGTATATGTGCTCTGACCCCCAAAAACATGTCACATTGGTATAAATGTAACTGGCACATATTTAACTTATCTACAAGTCCCTAGTCTATAGTACAAAGTGAACCCTGATCTTGTGACGTAAATGTCACTAGTGAGTTAGACCACTCATTTTACCAAGAGTAAAATGGCAATGCAAACGTGAATGCAGGCCTGCCACCAGTAACTTGGCTGTAAACTAGCCCTAAATGAAAGGCCCAACCCCTTCTTTGAAATATTAATGTCACTGCTAAGTAGACCTTAAATGCTAATAAGGCAGGGTTCATGATTTTTAAAAGTAGGACATGTAAATTTTTTATGTTAATCATGTCCTTATAATCACAACGCCCTAAAAGCTATATTTACTGTAGCAGGGTTAGCTGATCCGAAGGAGAGTACTGGGAAACAATATTAAATTGAATAAAGCTATATTCACATAGAAACCAGATAAAAAGCTAATTCTTGAATTTCTTAAAATAATTACAAATTATTACAAATTGAATTCACTGTTAAAGTTGAATTGTTAACAAATATTTTACAAACGTTACTTTAAAAAAGTTATCTTAACTATACTAATTTGCCCGAGATTCCAGCTGTCACCCAGGAGCTGAACAGCTCATTGATGAGGTTTGAAGTGGCTCCCAGAGCTGAGACAAAAGACTTGGGTGTGGAGATGTGTCCTGGTCCTCTGGCAGAATGACCACCTTGAGAGTGTCCAAGAATGTAATTACCTTCAAAGGAGCCTGTCCACTCACATGCAGATGTACCTTAAACCTGGGTCTGATCCCTCTATTGTCCTTTTAGCCAAACAGACACCCACCCCAGTGGGAGAAAAGCTGCCTCTGGACTGGTTTTGAGTGACCATATGGGAGAGTGACTCATTTCCCTGCTGGGATTGGCTGAGGGGATCTGCACAGGGTAAAATGTTCTACCATCTTGTTTTTTGAAGTACAGAGGGGTACTGTGGGATTGTTTGCAGTAGGACACACAGGAACTGCTGCAAGGGAGGGTAGGGTTACTCTTGGGAACTTTTCCCTGGTGAGACATCAACACCCACATGCTGTCATAACCTCTACAATACACATGTACACTGCGTTAAACCCAGTCATGTTCCTGAAGATGGGACTAAGAGAGTGCAAGCCTGGAGAAACTACATATGTAAAAGAGCATTACATTCACCTAGAAGCGAAAATATGCTGCATACTTTTGGTGCACTATGTCTGTCCAAGGAGAGTGCTTTGTATGTGACTTGTAAGCGTAGCTTTGTTCTCCACATAAAAAAGCCCAAATAGAATCCAAAGAAAGCACAATCACCAAAGAAGCAGCCATTTTGGAATCAAGCCTATAAATGCCACATCCCATGTACCACGCCTTGCTTGGCAGCAATATCCATTCCTTCAGCAATTGCCAGCAAGCGCTCCTATGCTTACCTGTGAGTAGTCAGGAAATCCAGGTTCCACTTCTTCATCCGTGGCTTCAGCCCTCCTCATCCTAGATCAGACTCCCAACTTGTCATTATGACTTTCGACAGCATGCAAGACAAGGGAAGAAAAAGAAGAACATAATCAGATGAGTACAAGTTTAGGTGATTAGTGTACAGTTATTTGTTTGTTGTTAGCAATAATTTACAAGACATTCTTTTGAGACATTTCATAGCAAGTAAGCACGATAAACATTCCTGGTGAATACACATTTTGGAGACACAGAGCAAAAAGAACACTATGGTGCAAAAGAAAGACAAGCTCAGTGTTCCGGAACTTAAAGTGTATGTGAACTGTGCAAAGATGACTCTAAGGGCCTCATTACGAGGTTGGCGGTCCAAGGTTTGCCAGCCTCACAGTGACTGTTGGACTGCCGCATCTGTGGCAGTCTGACTGCCACATTACAAACCTGGCAGGCGGACCCACCAGGGGACGACCGTCCCTGGTGGGAACATGGTTCCCAACGGGGTGAGGGCAGTTGGAGTTGTATTCAGCCAGGACGGCGCTGAACTCAGTGCCGCCGGGCTGATTACAACTGCTTTCCACCAGCTTTTCCATGGCTGGGACCTCTCTGTGGAAAGACTGGCAAACAGCCACTGCTGGGTGCCACAGAGGGGACCCTGCTCTCAGGGTCCCCCTGCCCAGCACCATCGGAATGTGCACTGTCTGCACTGCAGGTAGTGTACATTCCGATGGTGCTGGTGTCCTGCAGTATCGGCCTCGACCCCCTTAAAGGATCTGAGGTCAACATCATAGCAGTGTTCCCGTTGGTCAGCTTGGCAGGGAGGCATAATGCAATGTTCCCTCTGGTCAGCCTGGCAGGAACATTGTAATACGCTTGGGGGGACGCCATTGGGACGACGGTGGCGTCCTTCCAGTAAGTTTGGTGGTCGGCTCATCTGACCACCAAACTCCTAATTAAGCCCTAAGTGTTAGGCAGCTGTTGGGTTAGAGTTTAAGCCTAAAGTAGTCAGAAGGAACTGCCAAAGACAATCCTTCTTGAAAGGCACCAAGCTTCCTACTTAAATGTGAATGCTTGACATAGTTTGATGTTGTATTAATGTCAGATGTTACGCATGATAGGGAAACACATCTAAACATTATTTGTTTCTGTGTTTTGATGAATAGAGCACAATATAAGAAAGGTGAAGCATAATGTTTTAATGCAATGTTTCCAATAGAAGTTGGAGCGCTTAGAAACATGTGAAGAAACACATCAGGTTTCATAGTCCCCCTGTGGAACATCAGCACATAAGTTGTCTTCTTTGTTTCACACCCCATTCCCCACTTCTTCTTGGCACCTTTCTTTGAGTGAGTGTATCACTATTCACCTGCTCTGGAAAGCAACTAGGGAAATTTGTGGCCTATGGTTATCCATCACTCATGCTGGGACTTAAGAATAGTGGAATTGTTTCCTGCGTAGCCTGACATGGGCTAGTACCGGGCATAAATATGGCACCCTTGGGCACCCACTTCAGATAACTGCTCCCATTTGTACCCAGGACTAAGAAGTGGCATCAAGGGTCAGTTGGCTGAGCTCCTGTTAAGCTGCAAGGTCATAAAAGCTTCAAGAAGCCCTCTTTTGAGGTAGAGCCAAGCTGCCAATTCCAGTTGGACCTGCCCTGGACCCTACTGGTGGCTTCTGTTGGAGAGAGTCCTAACCTTCAAGTGCTTTCCATGAGGTCCAGGAGCCACTGGCTGGTGTCAGAGTGTACTCCTACTGCCTAACCCTAAAACCTGAGACTTAGAAATGTTTTCAAGACTTTTTGCTTGGAGAACCGGTAGGAGATTTGGGAAAACCTACCAAGACAATCTGACTAAGGTGCATTGCCACTCTTTTTAACAACAACACATCAGTTTCAGCAGGACATAGTGGAGAAGGAATCTGTCCTCATGGAGCCCTGTTGAGCTACAGCTTTCAGTCTTGCCCCTTGAAGAAAATCAAGCTCCAAAAAAGTAACTAAGTGAGATGATAGAAATCTTCACTGGACGAAGGCACCAAGAATATGACCTCATGGAGCCCTTTTGAGTTACAACTTTCAGCCTTGCCCCACAAAGGAATCAAAGCTCCCAAAAAATGACTAAAGGCCTGATTTAGATCTTGACTGAGGGGAAAACTCCATCATAAAAGTGATAGATAACCCGTCCGCCTTATTACGATCTCATAATATCCTATGGAGATCGTAATAAGGTGGATAGGATGTATGTCACATTTGTGACAGGGTATTCCCTCCACCAAGATCTAAATCAGTCCCTAAGTTGGATAGTAGAGATCCTCAGAGGACAAAGGAGACAAAACTATCTTATGGCGAGGTAGCTTCCTTGGGTGACAATTTTGAATTTCTCCCACTGCTGCCAAAAGTCAACAGCTTTACAGGGACTTCACCCAACAGCTATCTGGCAACCCATCTCGACTACAGCCTGCAACCTTGTCTAACTTGTCTGTTTCAGAGACGAACAGCCTCATTATGACATTGGCAGTGCTACCACGGGACCGCCAATGCTGCGGGGAGGACGCTACCATCATGCCGGTGGCATCCCCCCAGTCGTATTACAATGTTCCTAACAGGATGACCGGCGAGAACATTATATTACAACGTTCCCGCTGGTCTGCCTGGCAGCAACAGTGCTACGGTATTGGTCTTTGCTCCCTTAAGGGAGCCTAGGCCAATACTGTAGCACTACCACACCCTCAGAATGCTGAGTTGTAATCAGCATGGCGGTGATGAGTTCTGAGCTGCCGTGGCAGAGCACAACTCAGACCACCGTCTACCCATCAGGAACAATGTTCCTGGTGGTGACAGTGGGCCCCTGGCGACAAACTTGTCTCTGTATTCAACTGGTGATCCATTGCAGTCGGCCTCAAGATTCTACTTTGACCTGGTCTAGTGCGACCAGTTTCCCACAGTTGATATTTTTTGGTGTAAATTTTATTTAAAACTGTAAAAATTCATTTCTTGTCCCAGGTCCCCTTATTAATCATTTTAGTGTCTGTTTGTTCATTAAAATATTCTCAGATTTTATAAATTGCAATGAGATAAACTTGTCTTCTCTGTGCCATAGCTATCAGAAGTTGAGTTCAGTTTTAAATTATTGAAGATTTTACTTGAGCTAACAAGGATAGTTGCATTATGTTTATTGTTTACACACAAGCTTCATTCGGCCAACAGACCATCAAAGCAATACAATACAGAATAAATAATCATCATGGATAAAACAATACAAATCTACCATAAACCAAATTTAAAAAGGAGAATAAAAATCCATACTTGCCCATCTTAAAAAACAGTTAAGATCATTATAGATAAAAATTACGTATACGCCATGCCGCTACTAAAAACTTGCTTACAGCATAAATTAACACACTTGAGTTGTGACTTTTTAGAATCCTCAGAGCTAAAGCACATTTTCTCAACTTCAATTCCCGACAAATTTTGCAGATCCATTTAGACCTTGGGGTTAAATAAGCAGGACAAAAAAACATAAAATGTTCTACTGTTTCAGAGGAATTGCCACACACAGGACAAGTATCAGACGTTGGATTGGATCCCCATCTGCTCATCAAGGCCATCAATGGTAATGTTCCAAAGCGGAATCTGGCATACAGTCTTTTGCCTAATAGGTCAGGTATTATATCTAGGTATAATTCAAATTCCGGGTACCATTTAAAATCAATAAAAAGATTGGTTAAACGACCATTAGATTTGTGGGAAATATAGTTGTTCCGTATATAAGACCAGTAGGCTCCCTTCAATACTTTTACATGGGATTTCTCTAATTGATGAGGGTTCTCCCATAAATCTCTCAGTCCCAATCTACAAAACCAGCTGGATGCATGTTTGATCCATGGGATAGAGGAAGAATTAGAACATTTTAGCAATTCTAGAAGTGAGGACTTGTATACAACCAATTCGGGGACTATCCATAGCCTCACCCAATACAACAAAGGTCGTAGAATGATTAGATCAGGCATTCGTTTTAACCCTAAATCTAGAAATAAAGGGATTAATGGGGTGCTAAATCTTTATTGCTGGGGATACAGCTTTGGCAATCGTGCGCCTATAAAGGTGCAATATGGATGCTGCCCGATGTTGCAAAAGCCCAGCACTCTTGTTAACCTGTTCCTCCCAATGAAGTGAGTCTGTGAGCCTCACACCCAGATAATCGATGGAGCTAACCTGGTCCAAAATAACACCATCTAACCTAATAGTGCATTTCTTCCGAGGGCCGGAGCAAAGCACCATCAATTTAGTTTTCTTCAGGTTCAGCTCTAGACCAGAATTCCAGCAAAATAAATTAAATTTGTCCACAAGAATTTGTAAACCCCTAGGGGTTTTTGAAATAAGTAAGGAGTCATACGCAAAAAGGAGAATAGGAATTTTCTGATTAACTAAGGTAGGAGCATCATTCTGACATGCCCTTAATTCTTGCACCACCTCATTAATAAATAGAGAGAACAAGAGTGGTGCCAGCACACAACCCTGTTGGATGCCTCTTTTAATAGGAAATGTATTAGTCAATTCACCTTGGTTGCCTCACCTCACTTGTGCATATGTGTCTTCATGCATGCGTTTCAATAGGTGAATTATATTGGCTGGCATCCCTATTTTGTATAACACTTCCCAAAGCTTTCCTCTTGGGACCAAATCAAAGGCAGAACGCAAATCAACAAAGGCGACATGTAAGGTTTGCTTTGCCAAAACTACATATTTCCAATGTAACACAGCCAACCTAAAGGCCTGGTCTACCGTACTTATTTTAGGCCGGAACCCCGCCTGTAGAGGTGAAAGAATCTGCTGTTCCGTAACCCAGCTCGATAGTCTGCCTAGGAGCTGTTTAGCGAAGATTTTTTGCAGATTATCAATTAGACTAACCGGTTTATAGTTGGTTGGGAGATTTGAGTTACCCTTTTTGTAGATTGGATTAATTTCGGCACCCTTCCACGTCTCGGAAATCTTCCCTCGTTCTGTGATTTTATTTGACAATATAGACTCCCATCGGGTAAAGAAGTGACAGGGTTAACATTTGGTAAAGTGAGGGGGTCTAATCCCACGTTATCACAATCAAAAGCCCCAGAGGGTGTAGTTTCCTCCTAAAGAAGAGATAAGTGCTCCATCCAGCATTCAGGTTGAATATGGTTCCTTAGATTGGACCTACCCCCTCTCTCATGTTTAGTCAACAATTCCCAAAAAAGCGTGTTATTATTTGTTTTTGTAGCATCCAATAACTCCTGCCAAATAGAGTCTTCCCAAGATTTCTTAGATTTTAAAATTGTCTTTTTGTACATACATCTTGCTGGTTTAATCACCCCCGGATTCCAAACCTTAATAGCCTTTTTTAGACCGGACTTGGCTCTCATACACGAATCGTTAAACCATCTGCTGTTGGTCGGAGCCCTGCCTCGTGGACTTACCATGACCTTTTTGTAAAAAATACTTTGAAGTTTGACCATCATGTCTGCATGGATACCAAGAAGTGGAATAGCCTCAGGGTCCAAATCTTCATAGACTGACAAGTTATCGGAAAACATTAGGTAAAAAGTAGAGATTCAACATCACTTTTGGCCACCCTAACATTGTGTAAGCATTGTTCAAAATAGGGGGAGGGACCGTTGTGAGTTGCATGTTCGAGGTTCTACCGAAGATATTCCCAGAGAGGGTGAGTAACAGGGGATAATGATCGCTCTCGCACCTGGACTCCACCCTCATATCACACAATAGTGGCCAAAGTCGCACATCCACTAGAAAATAATCGATAACACTAGTCAGAGAACCTCGTTGAAATGTAGGAGCAAGGTTTAGATCAGAAGGAGTACGGCCATTACAAGCCCTGAGGCCAAACTTTAAACATAGTGAGGCTAGCTGAGCTGCAACACGAGAACATGGGCAAGGGCTATCACCATTCAATTGTGCAATCCCCCATAATTCGTCCTCCTCCATGGTTAGATCACTAAAAAACTCAGAGGGTTTGAAGGAACAATTTACATCCCCAGCAACAATTAAATAAGAGTTAGTTTGTATAGTATCTAAAAAATCTGAGAGTAAAGTTAAAATATGTGATTCTGATCCAGGTGAAACTGATCGGGCATATACATTAATAAGAGTTATGTTAAAATTCTGCTGGAAAGAGATTTGTAAACCCATCAAGTCTGAACAGTCAAATTTTAAGACCTTAGAATCGCATTGAAGTTTTGGATTTAAAAGAATTAGGAGACCCCCTTTTGCACGACCTGTTGCTTTCTCAGATGGCTGTGCAGGGATATTAAAAGAAAGGAACCCATCTATACTAGTTCGACCCTCAACCCAGGTTTCTTGGAAAAGGCACACATCTTGGGACTTTATATAAGCAAGCCAATCAATATCGTCCAGTTTCCTAGCAAGGCCAGCAAGATTCCAAGTCACTATGGCTAAACCAATAGTATCTATTTTAATATCATAGGTTGAGGGAGAAGCACCCTTTTGGTTCAACTCATTAACAGTGGTCTTATCAATACTATTTATTTGAGATTCCTCTAAACTGACCCTATTAAGAGTTTTCTGGGCGGAAGACAGTCATACAGAACCGTGGTGCATATGTTCGCCTTTCTCCCTGGAATCTCTCCTATTAACAAGGGCATTGTGACCAGACACAGGGGCCTTTTTTAAATCAACTAGTTTGGAGACTAGCATGATACCTTCTCCTTTTTGCCCCTTGAACTGGCATATAGGTGCAACAAAGTCAATGAGTTGGTCTACCATAATTTTGTCCAAAAACACAATTGAAATTACATCGAAGTTTGACCCAGAGGGACTCCATCTTTCAGTTTTTAGGATATCCGAGCGTATAACTGAAAGGCATTCTTGTCGATGACGCAACCAATGGATAACTTTATTAAGCCTGGACTCTTGGTCCTCAACAGACCTGGGAGACAACTTTGGAACATTAGTTAAGAAGAGAGTATTGCCTCCATACCTAGAACCTGTACTTGTTGGGTGCATGTCTAAATCGCTATAAGTTCCTTGAGAGGGAATGATGCAGGTTGGATCCTTAATCAGAGGATTGGCAAGATGCCTATTGATATTAGAAGGAGGACAATCCATTTTATTTAAAATGTTGGTAGTGATATTATGCCTCGTAGTAGGATGGCGATTCGGTGGGGCAAGGGAACTACCGACAGTGACAACACCACTCACCGCCGTAGTTCCACCAGAAATGATACTATTACACCCCATATGTTTACTTTTAGGATTGGTTGTATGGGGAATTAAATTAGCCTCTGAATCACCCAAATAAAATCCAGTACTTTGAGAATTGTTGGTTGATCCCTTACATACATTGATATTGGATGAAGCTAGTTTGGCCGCCAAGATTCCACCTTCCCCAACTGCCTCTGACATTTGGCATTTACATCTCGGTTGTTGGGCCATTTTCCCCTGAAGGAGTTTAGTTAGCTGCAATACTAAATTCCTAACTTCTTCTACTCTATGAAGAATTAGAGGCAAGTTAACTTCGCTAGCAGATGGTTCAGAGCATGTAACAGTAATAGGAGGGGAAATGGCAGCCTCGATAGATGTCTCGCCATAAGGGGGTCGTGGGTCTCGATCAAGTCACCCTCCTCGGTCAAGAGCTCAAAGCGATTTCTACAGGATATGTTAGGGACCAGCCTTATCTCAGGACTCAATGGTAGAGGAATACATTCTATTCCCTCTACGTGAGATGTTCCCTGGGTGTGTGAAGAATTGGAGGTGCTACAATAGGCCACAATACCCTGCTGAATAGAGGGAATAGTGGCATTAACAATAGGCGGTTTTCCTGCACCATCAATTGATCCCCCAGAGTCAGCTATTTGGCCCTTCTTCTTCTTATTAAAAAACTCCTGGATCCTTTTGGGTTGGAGCAAAGGCTTCTTTTGGGGCAAGGTTTCGTGGGTGCCTAGTTCACTGTTAAGTATAACCTCCACCTCCTCGAATAACAGGTCAATCTCGTCAAGTGATTTTGGGCCACCTCGTGTGGTCTTATTAATTAATTTCCTAGGACGTTTTTTCTGTTTTTTTTATATCATCCAGTAGTGCCGGTGGGTCAACAAATAATGGCATTATTAGTTGTGGTGGACTAATGGACCTTATATTACAACATTCCCGCTGGTCTGTCTGTCAGGAACAGTGCTACGGTATTGGTCTTTGCTCCCTTAAGGGAGCCTAGGCCAATACTGTAGCACTACCACACCCTCAGAATGCTGAGTTGTAATCAGCATGGCGGTGCTGAGTTCTGAGCTGCCGTGGCTGAGCACAACTCGGACCACCGTCTACCCATCAGGAACAACGTTCCTGGTGGTGACAGTGGTCCCCTGACGATCTGCCCGCCAGGGTTGTAATGTGGTGGTCAGACCGCCTAGAGTGCGGCAGTCTGACTATCACTGTGAGTTTGGTGATCCTCAGACTGCCAGACTCATAATGAGGCCCTAAGTCAGAAGGAAAACCTTTCGACTTGGACAAACCTTTCTCTGTATACAAACGGGTGATCCATTGCAGTCGGCCTCAAGATTCTACTTTGACCTGGTCTAGTGCGACCAGTTTCCCACAGTTTATATTTTTTGGTGTAAATTTTATTTAAAACTGTAAAAATTCATTTCAAGTCGCAGGTCCCCTTATTAATCATTTTAGTGTCAGTTTAGTGTCAGTTTGTTCATTCAAATATTCTCAGATTTTATATATTGCAATGAGATAAACTTGTCTTCTCTGTGCCATAGCTATCAGAAGCTGAGTTCAGTTTTACATTATTGAAGTCTTTACTGGAGCTAACAAGGATAGTGGCATTATTAGTTGTGGTGGACTAATGGACAAAATTGTTTTATTGATTGGAAGGGGGTGAACACCCTTCTCAGGCAATAATCACAGTCCTTGTCAGAGTGAACCAAAAAAGACATAAAATGACCCTTGCTTAACCCCCTGGTAGCTTGGCACAAAGCAGTCAGCCTTAAGTTAGAGGCAATGTGTAAAGAATTTATGCAGCACACAATAAGGTGAAAACACAACACAAGAAAAATTCTCCATCAATTTAGAAAAATAGAGCACATTTTAATAAATACAATGAAATAAAGTGATACCAAACAACAAAAAATTCCATCAGTACAACCAGAGGCATGCAATTTCAAAGGTTTAGGTAAGTATAGCACCTAAAAGCACAAATCATCGTTCCTGGTCATCTGTTGTACTACACTGGGGGAAGTCACAAGTTAGGCCGACCATGATGGAGCATGAACCAGATACAGGTACTAGGTTAGACTGACTGAAAAAGTTACCTTCTCAAAATCTGGTATGAAGAGTCCTGCTCACGTATGATGAGGCCACAAGGAGCAGAAACACTAGAGGCCATATTTATACTTTTTGACGCAAAACTGCGCTAACGCAGTTTTGCGTCAAAACAATTAGCGCCGGCTAACGCCATTCTGAAGCGCCATGCGGGCGCCGTATTTAATCAATGACGTTAGCCGGCGTTAGCCGCCGGCGCTGCCTGGTGTGCGTGGAAAAAAACGACGTACACCAGGCAGCGCCGGCGTAGGGGGATATGGGGCTTGGGCGTCAAAAAATGGGGCAAGTCAGGTTGAGGCAAATTTTTCGCCTCAACCCGATTTGCGCCATTTTTTTCGCCTCCCAACCCCCATAGAAATGACTCCTGTCTTAGCAAAGACAGGGGTCATGCCCCCTTGCCCAATGGCCATGCCCAGGGGACTTCTGTCCCCTGGGCATGGTCATTGGGCATAGTGGCATGTAGGGGGGCACAAATCAGGCCCCCCTATGCCACAAAAAAAAATAAAAAATTACTTACCTGAACTTACCTTAATGTCCCTGGGATGGGTCCCTCCAGCCTTGGGTGTCCTCCTGGGGTGGGCAAGGGTGACAGGGGGTGTCCCTGGGGGCATGGGAGGGCACCTCTGGGCTCCTTCCGAGCCCACAGGTCCCTTAACGCCTGCCTTTTGCAGGCGCTAAAAAACGGCACAAAAGCGGCCGTGCGTCATTTTTTTTGACCCGCCCACTCCCGGGCGTGAATTTTGCCCGGGAGTGTAAATACGCCGCACATGCCTCGGAGTCAATTTTTTAGACGTGAACGCCTACCTTGCATATCATTAACGCAAAGTAGGTGTCCACACTAAAAAATGACGCAAACTCCATGGACTTTGGCGCTAGACGCGTCTAACGCCAAAGTATAAATATGGAGTTAGTTTTGCGTCGGAATTGCGTAAAAAAAAAACGACGCAATTCTGGTGCAAACTAAGTATAACTATGCCCCTAGATGTCACTGTAGAGTGAAGGGTAGGCCGAGTAGTGTGAATGGTCATCACTGTAGTACGAAGATCCAGTCAGGCGCCACTGACAGTCATTACTGAAGATTCACTGTGGCGCTCACCATGTGCTGACGATGTTGTAGAGAGAAGTGCAAATCATGAATTTTCAGTCACAGGCTTATAGGGCCCTTACATTGGCGGTTATCACTTGCTGCAGAGTCTTGGTGTGAACGGGCCCATTTGCAGATGCCAAGAGCCCAAAACTCCAGGATTTAACCTTCTTTTCAGAGATGTGAAATCTGATGCCAGACAAGGGTACAAATCCTGGAGAGGCACCTCTTGGGGATCAGGGATCACACAAGCAGCAGCTAGCAGGGCTCAAGCAGATACAGTTGCAGGTCCAGTCGCAGCTGGACAGTTGAAAGGAGACCTCTGAAGCTTGTTTTGTCCCTGTAGCTCAGAACAGGAGATCAGCCAACTGACCCTTGGAGACACTCAGGTAGCCTGGGAACAAGGAGATGGTAAATTCTCTTTCAGAAAGGCAGGCTTCAAGCTGCAGAGCAGTCTGGTAGCAGCAGGGCAGTCCTCTGGTGGTCTAGACAAGCCATAAGCAGCAGGGCAGTACTCTGGGGAACAAGCCAGTCCTTCCAGAGTCTTCCACAGTCTAAGAGTGGACTGACGAGGTGGTTCAGGAGGTCCATTATGTATGCAGGATGCTCTTTCACTACAGGACTACCCATCATTCCACAGATTATGTTAGACAGGGCACCTCACATGCAAACAGCGTGGCATAGTTATGTCTTATAATGGGCCTTTGCAATGATACCAACATCAACAGATGCCATAAAATACTGCTCAATCACCAAACAGTACACATACATCTCATGCAGCTCCTTCCTGCTGACTGTGGTGCAACACTGAGAGCTCACACTGCTATGTCTTATGGAGCGGTCTCACCAGGATTTGAGCCTGTGAATTACAGATTAACCACAAAATGTGCAGTAGGTATTTTAAGCACCGGCCTTTATCAAAGGGGCTAGAAACGTTGACCTGTAAATTTCAAATAGATCTTCACAGTATTAGAGGTCTTCCTCCCCGGGATTAGAAAAGATGACCTGCATGCCATACACAGATCTCTAGAATTAAGCATACTATCCCACTGATGTTACAGCAAGTTAGCTACGGCTGACATGCAGATTACACTTGTATCTCTAATTTGAACAGGGTGGATATCGATACTCATATTTCTATTTAGTAATTACTGGACATGGTACACTACTAGTTTTTTTATTCTTGGCATGCAGAGGTTGCATTCAGTTTCCGATCGTCCATTTCGCTTTACAAGTACTTCTCCCCTTTGTCTGGATTAGTATCTCCGTTAACTTCTATTTGATACATTTCATTTCGTCTCTCCATTTCTGCAGTTCCTTCTAGTTGTCTCGATTGTTCAGCTTTTCCAATAATTTTTCCTCCCTTTAGATGAGTTTTTCTATGAGTTTTACTGTTTTTATTCCTGCAATGTTAAATGTTCTCTTATTTTTCTGCCACTCTTTATAGTCCCCTTGCTTTTGTAGTCATCTCCAATCCTCCTGTTTAGACTTTTCTGAAATTTATTTCTTTGCCCCTCTTTTTTTCTTTGTCACTTTTGCCCTCGTGTTCTCTCCTTTCCTCTGTATACCCTGTTTTATTATTTTGTGCACCCAAGTCACACACTATGTTGTAATGAGCAAGTCTTTTTAGAGTAGCTGATTTCGTCCAGTGAATATGATGCAAACCTCTCAGATGGGAAGACAGACTTAGATGAAGTACAACCCCATTGTGGAAGGGCTTAGTCATCCGGTGTGGTCGGCTTTCAATAACCTTAGGCCTGGTGTCGGGCAAAATTACTAATAAGTCACACAATACAGCACAACAACCAAAGTTGCTGAGCTATGTTACATGAAAGGCAGAGAGTTGAACAGCACCATGAGGTATGATGGTGACCCTCTCTCCCATAGCGCTGGCCCACTTTGCTCTCGCCCCTAAAGCTGGCTCACTTTAGGCTGCCTTGAGCCATGCACACACCGTTGCACCATAGTGCAATGGTGTATGTCTGATGGCTAGCACACATTTTCTACTGGTAGGGTGCCCTTCCAGTGCAAAAAAGCAAATGAAAACTTTAAGAACAACTCCCCTGTAGAAATAGTACCCTTGGAATGCCTCCTTGAGGCAAAATAGCACGAAGTGCTATTTTGTGTTACTTTAGATCTATGTTCCTATACAAAGCAAGTTTTGTACAGAAAGTAAATGCAAAAAAAAAACCTCTTTGCATCAGTTTGCTTCACTGTAGGTGACACCCAACAGGTGCTAAGTGTAAGTAAAAGAAAGCCCATGTTTCCTCAACGTCTGTTGTGCAAAGACCTTACCAGCTCTTTGTGGTGTCTCGGATGTATCAAACTGGCCCATTACATTGAGTCCGTTTCCCGGATTCACAGAAATCCAGCCTCATCAATATCCATAAAACGGGATTACTTAGCGGATGGGGGCGTAGAAAGAGCAGCCATGAAAGGAACAGAAGCTCATCTTTTTTTCTGTATTCACATTTTCGAAGAGCTATTATTGCATTACCTAGCTTGCAAAAAAAAAATTTTTTATCGAAAAACGTTATAGTGGGTGCACACGTGCATTTATTCCAATCCACAGCTGCTTTTTTACAGGGAAATCAATTCCTCAGGGGTAAGAACAAGGACAGACGATAACATACACATTCATAATATATATTTCCCTGTGAATTGCAAGGAAGAGGGAAAAGCCACTACGGAGACCACTATTCTTCACGATTCCCAAGGAATCGCAATGTTAACTCGATTTTTAGAATGAGAAAATGATAGGCAAGAGCCATAAAAACGGTCCATACAACGCAGTACTCTAATGTTTCTTCAAGCAGGTGCAAAGGAAAATGTGCCAGAAAATAGGCCAGTGAAGCTGTCTCTTGTGGGGATTAATTTATTAACATCTCTACCTCAGAGAGGATTACGGCAGCATTGTGCAAATTAATTTAGTTAGAAATAGTATATGGTTGTTAACCTCCGTAAAATGTTCAATTTATAGCCTCTTTCTTTTTCTAGTGACAATCAATATATTTCAATTATTTACCAAATATATATATATATACATATGTATATATATATATATATATATATATATATATATATATATATATATATATATGTATATATATATATATATATATATATAGTATACTTTAAACTCTTTATAATTGTTCCCACTTGCTTTTTCCATTTTTCTAGCTTTTCCTTTTTTTGTTGCTTACACAGCCACAAGCAACAGTATCCTTTTGTATTAATGTTACGAACTTTTCGTGCTGCATATTTTATTATTTTTGTAAACGCATTGTGAATCCATTTTGATAAAAATATTTAATTTTTATAACCATAACCTGGCATTGCCCTTTTTGATTCCGTTAACTCTGTTTGAACTATCAATCGTGAAGCCGGTGCATTAGAGGAGCGAAGAGTCTAGGAGGGTTATTTTGGAGATCATGGTAGTAGAAAGGGTTTAGGATGAGCCAGAGGGTAGAGATAGAGGATATATTGATAGAGGTATAGGCTGGTGGTGAGACAAAGTAAGGATTTCAAGCAAGTTTTTTTTTTTCCTCCTGTACAGTAGGACTAAAGTAGTACATATATAGATACATGATTACATAGTAAGGGAATATATGTGTAAAGAATATACTATATTGAGTTTTAAAGTTGTATCATATAAACACAGACTTTCAAGAGTTGCAGTATTTGAAGTAAACGTATTTGTGTAATTTTATAACATTATTTTATCTTTCCTCAATATTTCCATAGTGAAATGCTAAACAGGTCAGATAATATTTACCTAT